>NC_058519.1:110856487-111166933 GCF_904849725.1 Hordeum vulgare subsp. vulgare | reverse complement strand
GAGGGAAGCAAAGGTTGTCATGCGCTTTTGAGGTTTGGATGCGTGTACTCTTAGTGTGGAGGAACGTCACTTTATATTGCCTCCTGTGATAAAGAACTTTATTATGCAGTCTGTCGCTTTTATGTCTTCCACATCACAGGTTCGTACAAAGCTTATTTTCCACACACTAATAGATCATACATATTAGGGAGCAATTTTTATTGCTTCCATCGATGACAACTTACTTGAGGGATCTTATTCAATCCATAGGTAGGTATGGTGGACTCCCGTGGCAAAACTGGGTTGAAGGTTTATGGATGCACAAGTAGTATCTCTACTTGGTGCGGGAGTTTTGGCTAATATGAGGTGGGAGCAATCATCACATGCTAAGGGATCTCTAATCATATAACATTGTTCGGAACCAAGCAAACACAATTCATTATGTTGTCTTCCTTGTCCAACATCTACTTCTAAGCATGCAATAGTTTAGTGAGTGTTCACAATCATAGATGGTGTCAAAGATGATATATTTATATGTGAACCTCTCCTTCTTTATCACTTCCTATTAATTGCAACAATGACCAAGGTCTACGTTTGTCTACCATCAACAAGTTTCAATCAACATTCTTTTTATATGTGAAGCCATCACTTCCCATAAGATTATTACATGATCTTTCATGCTTTTGTTCTTTTCTCACTCTTTTGATCATGGCAAGAGGCAAAGCCCTCAACTAAGACACTCTTTATTATATGGCTCACGAGCTTGAATACATCGGGGGTGACACAAAGCAAAACTCAAGACTAAAACACTAAGACTTTTAATCTACTAGTGAAAAAAGAAAACTGAAAAGGAAGAAACTAAAACAAAGGTAAAGGCAAAAGATGTGATGGTGATACGATACCGGGGCAACTCCCCCAAGCTTGGCACAAGCCAAGGGTATTGCCCATACCCATGCTTAGTTGTCTTCCTTTGGAGGTGATGGTGGTGGAGTTGTTGCAATATGGGTTAGATCCTCCGTTTTCCAAGGCATAGGTGTTCCATCATGGAAAGATGAATGAGTCTCCGGAATCGTCAAATCTGCAGCCAACTGTATTGATTTAAATCTACGCTCATACTCATAGTTTTGGCTCTGGAGGTCATAGATCTGGGCCTAGAGGTGATCAATCCTTTCATAGATCCTGGAGAGGTGCTTCCCAATGTCATTGGCATCGATCCTGTGCTTGCTGGTGAACTCCATGATCATCATGTGGTTGGCGTTGAGTCCACGCTCCACCATCCCTTGGCACTTGAAGACCTGTTGCTACATTGCTTCGAGCCTCGCCTCCACGCTTCCGGTCTTCTTGGGCCCCTCAACATTACGGATGTGCAACATCCCCTCACGCATCTCAATAGATAGAGGGTGTTGCAGCACTCCCGTGAGGTAGGGATTGATGACCTTCTCAAAGATCTTGTCCTTCGGAGCTTTTGGGGACGTCATAGCAATCTAGATCTGCAACAGAAACAAGCTCGAAACAAAAACAAAGGAAATCTGCGTGATACAAGGGTCAGACCTTACGGGAGAATATATAATGATTTTTTCCGGACCAGAAGGAGTACTCCACACGAAAACAGAGTCCGGGAGGCACACGAGGAGGCCACAAGCCCCCCAGGCGTGGCCAGGGGGTGGGCCCGCGCCTGACAGGCTTGTCGCCTCCTCACGCGCTTTCCGGACTTCTTCCAATTTTTCTATTTTTTCAAATATTCCAAAACGGAGAAAAATTCCTACTGCAAAAGTTTTGGAGTCTGTTTTCTTACCGAATCACATACCTCTTCGTTTTCGGAGTCTGAAACAGGCTGATAAATATCCCTTAGGTATTCTTCCGGAGTTATGGTATTGATAATATTGCTTTCAACATTTATGGGAGTACCTGAGATATAAAGCTTGATTCTCTGCCCATTTACAACCCTCGGAAAATTACCTTCCGTGTTATTGATCTTGATAGCACCGGAACGATATACTTCTTCAACAATATAGGGACCTTCCCATTTAGAGAGAAGCTTGCGTGCAAAAAATCTTAAACGGGAATTATATAGCAAGACATAATCACCTACGTTGAACTCACGCTTTTGTATCCTCTTATCATGCCACCTCTTAACCTTTTCTTTGAACAACTTGGCATTCTCATATGCGTGAGCTCTCCATTCACCAAGCGAGGTAATGTCAAATAACCTCTTCTCACCAGCAAGTTTGAAAACAAAGATGAGCTCTTTGATTTCCCAATAAGCTTTATGCTCTAGCTCAAGAGGTAAATGACATACTTTACCGTACACCATTTTGTACGGAGACATGCCCATGGGATTCTTATAAGCAGTTCTATAAGCCCACAGTGCATCATCGAGCTTCTTAGACCAATTCTTTCTAGACCTGTTGACAGTCTTTTGCAGAATTAGTTTAATCTCTCTATTGCTTAGCTCTACTTGACCACTGTACTGAGGGTGATAGGTAGACACAATTCTATGGTTGACATCGTACTTAGCAAGCGTTTTACGGAAAGCACCATGAATGAAATGTGAACCACCGTCGGTCATTAGATATCTAGGGACTCCAAATCTAGGGAAAATAACTTCTTTAAGCACCCTGATAGATGTGTTGTGATCAGCACTACTAGTGGGGATAGCTTCTACCCACTTAGTGACGTAATCAACAACAACTAATATGTGAGTATGCCCGTTGGATTTTGGAAAACGTCCCATATAATCAAAGCCCCAAACATCAAATGGTTCAATGACAAGTGAATAGTTCATATGCATTTCCTGACGTTTACCGATTTTACCTATTCTTTGACATTCGTCACAAGACAAGACAAACTTACGGGCATCCTTGAAGAGAGTGGGCCAATAGAAACCTGATTGCAATACCTTGTGTGCAGTTCTATCTACCGCATGGTGTCCTCCGTAGGCCTTGGAGTGACACTTCTGTAGGATCTGTCCCTGTTCATGTTCAGGTACACAACGTCTAATAACACCATCTACTCCTTCCTTATAAAGGTGAGGATCATCCCAAAAGTAATGTCTCAAGTCAAAGAAGAATTTCTTCTTTTGCTGGTATGTGAAACTAGGTGGTATATATTTGGCAATGATATAGTTTGCGTAATCAGCATACCACGGTGCACTACATGAAGTACTGATGACATTCAATTGCTCATCGGAAAAGCTATCATCAATAGGTTGTGGGTCATGAAGAACGTTCTCTAACCTAGACAAGTTATCTGCTACGGGGTTGTCAGCACCCTTCCTGTCGACAACGTGCAAATCAAACTCTTGTAGCAAGAGAACCCATCTGATAAGTCTAGGCTTAGCGTTCTTCTTCTCCATGAGGTACTTAATAGCATCATGCTCAATGTGAATAGTGACTTTGGAGTCAACTATGTCAGACCTGAACTTTTCAAATGCAAATACGACTGCTAAAAATGCCTTTTCCGTAGTAGCATAGTTTGTTTGGCACTGTCTAGAGTTTTACTAGCATAGTGAATAACATTCAACTTCTTATCAACTCTTTTCCCTAGAACAGCACCAACAGCATAATCGCTAGCATCACACATGATTTCAAAAGGTAAGTTCCAATCAGGTGGTTGAACAATAGGTGCGGTTATCAAAGCCTTCTTAAGTATTTTGAAGGCTTCCTCACAATCATCGTCAAAAACAAAAGGAATATCCTTTTGCAAGAGATTGGTAAGAGGCCTAGAAATCTTAGAGAACTCTTTAATGAACCTTCTATAGAAACCAGCATGACCAAGGAAACTTCTTATACCCTTGATATCTGTGGGGTATGGCATTTTCTCGATTGCATCAACCTTAGCCTTATCGAGTTCAATACCTCTTTCAGAAATTTTATGTCCTAAGACGATGCCTTCATTAACCATAAAGTGGCACTTCTCCCAATTCAAGATAAGATTGGTGTCTTTACATCTCTGCAAGACTCGATCAAGGTTGCTGAGGCAATCATCAAAAGAAGACCCGTAAACGGAGAAGTCATCCATGAAAACCTCGACAATCTTTTCACAAAAGTCAGAGAATATAGCCATCATACATCTTTGAAAGGTGGCAGGTGCATTACATAAGCCAAAAGGCATACGTCTATAAGCAAAGGTACCAAAAGGGCAGGTGAAAGTGGTTTTCTCTTGATCAGATTGTGCAACTGGTATTTGGGAGAAACCAGAATAACCGTCTAGAAAGCAGAAGTGTGTGTGTTTAGACAGTCTTTCTAGCATTTGTTCGATAAAAGGCAAAGGGTAATGGTCTTTCCTAGTGGCCTTATTCAATTTCCTAAAATCGATCACCATCTATAACCAGTAATAATCCTCTCTGGAATCAATTCATCCTTATCATTAGGGACAACGGTAATGCCTCCCTTTTTAGGGACGCAATGCACCGGACTTACCCAATCACTACGAGCGGCAGGATAGATAATACCTGCTTCCAGGAGCTTTAGTATTTCTTTTCTTACTACCTCTTTCATCTTAGGATTTAATCTCCTTTGATGAGCAGCAACTGGTTTGGAATCAGGATCAGTCTTAATCTTGTGCTCGCATAGATTTGGACTAATGCCCTTAAGATCATCAAGAGTATATCCAATAGCAGCACGGTGCTTTCTTAGAGTTTTTAGTAACTTCTTTTCTTCATGCTGTGAGAGGCTAGCACTAATAATAACATGATATATCTCCTTTTCATCAAGATAAGCACACTTAAGAGTATCAGGCAACTGTTTAAGCTCGAACACAGGATCACCCTTTGGTGGGGGTGGATCCCTAAGCAGTTCAACAGGCAAGTTATTCTTAAAGATAGGATATTGTTCTAAGACAACTCTATCTATCTCATCCCTTTCATCCATATGCATATCATTTTCATGCTCAAGCAAGTATTGCTCTAAGGGATCAGTAGGAGGCACGACAATAGAAGCTAAGGCAATAGTTTCATCCCTACTAGGCAACTCTTTTTCATGAGGTTGTCTCCCAAACTTGGAGAAATTGAACTCATGTGACACACCTTCAAAGCCAACAGTGACAATTTACTTCTCACAGTCAATATGAGCATTGACAGTATTGAGAAAAGGTATGCCAAATATGATGGGAGAAAAGCTATCTTGAGTGGTATCAAGAACGAGGAAATCAACAGGATACTTCGTTTTACCACACAAGACTTCAACATCCCTAACAATTCCCACACGACAGATAGTATCTCTATTAGCAAGCTGAATAGTGACATCAATAGGTTCTATCTCAACAGGTGCAATCTCTTCTTTGATTTCATCATATAAGGATTGAGGTATTGCACTAACACTAGCACCCATGTCACATAAGCCATTATAGCAATGATCTCCTATCTTAACAGAAACAACAGGCGTGCCAACAACAGGCCTATGTTTGTCTCTAGCGTGAGGTTTAGCAATTCTAGCAGCATCTTAACAGAAGTGAATATTATGTCCCTCAACATCATCGGACAGGAGATCTTTGATAATAGCAATGCTAGGTTCACCTCTAATTTTCTCAAGGTGTGTAGGTGTTCTAATGTAGCCTCTACGTATCACAGTTAAAGCTTTAGAATGATCCTTTATCCTAACAGGGAAAGGTGGTTTCTCAACGTAAGCACTGGGAACAATAGGATCATTATAGGCAATGACTTTCTCTTCAAATGGATAAGGTTTAACTACATTGACTTCTAAAGGAGGATGATATTTAAACCACTTCTCTTTGGGGAGATCAATATGAGCAGCAAATGATTCACACAATGAAGCTACTATCTGAGAGTCAAGTCCATACTTAGCGCTAAAATCACAAAAAGTATTTGTTTCAACAAAGGATTTAACGCAATCAAACTTGAAGCTCATACCTGAGTCCTTACCTTCTTCAAGCTCCCAATCTTCAGATTTGCATTTAATTCTCTCCAATAAATTCCATCTGAAGTCAATATCTCTCTTCATAAAAGAATCGGTACAAGAAGTGTCAAGCATGGTGCGATCATCATGAGAAAGCCGAGCATAGAAGTTCTGAATGATAATTTCTCTCGAGAGCTCATGATTGGGGCATGAATATAACATTGACTAAAGCCTCCCCCAAGCTTGAGCGATGCTTTCTGTTTCACGAGGCCAAAAATTGTAAATATAATTCCGGTCATGATGTACTAGATGCATAGGATAAAACTTTTGATGAAATTCCAATTTCAACCGATTGTAGTTCCATGATCCAGTATCATCACATAGCCTATACCATGTCAACGCCTTATCCTTCAAAGATAAAGGAAAGACCTTCTTCTTGACCTCATCCTCGGGCAAACCTGCAAGCTTAAATAAACCGCAAACTTCATCTACATAGATTAGATGCAAGTCTGGATGTGATGTTCCTTCTCCTGTAAAAGGATTAGCCAGCAGTTTCTCAAGCATACCCGAAGGAAATTCAAAGCAAATATTTTCAGTAGGTGCAGCACGTTGAGGAGCAACTCTTTGTGCTTCCGTTCGAGGTGAAGATACCCTGAACAAGCACCTCAAAGGATTAGTTTCCATAGTGACAAGTTCCAATAAATTTCAGCACAGTATATGAATGTTTCCTTACCAAGTTCCACTTACCAAAGGCGCTTCACTCCCCAAAAACGGCGCCAGAAAAGAGTCTTGATGACCCACAAGTATAGGGGATCTATCGTAGTCCTTTCGATAAGTAAGAGTGTCGAACCTAACAAGGAGCAGAAGGATCTGACAACTGGTTTTCAGCAAGGTAATATCTGCAGGCACTGAAATTATCGGTAACAAGTGGTTGTGTGGTGAGATGATTCGTAGCAAGCAACAAGTAACAAAAGTAGCAACGGTGCAGGAAAGTGGCCCAATCCCTTTTGTAGCAAGGGACAAGCCTGGACAAAGTCTTATAGGAGGAAAAACGCTCCCGAGGACACACGGGAATTTCTGTCATGCTAGTTTTCATCACGTTCATATGATTCACGTTCCTTACTTTGATAGTTTGATATGTGGGTGGACCGGCGCTTGGGTACTGCCCTTACTTGGACAAGCATCCCACTTATGATTAACCCCTCTCGCAAGCATCCGCAACTACGAAAGAAGAATTAAGACAAAGTCTAACCATAACATTAAACTAGTGGATCCAAATCAGCCCCTTACGAAGCAACGCATAAACTAGGGTTTAAGCTTCTGTCACTCTAGCAACCCATTATCTACTTACTACTTCCCAATGCCTTCCTCTAGGCCCAAATAATGGTGAAGTGTTATGTAGTCGACATTCACATAACACCACTAGAGGAAAAACAACATACAACTCTTCAAAATATCGAACGAATACCAAATTCACATGACTACTTATATCATGACTTATCCCATGTCCTCAGGAACAAAAGTAACTACTCACAAAGCATAATCATATTCATTAACAGAGAGGTAATGAATAGCATCAAGGATCTGAACATAAACTCTTCCACCAAGTAATCCAACTAGCATCAACTACAAAGAGTAATTAACACTACTAGTAACCTTACAAGTACCAATCGGAGTCGCGAGACGGAGATTGGTTACAAGTGATGAACTAGGTTTTGGAGATGAGATGGTGCTGAGAAGATGTTGATGGTGATGAGTCCCCTCCGATGAGAGGAGTGTTGGTGATGATGATGGCGACGATTTCCCCCTCCAGGAGGGAAGTTTCCCCGGCAGGATCGTCCTGCCGGAGCTCTAGATTGGTTCTGCTCAAGTTCCGCCTCGTGGCGGCGGCGTATCTTCGAAAAAGCCTCCTCCTGATTTTTTTCAAAACAAAACCCTTCATATAGCAGAAGAGTGGGGGCAGTGGGCCAGCAGGGAGCCCACAAGCACCCTAGGCGCGGCCAGGGGGTGGCCGCGCCTAGCAGGCTTGTGGCCACCTGCTGGCATCTCAAACTTGCTCCTTTTTCAGGCCAGAATTCCAGCTGTCGGCATTCCCCCTCTTCATGTAAACCTTGCAAAATAAGAGAGAAAAGGCATAAGTATTGTACCGTGAAGTGAAATAACAGCCCCAGAAGCGATAAATATCAACATGAAAGCATGATGCAAAATGGACGTATCAACCCCCTTTAGGGTTTCCCCCTTGAGGGAGGGGCGGCGGTCAGGAGGGGAGGAGGGGGTGGCGCACCCCCTGGTGGGCCTTAGGCCCACCTGCGCTAGGGTTCCCCCCTTTCCCCCTCTTAGGTGCCATGGGCTGGGTATGTGGGGCGCACCAGCCCACCTAGGGGCTGATTTCCTCTCACACTTGGCCCATGTAACCTTATGGGGCCTGTGGCCTCTCCCGATGGGCATCCGCAACCCTTCCGGTGGTCCCGACACTTTGTCGGTGATGCCCAAAACATTTCCGGCGTCCAAAACCATCCATCCTATATATCAATCTTTACCTCCGGACAATTCCGGAGCTCCTCGTGATGTCCGGGATCTCATCCGGGACTCCGAACTACCTTCGGTAACCTTGTATAACAATTCCCTATAACACTAGCGTCATCGAACCTTAAGTGTGTAGACCCTACGGGTTCGGGAGGCATGCAGACATGACCAAGACACTCTCCAGCCAATAACCATCAGCGGGATCTGGATACCCATGGTGGATCCCACATGTTCCACGATGATCTCATCGGATGAACCACGATATTAAGGATTCAATCAATCCCGTATACAATTCCCTTTGTCTGTCGGTATAGAACTTGCCCGAGATTCGATTGTCGGTATACCCATACCTTGTTTAATCTCGTTACCGGTAAGTCTCTTTACTCGTTCCGTAGCACGTCATCCTCTGACTAACTCCTTAGTCACATTGAGCTCATGATGATGCTCTACCGAGTGGGCCCAGAGATACCTCTCCGTCACACGGAGTGACAAATCCCGATCTTGACTCTTACCAATAGACACTTTCGGAGGTACCCGTAGTGCACCTTTATAATCACCCAGTTACGTTGTGACGTTTGATACACCCGAAGAACTCCTACGGTATCCGGGAGTTGCACAATCTCACGGTTGAAGGAAAAGACTCTTGACATTAGAAAAGCTTTAGCATACGAACAACACGATCTAGTGCTATGCTTAGGATTGGGTCTTGTCCATCACATCATTCTCCCAAATGATGTGATACCGTTATCAATGACATCCAATGAACATGATAAGGAAACCATGATCATCTATTGATCAACGAGCTAGCTAACTAGAGGCTTACGAGGGACACATTGTGATCTATTTATTCACACATGTATTACTGTTTCCTGTTAATACAATTATAGCATGAACAATAGACGATTATCATGAACAAGGAAATATGATAATAACCATTTTATTATTGCCTCTAGGGCATATTTCCAACACTGTCCCCTATGCCTCAGCCATAGGTTCTATCATGTATGCAATGTTGTGCACTAGACCAGACAGCAACTTGGCCATAAGTATGGCAGGCAGGTTTCAGAGTAATCCAGGAGTGGATCACTGGACGGCGGTCAAGAATATTCTGAAGTACCTGAAAAGGACTAAGGAAATGCTTCTCGTTTATGGAGGTACAAAGAGCTCGTCGTAAAAGGTTACGTCGATGCAAGTTTTGACACCGATCCGGATGACTCTAAGTCGCAAACCGGATACATATTTATTCCTAATGGGGGTGCGGTAAGCTGGTGCAGTTCCAAGCAAAGCGTCGTAGCAGATTCTACATGTGAAGCGGAGTACATGGCTACCTCGGAGGCATCAAAGGAGGGTGTCTGGATGAAGCAGTTCATGACAGATCTTGGAGTTGTGCCGAGCACACTAAATCCATTAACTCTGTTATGTGACAACACTGGTGCCATTGCCTTAGCAAAGGAACCAAGGTTTCACAAGAAGACTGGACACATCAAACGACGCTTCAACCTCATCCACAACTACGTCGAAGGAGAGGACGTGAATATTTGCAAAGTGCACACGGATATGAATGTAGCAGACCCGCTGACTAAACCTCTTCCACGGGCAAAACATGATCAACACCAGAACTGTATGGGTGTTTGATTTATTACAATGTAAATCGCATGGCAATGTGAGGACTAGATTATTGACTCTATGCAAGTGGGAGACTGTTGGAAATATGCCCTAGAGGCAATGATAAATAGTTATTATTATATTTCCTATTTAAAGATAATTGTTTATTATCCATGCTATAATTATTTTGAATGAAAACATAGATACATGTGTGGATACATAGACAAAACAATGTCCCTAGCAAGCCTCTAGTTGGCTAGCCAGTTGATCACGGATAGTCAAGGTTCTGTGCAAAGTGTTGTTGCTTGATAATTGGATCACATCATTAGGAGAATCATATGATGGACTAGACCCAAACTATGAACGTGTCGTTTTATTGCTATTGTTTTCTGCGTGTCAAGTATTTGTTCCTATGACCATGAGATCATATAACTCACTGGCACCGGAGAAATGCCTTGTGTGCATCAAACGTTACAACGTAACTGGGTCACTATAAAGGTGTTCATTTGGTCACCAGAAAGCTTCGGGCAATTCCGGCAGTGTACCGGGAGTGACGAATAGGTTCCGGGAGTTCACCGGGAGGGGCCCACCCACCCGGGAGTGAGCCCATGGCACTAGGGTGGTGCCACAAGTCCCTTGTGGGATGGTGGAGTCAGCCCAAGGGGCCCATGGCGCCACATAAGAAATACCAAAAGAAAAAAAGGGAAAAGGGAAAAAAGGGGGAGGTGGGAAGCAAGGGGAGGACTCCTCCTTCCCCAAACCGAATTGGAGGAGGAGTCCTCCTCCTCCCTAGCACCGGCGCACTCCTTGAGGGCTTGGCCCTCAAGGCAAGCCCCTCCCCCTCCCTCCTATATATATGTAACGACCAAACCTCGAAGGATTTGAGTCTCTGTGCTTTGCTGTGCTAGTCCCTGGATCGACTCGCTAGCACACACAGTAGAGATGAAAACCAGATATAGCAAGTGCATCATTTATTAAAACGTATGATCCAAAATTTATAAAATATAACAATCTGCATAGCACTTAGCTAGCTTTATTCTATCAAACAGCAGAAAAGTAGCAGAATAATAACGATGAGTCCCATCATAGCCCACTGGCGATGTTGAGTGAAGACTCGCGACCCTAACGATACCTTACTCCTCATCTGAATATCCTGCAACATGATACGTTGCAGCCATATAGGTCAATACTTTGAATGTATTGGCAAGTTACACAAGAAAAGTAATATAATAGACCTACATGTATATGCATAGTATAACAAGAGAAAGGTTGATGGTTATTTTGCAGAAAGCTAATTTTATCCTCACAACTAACCTAATAGTCAAGTTTTAGTTTATTTTCTACATTAACTCACATATGGTTGAGTTGGCATCTCCAACTCCAACCTATTACCATCATTAAGTTTCCCACCAAGTTTTATTAAGTGTGTCATCTGTCAAGATCATCCAACAACTGTAATGGCCTAGCTGCTCAAAATTGTCCATAACCGGGGACACGGCTAATCATGATTAGTTTATACACTCTGCGGAGGTTAGTACGCTGTACCCACTGGACCCAACCCAAAAATTGAGACGAAGTATTTCAGAAGCAGTCACCTAGTCCCACAAGAGGCCCATCCCACCTATCATAGCTACATCAGCTGGCACATCCGGGTAAGGTTTCCACGAGTGATCAACTAAGCCATAACCCATAATAGCCAGTGGTCGCACAAGGAAGCTACTAGTCAATAAGTCTGTTTGATCTTTTTGAACCTGGGCGGCATCCACTTACATTCAGAGGGTTGATACCATGATGTTCTTGAAACCACCCAGGAATACCATATCCACCCAGAGGTGAATTAAATCCTTAATTACTACTCAAATTTATTTTGTAGTAATCCTCGCATAATCTCAATGAATACAGGAACCAATCCCCGTCTACATAGCATAGAAAAATTATATCTAACACGATCTTCATGACAAGGGGATATAGCTCAACAACATAGCAACAATAATGATATTCCTATACATGCATAATTTTCATAGGGTGATAAAATACTACATGCATAGAAAATAATAGGTAAGGGATGATCAACATGTAACTTGCCTTGATTCTGGTTCAGAAAGTCACACTCCTGACAATAGTTTGTGTCGCACTCCGGACAATCTACACGTTGCAAACAATCATAACAATCAATCACCACAATCACATAACACCAAATAAAACCAAAGGCAAGAAAATAACTTGTTTAAAACCAAAGCATAAATACCATGGCAGTAGGTATAAAATCATCTACATGCTGATACGATCACAACGCAAAAAGAAATAACTAAATCAGACTCACGGTTTGCAAAATATGGCCTCCGGTAGGTTTAAATCAAATCTGATTTAACAAAAAAAAAATAATTTTCGCAAATCTGAAAATTATTAATGTCATCATATTCTACTCATCAATATGAGATCACAGGAAAAAGAATTTCCTGAATCGGAGTTACGAGTAAAAAGATAAACGTGTTTCAAAATTATACCGAGAATCTGATAGAGCTAAAAACAGATTAAAACAGACTTAATTTCGTCCTGTAGCTGTTCATCAGGATTTGTTGAATCGGACCGTGTGCACGTGCTTACCACGAACAACGGGGAAAAACGGAACGGTCTTGGTGTGGCTCCTCCGATGGTGCTCCGGTGGTGGTCGAACGGACTCCGGTGACGGCGGCTCCGCAACTCCGGCGAACACGGATAAACTCCTGTGGACACGGATGAACTCCGGTGTTGCTCCGGTGGTGGTCGAAATTGGGGCAGCAAAGGATTTGGGTTGCACAGGAAAAAGAATCTAGACGGAGGAATCAGATCGGAACAAGCTTCGGTTCCTGATATATAAGCATGAGGCTCCTGGAAAGAAAAAGGCAGAGGCTGGCTCGGTCTCGGTCTCGGGGCTAGGAGTCCTGCTCGGTGAAGGAATAGGCGAGGCGAGGGTGGGTCTGGGGCGAGCTGCCACCTGGGGCTGGGGCTCCACGATCTGGGGCTCGATGCTGGGAACCCGTGGATCGATGGGAACGGGGCGATGGCCTCGTTGGCCTCTCGTCGGATGGAGCGATGGCTCTTGCGGTGCGCTCGGGCGCTGGCTGGGCTGAATAATAAAACTACAAAAAATAACTAAATAATATTTTTTAAAGAAAAACAAACAGAAAAAAATAATAATATACGTATACAAAAATATATACACACATATATATATATATAAAATATACGCATATAGTAATATATATATAAGTATATATAGATACATATATTAAAATTCTAATATATATATATATATGTATATATAAATATAAAATAAATTCACCTAATAAATAATAAAGGAACCTAGTTCCACCTAATGCAATATTTTGAAAATAGTTTTAATGCAATAGGCCACGCAAATAGCATTTGAAAACTTAACTAAAAATAATTCCGGAGTTTATAAAAATTTGCAAAACCAAATCGGATAACCCCAAATAATATTCTAAACATTATGCACTTTTATTTGACACGGGAGAAATCATATTATCTCCACTCCAATAAATTGCCCGAAGTTACATAATGAATAGAATTTTCAGAAAGAACAAATAATGCATAGGAAAATATGAGATGCATATGAATGATCTATTAACATCCTAATTTAAGAAAATTGGGATGTTACAATATAGTGGTATTTTAGGGCTGATTTGAGAAAACTTTTGCCATGTGCATCTCAACCCTAGACCCACATAGTTCTACCTCTAGATCGGATTTCTGCGGAGCTCGGGCGGAGCCCTGCAAGAGTAGACCATCACCACTACCGGAGCGCTGTCATGCTGCTGGAGAACTCATCTACTTCTCCATCTTTCTTGCTGGATCAAGAAGGCCGAGATCATCGTCGAGCTGTACGTGTGCTGAACGCGGAGGTGCCGTCCTTTCGGCACTAGATCGGAACGGATCGTGGGAAGGATCACAGTACGGTTCGTGGGACGGTTCGAGGGGCGTGAAGACGTTCCACTACATCAACCACGTTTCTTAACGCTTCCTGTTGTGCGATCTACAAGGGTACGTAGATCTAAATCTCCTCTCGTAGATGGACATCACCATGATAGGTCTTCGTGTGCATAGGAAAATTTTTGTTTCCCATGCAACGTCCCCCATCAGTTTTGTCATCCTATGTGCAATATTTCATAAATAATGCAGCAACTGCTAACATAATTTCAACAAACTTTTAGCAATTCTATGATTGAGAAAGTCTCATCATAGTCAACTCTTTGAACTTGTCAGAAACCTCTTTACGACAAGTTGACCTTTTCTTAATGGTGACTTTTCACCATCATTGTCTGTCTTTATTTTAAAGATCCATCTTTACTTAATAGTCTTGCGACCATCAAGTAGTTCTTCCAAAGTCTACACTTTGTTTTCGTACATGGATCCTCTCTCGGATTTCATGGTCTCTAGCCATTTGCCGGAATCCGGGCCCACCATCGCTTCTCCATAGCTCGTAGGTTCATAGTTGTTCAACAACATGACCTCGAAGACAGGGTTACCATACCACTCTGTAGTATCACGTGACCTTGACGACCTACGAGGTTTGTAGTAACTTGCTCCTGAAGCTTAATGATCACCATCATCAGTTTCTACTTCAATTGGTGTAGGCGCCACAGGAACAACTTCCTGCACCCTGCTACACACTGGTTGAAGTGACGGTTCAATAACCTCATCAAGTTCCACCACCCTCCCACTCATTTCTTTCGGGAGAAACCTTTCCTCGAGAAAGGACCCGTTTCTAGAAACAAACACTTTGCTTCCGGATCTGAGATAGGAGATGTACCCAAGTGTTTTGGATATCCTATGAAGATGCATTTATCCGCTTTGAGTTCGAGCTTATCAGACTGATTCTTTTCCACATAAGCGTCGTAGCCCCAAACTTTCAAGAAACGACAGCTCAGGTTTCTCCAAACCATATTTTGTACTGTGTCATCTCAACGGAAATACGCGGTGTCCTATTTAAAGTGAATGCGGTTGTCTCTAATGCATAACCCATAAACGATAGTGGTATTTTGATAAGAGACATCATAGTATGCACCATATCAAATAAGACATGGCTATGACGTTCGGACACACCATCACACCATGGTGTTCTAGGTGGCATGAATTGTGAAACAATTTCCACATTGTCTTAACTGTGTACCAAAACTTGCAAGTCAGATATTCATCTCTGTGATCATATCGTAGACAGTTTATCCTCTTGTCACGACGATCTTCACTCTCAAATAGCTTAGAACTTTTCAATATTTCACACTTGTGATTCATCAAGTAAATACTCCTGTATCTACTCAAGTCGTCAGTGAAGTAAGAACATAACGATATCCATTGTGTGCCTCAGCACTTATTGGACTGCACACATAAAAAATGTATTACTTCCAACAAGTTACTCTCTTGTTCCATGTGGTATGTTTTGCATGTCTCAAGTGATTCAAAATCAAGTGAGTCCAAACGATCCATCCGCATGGAGTTTCTTCATGCATTTATACCAATAGGTGTAGTTTGCATGTCTCAAACGTTTAAAAAATGAGTGAGTACAAAGATCCATCAGCATGGAGCTTCTTCATGCATTTTATACCGACATGACTCAATTGGCAGTGCCACAAGTAAGTGGTACTAACATTACTACTTTGTATCTTTTGGCATCAATATTATGAACATGTGTAGCACTACGATCGAGATTCAATAAACCATTTTTCATGGTTTTGTCACGGCAGATGTCCTCGTGAAAGGACTTAGTGTTGGAGCCATCGCACCTTGGTGGCGACTCAAAGGGGTTGAACGGGAGCGAGACACCGATTTACCCAGGTTCGGCCCCTCGTGAGGAGATAAAAGCCTACGTCCTGCTTTGTGTTGTATTGATAGAGTTTCGATTACAAGGAGGGCATAACTCGCCTGAACTAGCACTCGATGATTTCTAACCTCTTCTTCCCTGGGACTCGCCTTTATATATAGGTCGAGTCCCTAGGGTTTACAAGGGTCCTTTCCTTTATACAAATCGTGACTCTTACGATCTCTAAGTCGCCACCTCACCAAAACTTGGAGACCTTCTCTATTATGGACTCTTTCCGGAAGTCGTAAACCGCCATACAACCTTCGGTCTTACCAGGCCAAGGCCCGAACAGTATTTTGGATGAATCGTCAGCTTTGGTGACCCAGCCCAACTAGGGCGGGTTATCAACAGATAATATCCCCAACATTAGGCCCCAGATTGACTTGAATTTCCTTCACGCCAATATCCTTACTCAATTAAGGGCGATTCATCTTCACTCCTCTTATACGCCATGAACTTAACCCGCCATCTGTTGCGGAAAAACTTGAGTCGCCAAACCATTTCTTGTTGGCACCTCCTTATCCCTTGAATCCCGGAAAGGATAATGATGTAATCCCCAACGGATCCTTCGGTATCGTTATCCCAAAAATTTCGGGGCGCCGTCATGGCGAATCTTTATCTTTTGTTGGTTCCCGCTCGTGGCGCCTCGATCCTAGCGCCCGACTTGATAAATAGGCGGGAGGAAGGGACTGGGCGCATTCCACCTATTAGTCTTGTCGCCCTTCTCTTCCCCATTATCATAGCGAAAACCCTCATCGCCTCCCGAGAGCTCCGCCGCCACCCGAAGACCTCGTCGCCATCCGAAAGCTTCGGTGCCGCCCGCAGACTTCGTCGCCGTCGAGCACTTCGCCGTGGCCGAGAAATTTGTCGCCGTCGACCGTCTCGCCGCCGTCGAGAACCTCGTCGTTGTCGAATACTTCGTCGCCGCCCGAGGTTTTCGCATCCGTCCGAGACCTTCATCGCCGTCCGTGCTCCTCGTCGTGGCCGAGCAGTTCGTCGACGTCGACCGTTTCCAGCCGAATCCACTAGGTTGGTTTCTGTCATTCAAGAGCAGATCCAAGTTTCTTTTCGAAGTTCATCACTGCTGCGTTCTTGGTGCCTCCCGAATAGCTTTATTTGTTCCCGACTAGTTGGCGGTGATGATAACGAGAAAATCGATGTCTTCCGTACCTTTATTTGTTCGGCCTCTACTTGCATACTTAAAGTAGGGCTTCACCAAATCAACAGTACTGTCCCACCTTAGTCGCAGGTTACTATATCCAGTCATTTTCCGCATTCATTTCTGTCTGCTCGTAGATCCATAATCTATCGCTTGTCAAGTGAAATCTGTTTGTAGTCTCATACTTCACCATTTTGACAAATACCACTGATGCTTTGAAACACCGCTCCCTTAAGTAGCAAAAGTTTCATAAGTCGCCCTAGCAACCTGACCCGGACCTTCGTTGGCGGATCAAAAAATTCCCTCAGCCATCAGGCAAATTATTTGGCGAGTCAAACGAACTTGTTTCACCATTTTCAGTAGATGCTTGGCATGCCAATTCACCCGTAATTTTATCCCTTTGTAGCATGGGCGCTGTTTTCAAAAGTGACTGGCTCCCAACCAAGGTTAATGACGCTATACTTAATGATTATGTGAAAACGGGAAATCTGGACCCTCAAGAGGTTATCGGTTGGCGCACCGGGTTAGGAGAAGAAGTCCCCAATCCCAAGGAAGGGGAGATAGTTGTTTTTGTTGAACACCTTCAGTGGGGCTTTAAGACGCTTGGATCGAAATTCCTCAGAGACGCCATGACTTTTATGAATGTCCGCCTCCAAGATCTTGGGCCCAACTCGATAAGCAATCTATGCCAGTTCCAGGTGTTTTGTGAGGCTTACTTGCGGATGGAACCTTCAGTTCCCTTATTCTGGTACTTCTTCCACTTGAATCGCCAAACAGAATTTCACAATGGCCCTAGCCTGGAGCTTGGTGGTGTCAATGTTCAGTGCTGCAGGGATAGCCCATTTCCGTCACTCGCCATGCCAAGCCATCCCAAAGGCTGGGGCGAGTCTTGGTTCTACTGCCAGGAGACTTCGCCTGAAGGCGAGAACAAGCTTATGGGTTATAGGGAAGATCGCCTTCCAACATATTTCAAACTCCCAGACAAGCTCACCGAAGAGGAAGAGTCAGACTTTATCCCAGTATTGTCCGAGTTAAGATCTTTGACAAACAATGGCCGTACTGGAGATGACTTGATCCGCTGCTGGGTCGAATGGCGTATCCTCCCTTTAAGTCGCCGGGACGGGTTAATGTGTGAATTGGACGGCACCCTAGATCATCCTCAGTGCTACTTCCACACAGCTCTGATGGAAAATGATATTGTAACCATCATCAAGAAGCTGACCAGCGAACCCGCGGCAAAATGCGGCCAAATAGGTCTTAAACCTTTCTACAAGATTAACCCGGCACCAAAGGTAAATAACTTAACCCGCCTTTTGTTTTTGATTCCTTACATCTTACTTGAACTATGACCTCTCATAAGATATGCGATTTCAGAAAGGTGATAAATTTTGGTCCAAGAGGCCAAAAAAGTCAGCCATGAAGCAAGCTAGGCCGCCTCCAAAGAAGAAATCCAAGGGTAAGGGCAAAGCTTCTGTTACCGAGCCATCTGAAGCCGATGAATCCCACGTCGGCGCTGCACCTTCGGAGGTAAAAAAATCCATCCTCTTTTAACTCGCCATCTATTACTGATAATTTTCTGTTTACACCTCTGTATCTCTTTTGTAGAATGAAGACAATGAAAGCCAGGAGGATTTTGTGGAGGTAATTTCTGTTTCCTCCGACTCATCTCCTTCTCCACCTAAGCCGGCCAGGCGAATTTCTGGGAAAGTTCCCTTCTCACACCCAAATGCTTGTTTGGATCCAAATTTTCTTCTGAAGAAAGCACAACACGCCTCAAATCGGAAAACTCGAAGTCATTCTGGCGACCTGGTGTCTGGTTTACCCACAAGAAACAAGAAAAGGCCAAATGAGGTATCTTTTAATAACACTTCTTCGGGTCCTTTTGGATCATATTTGTAATTCGCTCATATCTTCGAAGTATAATTTTTTCCAAAGTTCTCCTCCTACATCTGGCGACTCAGTGATGTCGGCACTTCCACCGATGATCCGCGTCCCTGGGTGAACCTTTGATAATATTTATCTTTAGTCTGATGGTGATAATATCCATTCCTTTAAACATACATCCTTCTCCTTTCAGGGCACATGCGAAGAAAAGAAAACTTGGCGGGTCAGCTCCCATTACAACTTCGGAGCCTATCGAAAAGTCGGCGCAGATCCAGGATAACCCGGAGCAAGACAAACCTGAAGATCAAGTGGATCTCCCCAGCTCGCCCAAGGAAACCATGGAAGCGCCTAACCCGCCAAGTCCATTGACAACAGCAGAAGACCCGGATGCTGTAGTTATCACTGGTACTCGTTTCTCTAAACCGGCCACATCGGTTTTGTCGAAACATGTATCATCATCAGCTCAACCTGTTTTTGAGCATGAACTTTCCAAGGCTAAACTCTCCCAATATGAGAACCTTGAATTCAAAGAACTTTGCTCTGGCTTTGCAAGTCGCCTGGAGGCGAGTTATGAGATGGAGAAGAGCCTGCTTCGAATGCTGAAGAATAAACATGAGGTACGTTTTGTTGTACATTGTATTATCCTCATTAATCCCCAAGGGCCGGGTCATCAGTAAAAAGATGAGCCGGGTCTTGATAATTAAAAAACTTTCAACATGTAACCCCCAAGGGCCGGGTCATCAGTAAAAAGATGAGCCAGGTCTTGATAATTAAAAAACTTTCGACCTGTAACCCCCAAGGGCCGGATCATCAACAAAAGGATGAGCTGGGTCTTGATAATTAAAAAAATTTCGACCTGTAACCCCCAAGGGCCGGGTCATTAGTAAAGAGATGAGTCGGGTCTTGATAATTAAAAATCTTTCGACCTGTAACCCCCAAGGGCCTGGTTATCAGTAAAAGATGAGCCGGGTCTTGATACTGTATAATTTTGTCTCAAAAATTATACATTAGCCCCCAAGTGTCAGGGATGTTGCTTGCAATAATTCTGAGACTTGCCCTTAACTATATGTTTCAACAGGAATCACTTATCCAAACTGAATCAGCACTTGGCGACTTGAAGAAAAGTTTATCCGATCAACAGGATGCCCGGGCCAAATCAGAAGAGAAGTATCAACTTATATTATCTGAGATGGAGAAGCTAAAAGCCGACTTAAAAGGGCTCAATCTGATCAAGATGGTTTAACAAAGCGAGCAGAAAAAGCTGAAGCCAAGTTGGATACTGTGCAACAGGAGCTGTCCGGCTTAAAGCGACACATCTCAAACATGGCGCAAGCTGTCTTCGGTTAAAACCAACTCTTGACCTTTGTAAACAAATAGCTTTGTATAAATCGATGACTATCATTACCTCTTATACAGGTCCGAGAGCCGCCAACCTTCAGGACGATTGCGTCCTGATGCTGAAGGCGATTTACACGTTGACGGAGCAGTTGTATACCAGGAGTGTGCTGACCATGAAAGCAGTGATGGACGCCAAGGAACCTATAACATCAATAAAGAAGATGATTGGCTGCTTATCCACTCTTCCTCCCCAAATTGGCGAGTTAACTCGGTCAGCCGCCCGGAAAGGAGCGCTGACTACACTGAGTCGGTGCTTAGCATATGCTCCAGAAATAAGCCCAGAAGAAGTAACGACGGGCTTTCCTCAACTCAAGGATGATGGGTCAGAATTCACTAAAGAGGACTACCAGCGTGTTGTCAAGGACTCCCGTTTGGCGGCGATCAGCTTGCTGCAAGCCTGGATTTATCAAAATACCAAGCTGCCTATGACAGCAAAAACAAGAAGGTTAACCCGCCAACCTTTGTGACGACTAGCTTAACTCCGCGCCGACCCAAGAATCCTTTTGACTTGGACGCGGATCTCTCATCAGTGCTGACCGATGAAGATGAGTTTGCCGTGTTATCCAAGTGTAACTGGGTACTGGGCGACTTGCAAATTGAAGTCGGCCAAAGCTCGCAGCAGGCTGATCCAAGGGCATCAGCAGAATAACACTTCATAGATTTGGCCATGAGAGCCATGTAATAAGTCTCTTTAGGAATCAAAACTGCTTCTGTGATATCTCAAAAAACCCTTATGTCGCCCTTAAGGCGTTTTGAAATGCTTGATCTGCCGTTTGAGGCATTTATCATAATACTCGACCCGCCATTGAGGCGTTTTGATGATGCTTGATCCGCCATGGCTAGAGTGATTTTGATCATCAACCTGTTCTAAGCTTGAAAACATATATCAAACCATCTGAGTGAGTAATAGGTGATGACAAATAGCAATCGCCCCAAGATATTTTGAGGCGAGTCAGAAAAAAGTCTGAAAAACCTTGTGGCAGTGCCAGGGAGGTAAAAAATAGCAATTTTGTCGGCTCATAAGGTCGCGACAGGATAGGGCGAGTCAAACAAGCTCAAGCGCCACCCAAGGGAGACTTTTGTATCAAAATCTCAAGTATTTAGACCGGCTGATCAGGCACAAGTCAAGCTTCAGTGAAGCGGGTTCATTGAACCAATGGTTTCTCTATTTTCCATGTGAGGCGCTTGCCGGTACCAGACATGTTTTAACCAAGGCAAGTTCAGGGTCCATGAGCGGAATAACTCGCCAAGAGTTCATGGGTCCATATGGCGATTCGGCCAACACACAGTCCAGTATGACCATTTGTAATGCGGTAATTTTTCGTAGGCCAAATGGGTAGTAAGGCTGATCTCAGTGAGAGGAAGCCCCCAAGTGACCTATGATTAAGGGAAAGACCGTCATAGGATTGTAGAAGCATATACGCTATTACCACAAAACGACTTGGGAATACACTGTCCTCAAGTAAGTCGGTCTAATCCACAGAATCATATAAGGCGCCTATGTTTGAGTCGCGCGCTTGTGGCGACTTCGATCCTCTTTGGCTTATCAATACCCAGTTTTGTGATAAGCGCATCGTAGCGACTTAAGCTCTTTGGTATGGATAGTGTCCATGTTTGGGCGACTTGTTGATAAAATAATAAATATCCATACCTTTCAATAATATGAATCAGCAGGAAAGCCCCCAAGTCGGGAGGCGTTTAATTTTATTGCTTTATAAGAAGTGAAAAACTTACAAAACGTAGAGCTTAATAGCTCAAGTGTAATAAGGCCGCAAGTGGGCAATATTCCAGGGGCGAGTCGACTCAGCCTCCATGGTTGGCCGATCAGGCCGTAGATCTACCAGATAGTAAGACCCATTGCGAATGTTTTTGCTGACGACGAACGGTCCTTCCCATGGTGGCGATAACTTATGCATGCCAGTGCAATCTTGTATCAGTCGAAGCACTAAGTCGCCTTCTTGAAAGGTTCGACTCTTGACCCGGCGGCTGTGATAACGCCGTAAGTCCTCCTGATAATTGGATGATCGGGCTGCAGCCAAATCATGCGCTTCCTCTAAGGCGTCCAAAGAGTCTTGACGCGCCAGTTCGTTGTTCTGTTCCACATAAGCGGCGACTCTAGGCGAGTCATGCCTTATATCAGTGGGAAGAACGGCTTCTGCTCCATAGACCAGAAAGAAAGGGGTAAAACCCGTAGACCGGTTCAGGGTGGTTCGGATGCTCCATAGTACCGAAGGCAACTCCTCAACCCAACGCCCCGGGGTTCGTTCCAAAGGAACCATGAGTCGGGGTTTGATTCCCCGCAAAACTTCTTGATTCGCCCGCTCCGCCTGTCCATTAGATTGTGGGTGAGCAACCGCAGAAACATCAAGCCGGATGTGCTCATGACGGCAAAACTCCTGCATTGCCCCTTGAGACAGATTAGTGCCATTATCAGTAATAATACTGTGCGGATATCCGAACCGGAAGATCAATTTTTTCAAGAATTTGACTGTTGTCTCCGCATCGCAAGCCCCAACAGGCTCTGCCTCAACCCACTTGGTGAATTTATCAACCGCCACCAGCAAGTGGGTTTTCTTGTTGGATGACATCTTAAAGGGGCCAACCATATCTAACCCCCAGACCGCGAAAGGCCAAGTGATGGGTCTAAGTTCTTGAGCTGGCACATGAGCATGTCGCCCATAACGCTGGCATCCATCGCATCGACGAACTATTTCCTCTGCATCTGCTTGAGCCGTCAACCAAAAGAATCCATGACGAAACGCCTTTGACACCAAGGAACGTGACCCGGCGTCATGCCCACAATCTCCGGAATGAATGTCATTTAGAATTATGCACCCTTCTTTGGAGGAAACGCATCTTTCAAAAACCCCGGAGGTGCTTCGCTTGTATAGTTCGCCATTGATGATCACCATAGATTTGCTTCGCCGAACGATTTGGCGAGCCAACACTTCATCCGTAGGTAACTCGCCTCGGGTGAGATAGGCCAGATACGGAAAAACCCAATCCGGCGTAACGTGAAGAGCCGCCATAAACTGGGACTCAGGATCTGGTATCGCCAACTCCTCCTCTGAAGGCAAACTTACGGAAAGATTATGCAAGGTATCCAAAAAAACATTGGGCGGAACCGGCTTTCGCTGGGAACCGAGATGTGAAAGGGCATCAGCTGCCTCGTTAAGGTGCCGGTCAATGTTATCAACCTGATAGCCATGGAAATGACCCGCCACATCGGACACAACCCTCCTGTAAGCCGCCATCACGGGGTCCCGAGAATCCCAAGTGCCTGAAACTTACTGAGCCACCAGATCAGAGTCACCAAAACATCTGACCCACGTAAGGTTCATCTCCTTGGCGAGTCGCAAGCCATGAAGTAAAGCTTCGTATTCCGCAGCATTGTTTGTACATGGAAACATGAGTCGGAGGACGTAACAGAATTTATCTCCTTGGGGAGATACCAGCACCACGCCAGCCCCCGAGCCTTCCAACTGTCTAGATCCGTCAAAATAACAAGTCCAGTATGTGAGATCAGGCCGGTCTTCTGGGACCTGTAACTCGGTCCAATCATTGATGAAATCAACCAGGGCCTGGGATTTGATAGCCGTGCGAGGGGTGTACCGCACGTGGTGCGGCCCAAGTTCAATCGCCCACTTGGCAATCCGCCCCGTCGCCTCCCGATTCTGGATAATGTCCCCGAGGGGAGCGGAACTAACCACCGTGATGCGATGCTCTTGAAAATAATGTTTAAGCTTCCGGCTCGCCATAAACACCCCATACACTAATTTCTGCCAGTGTGGGTATCGCTGCTTGGAAAGAGTTAGCACCTCGCTGATAAAATACACCAGGCGCTGCACACGGTATTCCTTTCCTTGCTCCTTCCTTTCAACGACCACCGCCACACTCACGGCTTTGGAGTTTGCCGCAATATATAAAAGCAAGGGCTCTTTCTCACTCGGGGCGGCCAAGACCGGCGGGTTGATCAGTTGCCGTTTTAAGGCTTCGAAAGCTTCATCGGCTTCATCTGTCCAAACAAAATGGTCAGATTTCTTTAGCAATTGATAAAGGGGAATGGCCTTCTCTCCTAGGCGACTTATGAAGCGACTTAAGGCCGCAATGCGACCCGCCATTCGTTGGACTCGATTAACATTCGCTGGCTTCCCAAGGGAGGTAACCGCTTCGATCTTGTCCGGATTAGCTTCGATTCCGCGCTCAGACACCAAGAAGGCCAACAATTTCCCTGCAGGAACACCAAAGACATACTTTGTGGGATTCAGCTTCATCTAATATACCCGCAGATTATCAAAGGTTTCCTTGAGATCTTCCAATAGCGTTTCCCTCCGGTGGGTTTTAACCACAATGTCATCGACATAGGCATAGACATTGCGTCTGATTTGGCCACGGAGGCAATTTTGGATGCAGCGCTGATAAGTCGCCCCTACACTCTTCAGTCCGAACGACATGGACACATAGCAAAAAGCCCCAAAGGGGGTTATAAAAGCTGTTTTCTCTTGATCCTCCACGGCCATCTTGATTTGGTGATATCCAGAATAAGAGTCCAAGAAGCACAAACGTTCACATCCCGCCACCGAGTCAATAATTTGGTCGATGCGGGCAAGAGGGAAAGGATCCTTTGGACAAGCCCTGTTAAGGTCCGTGTAATCAATGCACATACGGAAGGTACCATTCTTCTTGAGCACCAAGACCGGGTTAGACAACCATTTGGGGTGAAAAACCTCTACGATAAATCCGGCGGCCAAGAGACGGGCAACCTCCTCCCCGATTGCCTTGCGTCGTTCCTCATTGAACCTACGAAGATATTGCTGGATAGGTTTTGCCTTTGGGTCAACATTAAGATGGTGCTCAGTGAATTCTCTCGGCACACCAGGCATGTCAGAAGGTTTCCATGCAAAGATGTCCCGATTCTCACGGATGAATTCGATGAGCGCGCTTTTCTATTTGGAATCCAGACCCGTCCCAATAGTGAACTGCTTGGTTGAGTCGCCAGGGACGAAATCCACCGTTTTAGTGTCATCTGTTGGCTTGTACTTGAGGGGCGGCTCAGCATCTGTCGTTGGCTTTTTTAGGGGCGATATATCAGCCGGATCAAGATTGGCCTGGTGGTACTTGAGCTCCTCCGCAGCACAAGCGACTTCTGCGTAAGCCGCATCCCCTTCTTCACATTCTCTTGCAATCCTCCTATCACCATCAACAGTGATGGGTCCCTTAGGGCGAGACATCTTGAGTTTAAGGTAGACATAGCATGGGCGAGCCATGAACCGGGCGTAAGCCGGCCGCCCGAACAGTGCATGATAGGGGCTTTTTAATTTGACCACCTCGAACATTAGCGACTCACTCCTGTAATTAGATGTTGTTCCAAATGCAACTGGGAGCCCGACTCGGCCAATTGGGTACGCCGATTTGCGTGGGACGATTCCGTGGAACACCGTGGTTGAAGGCATCAAATCTTTCTCCAACAGGTTCATCCTTTGGAAAGTGTCGAAGTACAAAATGTTGATGCTGCCACCATCCATCAGTACCTTTGACAGGGTATATCCCCCAACTTGGGGAGCCACGACCAACGCTAAGTCGTCGGGATTGTCAACTCTTGGCGGGTGATCCTCCCTACTCCATGATATGATCTGCTCGGACTAGTGGAGGTATCTAGGGAGTGCCAGCTCAGACACACTGTACGCTCGGTGACTCACCTTTTTATCACGCCTGCAAGCATTGGTGGTGAAAACGTGGTACTTCCCATTGCTTAACTTCTTGGGATTGCTGCGGAAGCCTCCATTATCCTCCTGTCCCTGCGAAGCCCCCTGTGGGGGTGGTTGCTGAAAAACTCCAGGCGGGTTATACCGTCGCTGGTGATGCACCGGAAACTGGCCGCTGCCTGGCTGCAAGCCACCCTGAGCCCCAGGCTCGGGAAAACTGCCGAAGGGGTTCTGGCGTTGATTGGGCGCGCCAAACTGTTCCTGCCGCTGGTCCGGGTCACCGCTTTGCCCTTTTTTGATCGCCTCCGCCCGAAACTCTCGCATCATGTAACAGTCCTCCCAGGAATGAGTCGATGGTCCGTCTGCCATGGCGTGGTGCGGGCAGGGGCCCTTGAGTAACTCATTGTAGTTGCGCGGTTTTTTGCTGCCGTAACCCCTACTTTTCTTCTGGCGCTGGTTGCCATTTTTGGTGTTGGTGTTGGCGACTAAGTCCGAAGACTCTTCCTGCTGCCTTCTCTTGCTATTCGCTCCCTGATTATGGCGGGCGCGTCCCTGGAACCGGGTATGATTTTTGGATGACTCGCCCTTTCTTGGCGAGTTAGTTTTGCCACCATCTTCGCCGGGATCTTTGGTGTCGTCCGCCTCAGCGTACCTAGTGAGGGTGTCCATTAGCTCCCCCATGTCCTGGACCTTTCGCTTGAGTCGCCCCAACTACTGCACCAGAGGTTCGTAGTGGCAATTCTGTTCGAGGATCAGCACGACCTGGGCCGCCGTAATACCGTCTGACGAGTGAATGACTTCCGCGACCCGCCGCGACCAGTGGTGGGCCGATTCATCCGGGCGTTGGACGCAGTGCTGTAGATCGACTATTGTCATCGGACGCTTGCAGGTTCCTCAGAAGTTTTTGATGAAATGCTCTTTCAATTCAGCCCAAGTCTAGATGGAGTTAGGAGGCAAGTTCTTTAACCAAGTACGCGCCGTCCCTTCAAGCATCATTGTGAAATATCTGGTGCAAACTGCTTCGCTTACATTGAGCATGTCCATGGCGATTTCATAACTCTCGACCCACGACGCCGGCTCAAGGTCTGGAGTGTAATTAGGCACCTTTCTTGGCCCTTTAAAATCCTTGGGCATTCGCTCGTTGCGAAGGGCGGGGTCCAGGCATGGCACCCCCACTTGTCTGTCGCTCCCCATAAGAGGCGCTGGGGCGGCTTGGATATCCGGGTGATCCTGTCCTGGCTGGTCTCGATGGTCAGGCGAGTTGTCCTGGGGGAAGGGCCGCGGTCCGCTGGTTATAGAGGGCTGGTCCTCTGGCCGACTCCTGGTGCAGCTTGCCTGGGGAGTGGAGTGTAGCCTATCTAGGCTGTGTGAGAACTGGGCGTTTTGAACCACCGCCGTCTTCAACATCTCAATGGCGTTCCTTGCTTCTATCTCGACAGGAGTATTGCCGTGAATCGGAAGGGATTCCAAATGGCGAGTTGCGGCAAGGACGTTGTCCACCGGGTTGGAAAAGTGACCTTGAGGAGTTTGGAATCGGGGAACGCGATCCATAGCTGGCTGAAACGGCGGGTTTGGTGGCTGGCCCGGCCCTCCCCCCGGGGCGGCTCCCGCCCCGGGAGTTCGCGGAGTGTCGAACATGCAGGTTGGGTTGAGATCAGGGGGCAGACGACCCTGGTGCCTCCGCTGATGGTTGGTGTCAGACGCGCGCTGGTGCCTTTCGAGCCGCCAATTATCGGTATTCAAGCGAGCTATCTCAGCGGTGATTTGAGCTTGCCGGGTCTCGATCCTGGCGGACTCCACCTCGGCATCCCACTGAGCTTTTCCCACCCCTTCTCTCAGCTTCGTTAATTCTGTGTTCACCGCCTCCTGGTTTTCCGGTGTGATGGGGGTCGCCATGAGCCTTGTTATTTCCGCTACTAGCTCCACCAAAATCACGGCCGGGCTTCTAGACGTCTCACCAGTTCCAACCCCGCCTGCCAGATTTGGCGAGGGTTGAGTCGCCCCTGCCATGTAAACGGCGATCTGACGGCGAGTCCTGTCAAGAACTTCGGGGTCCATGGCCAGTGATAAGCCCCCAAGGCAGCCCCCATGCAGAGATTGGATTGAATCTGAATCGTCCATAGATGATTCGTCGTCGGTGTTGACGGGCGTGGTTTCCTGGGTCGCTGAGTGTTCTGGCTCCTCAGATCCCCGCGTGAATCCAACAAAGGTAATTATTCAAGTAAATAGAATAACCATTATTCTCTTTAAATGAATAATCGTATTGCAATGAACACAATCCAATCATGTTCATGCTCAACGCAAACGCCAAATAACAATTATTTAGGTTTAACACCAATCCCGATGGTACAGGGAGCGTTCGTTGCTTGATCACATCAACCTTGGAAACACTTCCAACACATATCGTGACCTCGCGTTTAGCTAGTCTCTGTTTACTCCGCAGCTTTTATTTCGAATTACTAACACTTAGCAACTGAACCGGTATCTAATACCCTCGTGCTACTAGGAGTACTAGTAAAGTACACATCAATATCATGCATATCAAATATACTTTTGTCGACTTCGCCAGCCTTCTCATCTACCAAGTATCTAGGGTAGCTCCGCCTCAGTGACCGTTCCCCTCATAACAGAAGCACTTAGTCTCAGGTTTGGTTCAATCTAGGGTTTCTTCATTAGAGCAGCAACTGGTTTGCCGTTTCATGAAGTATCCCTTCTAGCCCTTGCCCTTCTTGAAACTAGTGGTTTACTAACCATCAACAATTGATGCTCCATCTTGATTTCTACTTTCGCAGTATCAAAAATTGCAAATCGCTCAAGGATCATCATATCTATCCTTGATATGTTATAGTTCATCACGAAGCTCTAGCAACTTGGTGGCAGTGATTTTGGAGAACCATCACTATCTCATCTGGAAGATTAACTCCCACTTGATTCAAGCGATTGTTGTACTCAGACAATCTGAGCACATGCTCAACAATTGAGCTTTTCTCCTTTACTTTGTAGACAAAGAATCTTGTCGGAGGTCTCATACCTCTCAACAAGGGCACGAGCATGAAATCTTAATTTCATCTCTTAGAACATCTCTTATGTTCCGTAACAATTCAAAATGTCTTTGGCGCCTTGCTTCTAAGCCATTAAGTATTATGCACTGAACTATCACATAGTCATCAAAAAACGTGTATGTCAGATGTTCGCAACATCCACAGACTACGCTCAAGGTCCAGCACACCGAGTGGTGCATTAAGGACATAAGCCTTCTGCGCAGCAATGAGGACAATTCTCAGTTTTACGGACTCGGTCCGCAAAGTTGCTACTATCATCTTTGAACTAAATTTTCTCTAGGAACATAAAAAAAGTAGAGCTATAGCGAAGCTATATCATAATTCGCAAAGACCTTTTGACTATGTTCATGATAATTAGTTCAATTAATCATATTACTTAAGAACCCCCACTCAAAAAATACATCCCTCTAGTCATTGAGTGGCGCATGATCCAAATCCACTAACTCAAGTCCGATCATCACGTGAGTTGAGTATAGTTTCAGTGGTAAAAATCTCTATGCTAATCATATCAACTATACGATTCATGCTCGACCTTTTGGTCTCTTGTGTTCCGAGGCCATGTCTGCACATGCTAGGCTCGTCAAGTTTAACCCGAGTGTTCCGCGTGTGCAATTGTTTTGCACCCGTTGTATGTGAACGTTGAGTCTATCACTCTCGAGCATCACGTGGTGTCTCGAAACGACGAACTGTCGCAACGGTGCACAGTCGGGGAGAACACAATTTTATCTTGAAATTTTAGTGAGGGGTCACCTTATAATGCTACCGTCGTTCTAAGCAAGATAAGGTGCATAAAAGGATTACCATCACATGCAATTCATAAGTGATATGGCCATGATCTTGTGCTTCTTGATCTCCATCACTAAAGCACCGGCATGATCTTCATCGTCACCGGCGCCACACCATGATCTCCATCATCATGATCTCCATCATCATGCCGCCATTGAGGTTGTCGTGCTATCTATGCTATTACTACTAAAGCTACAACCTAGCAATATAGTAAACACATCTGCAAACACAAACGTTAGTTTAAAGACAACCCTATGGCTCATGCCGGTTGCCGTAGCATCGACGTGCAAGTAAATATTAACTATTACAACATGATCATCTCATACATCCAATATATCACATCATGTCCTTGGCCATATCACATCACAAGCATACCCTGCAAAAACAAGTTAGACGTCCTCTAATTTCTTGTTGCATGTTTTACGTGGATGCTATGGGTATCTCGTATGATCGCATCTTACTTACACAAATACCACAACGGTGATGTGCAAATTGCTATTTAACCTCTCTCCAAGGACCGCCTCGGTCAAATCCAATTCAACTAATGTTGAAGAAACAAGAACCCGCCAGTCATCTTTATGCAACTAGTTGCATGTTAGTCGATGAAACCAGTCTCTCATAAGCGTACGAGTAATGTCGGTCTGAGCCGCTTCAATCCAACAATACCGCTGAATCAAGAAAATACTAAGGAGGGCAGCAAATCGAACATCAACGCCCACAAAAACTTTTGTGTACTACTCTAGATAACATCTATGTATGAAACTAGCTCATGATGCCACTGTTGGGGAACGTTCCATGGGAAACAAAAAATTTCCTACGCACACGAAGACCTATCATGGTGATGTTCATCTATGAGAGGAGATTAGATCTACGTACCCTTGTAGATCACTAAGAGGGAAGCGTTAAGAAACGCGATTGATGTAGTGGTACCACTTCGTGATTCAAATCACCGTCATCCCACGATCCGTTCCGATCTAGCGCCGAACGGACGACACCTCCGCGTTCAACACACGTACAGGTCGATGGCGATCCCGGTCTTCTTGATCTAGCAAGAGAGACGGAGAAGTAGATGAGTTCTCCGGCAGCGTGACGGCGTGCCGGTGTTGGTGATGATCTATTCCTGCACGGCTCTGCCCAAGCTCCGCAAAAATCTAATCTAGAAGAAGAACTACGAGGTGTAGGTTTGAGTTGCACGTGGCAAAGTTGTATCTCAAACAGCCCTAAACCTCAAGTATATATTGGAGGAGCCAAGGGGTGGGGCAAGCGCTAAGAGCACCAGCCAAGAAGGCCTCCTTGGGTCGGCCGACTTGGGGAAGGGAGGAGTCCTTCTCCAATCCCACTTGAATTAGGACTCCTTCCTTATTTTCCACCCCTTTTGGATTTTCCACTTTTTCCTCATGGGATTTTCTTGGATGATTTTCTAAGCCCATTATATCTTATTATGCATCCAATAAACCCATGAGAACCCCTTGGGACGTGGTGGACCCACCCTATGGGCCCTCGGAACCCATTCGTCATTCCCGGTACACTTCCGGCAATGCCCAAAAACTTTCCGGAATCCAAACGCCAACTTCCTATATATCTTCGTTTCCGGACCATTCCGGAAACCCTCGTACCATCCGTGATCTTATCCGGGACTCCGAACAACCTTCGGTCACCAACACATATAACTCTACTAAACTAAAACATCATCAAATCTTAAGTGTGCAGACCCTGCGGGTTCGAGAACTATGTAGACATGACCCGGGACAGTCCTCGGTCAATATCCAATAGCGGGACCTAGATTTCCATATGGGATCCTACATATTCTACGAAGATCTTATCGGTGAACCTTTGTGCCAAGGATTCATATAATCTCGTATAACATTCTCTTTGTCCTTCGGTATGTTACTTCGGGGAAGATCGTGCATGTATGCGGTGATATTTCCATGTTTTCTTCATATCAGGACGCATTGACTACTTCCGTCCTGATGGGCAAAAGTTCAAGTGCTTCTTTTCATGGTGTTGGCACGGTCGATCTGAAGTTTACTTCGGGGAAGATCGTGCGGCTGAAGAGCGTGCATCATGTCCCCTCCGTAAATAAAAAATTTATTAGCGGATCTCCTCTGTGTAGAGATGGCTACAAGCTTATCTTTGAGTCCAATAATTTGTAAAATCCAAGTATGGAACTTTTGTTGGTAAAGTCTATGAGTGAGGAGGCTTGTTCAGACTATCCTTGTCAGATGTTTGTAATAAAGTTGTTAATCATGTTTGCAATAATAGTGAATCAAATGTCCGTCATTCACGTCTTTGTCATGTTAATCTTGGTTGTATGACACGCCTAGCCAAGTTGAACTTAATCCCCAACTTCACCGTTGTTAAGGGATTTAAGTGTCAAGTTTGTGTGCAAGCTAACCAACCTCGTTAGTCTCATACAACGACGGGAACAAGAAATCTTGCGCGACTAGAACTCATACATTCAGATCTTTGTGAAATGAATGGTGTTTTGACGAAATGTGGAGATAAATATTTTATGATGTTAATCGGTGACTCCACTAGATACTGCCATGTGTATCTTTTAAAGTCGGAAGATGAGGCTTTGAATTTCTTCAAGATCTACAAAGCTAGAGTGGAAAACCAACTTTATCGGAAAATCAAGAGGCTTAGGTACGATCGTGGTGGAGAGTATTTTTCCAATGAGTTTGATTCTTTTTGTGAGGAACATGGTATAATCCATGATAGGATGCCTCCCTATTCACCTCAGTCAAATGGGGTAGCCGAAAGAAAGAACCATACTCTAATTGATTTGGTTAACGCCATGTTAGACACATCGGGTCTTTCCAAGGCATGGTGGGGGAGGCAATATTTGTTGGAAATATGCCCTAGAGGCAATAATAAATTCGTTATTATTATATTTCCTTGTTCATGATAATCGTTTATTGTCCATGGTAGAATTGTATTGATTGGAAACACAAATACATGTGTGGATACATAGACAACACATTGTCCCTAGTGAGCCTCTAGTTGACTAGCTCGTTGATCAAAGATGGTCAAGGTTTCCTGGCCATAGACAAGTGTTGTCACTTGATAACGGGATCACATCATTAGGAGAATGATGTGATGGACAAGACCAAACTATAAACGTAGCATATGATCGTGTCAGTTTATTGCTACTGTTTTTTTTGCATGTCAATGTATCTGTTCCTATGACCATGAGATCATGCAACTCCCGGACACCGGAGGAATACCTTGTGTGTATCAAACGTCGCAAGGTTACTGGGTGACTATAAAGATGCTCTACAGGTATCTCCAAAGGTGTGTGTTGGGTTGGCATGGATCAACACTAGGATTTGTCACTCTGTGTGACGGAGAGGTATCTCGGGGCCCACTCGGTAATACAACATCACAACAAGCCTTGCAACCAGTGTGACTAAGGAGTTAGTAATGGGATCTTGTATTACGGAACGAGTAAAGAGACTTGTCGATAACGAGATTGAACTAGGTATGGAGATACCGATGATCGAATCTCAGGCAAGTAACATACCGAAGGAAAAAGGGAAGAGCATACGGGATTAACTGAATCCTTGGCATAGAGGTTCAACCGATAAAGATCTTCGTACAATATGTACGAGCCAATATGGACATCCAATTCCCGCTATTGGTTATTGACTGGAGAATGTCTCTGTTCATGCCTGCATAGTTCTCGATCCCGCGGGGTCTGCACACTTAAGGTTCGGTGACGTTTCGGTATAGTTGAGTTATAGGTGTTGGTAACCGAAAGTTTTTCGAAGTCCCGGATGAGATCCCGAATGTCACTAGGAGCTCCGGAATGGCCTGTAGGTAAAGATTGATATATAGGAAGTCCTGTTTTGGTCACCGAAAAAGTTTCTGGCTCACCGGTAGTGTACCGTTAGTGCCGGGAGGGTACCGGGGACCAACGGGAGGGGTGTCACGCCCCGCGGGGCCTTATGGGCTGTGGGAGGATACAAACCAGACCCTAGTGGGCTGACATAACCTCCCACTAAGGCCCATGAGGTTTGAGAGGCAAAAACCCAAAGGTGGAAAAGGTGAAAAGGGTTTCCAAGTGGAAAGGAGGAATCATACTCCTAGTAGGATTGGAGTAGGACTCCTCCACCTCCAATTTCGGCCAAAAACTTGAGGGTTTGAGGCTGCCTCCTCCCCTCCCTCCCTTCTATATATACTAGAGGTATTGAGGGTTTTTGAGACACACAATTTCAGCCACGTGCTACCCTCTCCTCTAATTTGTAGTTCTTCCTCTAGATCAGATTTCTGCGGTGCTTAGGCGAAGCCTTGCAGGAATAGATCACCACCATCACCGGCGCGCAGTCATGCTGACGGAGAACTCATCTACTTCCCCGTCTCTCTTGCTGGATTGAGAAGGCGGGGGGTCGTCATCGAGTTGTACGTGTGCTGGACGCGGAGGTGTCGTCCGTTCGGCACTAGATCGGGATGGATCGTGATGGGATCGCCGGACGAATCGTGATGAGATCGCGGGATGGGCTGCGATTTGAATCACGAAGATGTTCCACTACATCAACCACGTTATATACACTTCTTCTTAGCGATCTACAAGGGTATGTAGATTCACTCTCCCTCTCATAGATGATCATCACCACGGATATGTATAGCGTGTGCGTATGAACTTTTTGTTTCCCATGCTAGGTTCCCCAACAGTGGCATCATGAGCTAGGTTCATGCGTAGATGATATCTCGAGTATAACACAAAAAAGTTCGTGGGCGTTGATGTTCGATTTTCTGCCCTCCTTAGTCTTTTCTCGATTCAACGGTATTGTTGGATTGAAGCGGCCCGGACCAACCTCACTTGTACGCTTACGAGAGACCGGTTTCATCGACTAACATGCAAGTTGTTGCATAAAGATGACTCGCGGGTGTCTGTTTCTTCAACTTTAATTGAATCGGATTTGACTGAGGCGGTCCTTGGAGAAGGTTAAATAGCAAATTGCATATCACCGTTGTGGCTTTGCGTAAGTAAGATGCGATCATACTAGATACTCATAGCAGCCACGTAAAACATGCAACAACAAATTAGAGGACGTCTAACTTGTTTTTGCAAGGTATGCATGTGATGTGATATAGCCAAAGACATGATATGATATATTGGATGTATGAGATGATCATGTTGTAATAGTTAAATATTGACTTGCACGTCGATGCTACGGCAACCAGCAGGAGCCATAGGGTTATCTTTAAACTAATGTTTGTGCTTGCAGATGCGTTTACTATTTTGCTAGGTAGTAGCTTTAGTAGTAATAGCGTAGATAGCATGACAACCTCGATGGCGGCACAATGATGGAGATCGTGATGATCGAGATCATGGTGTGGCGTCGGTGACGATGAAGATCATGTCGGTGCTTTGGTGTTGGAGATCAAGAAGCACAAGATCATGGTCATATCATGTCACTTATGATTTACATGTAATTTTAATCCTTTTATGCACCTTATTTTTCTTAGAACGGCGGTAGCATTATAAGGTTATCCCTCACTAAAATTTCAAGATAAAATTGTGTTCTCCTCGACTGTGCACCGTTGCGACAGTTCATCGTTTCGAGTCACCACGTGATGATCGGGTGTGATAGACTCAACGTTCACATACAACGGGTGCAAAACAGTTGCACACGCGGAACATTCGGGTTAAACTTGACGAGCCTAGCATGTACAGACATGGCCTCGGAACACAAGAGACCGAAAGGTCGAGCATGAATCATATAGTTCATATGATCAATATGGAGATGTTCACCACTGAAACTATACTCAACTCACGTGATGATCGGACTTGAGTTAGTGGATTTGGATCATGCGCCACTCGAATTACTAGAGGGATGTCTATTTTGAGTGGGAGTTATTAGTAATATGATTAGCTAAACTGAATTATCATGAACATAGTCAAAAGGTCTTTGCAAATTATGTTGTAGCTTGCATTGTAGCTCTATTGTTTTGGATATGTTCCTAGAGAAAATTTAGTTGAAAGATGATAGTAGCAATTATGCGGACTGGGTCCGTAAACTGGGGTTTGTCCTCATTGCTGCGTAGAAGGCTTATGTCCTTAATGCACCTCTCGGTGTAATGAACCTCAAGCATCGTCTGTGGATGTTGCAAACATCTGACATACACGTTTTTTGATGACTACATGATAGTTGAGTGCGTAATGCTTAAACGGCTTAGAATTGAGTCATCGAAGACGTTTTGAACGTGACGGAACATTCGATATGTTCCAAGAGATGAAATTGGGATTTCATGCTCGTGCCCTTGTTGTGAGGTATGAGACCTCCGACAAGATTCTTTGTCTACAAAGTAAGGGAGAAAAGCTCAATCGTTGAGCATGTGCGCGGATTGTGTGAGTGCTACAATCGCTTGAATTGAGTGGGAGTTAATCTTCAAGATGAGATAGTGATGCTTCTCCAAAGTCACTGCCAGCAAGCTACTAGAGCTTCGTCATGAACTATAACATATCAAGGATAGATATGATGATCCTTAAGCTATTCGCAATGTTTGACACCACGAAAGTAGAAATCAAAGAGGAGCATCAATTGTTGATGGTTAGTAAAACCACTAGTTTCAAGAAGGGCAAGGGCAAGAAGGGATACTTCATGAAACGGCAAACCAGTTGCTGCTCTAGTGAAGAAACCCAAGGTTGAACCCAAACCCGAGACTAAGTGCTTCTGTTATGAGGGGAACGGTCACTGAGGCAGAACTACCCTAGATACTTGGTAGATGAGAAGGCTGGCAAAGTCGACAAAAGTATATTGGATATACCTCATATTGATGTGTACCTTACTAGTACTCCTAGTAGCACGAGGGTATTAGATACCGGTTCAGTTGCTAAGTGTTAGTAACTCGAAATTATAGCTACGGATTAAATGGATACTGACAATGGTGAGGTGATGATGTGTGTTGGAAGTAATTCTAAGGTTGATGTGATCAAACATCGCACGCTCCCTCTACCATCGGGATTAGTGTTAAACCTAAATAATTGTTATTTGGTGTTTGTGTTGAGCATGAACATGATTAGATCGTGTTTATTGCAATACGATTATTCATTTAAAGAGAATAATGGTTATTCTATTTTCTTGATTAAATACCTTCAATGGTTTATTGAATCTCGATCGTAGGGCTACACATGTTCATAATATTGATGCCAAAAGATACAAAGTAGTAATGGTAGTACCACTTACTTGTGGCACCGCCGCTTGAGTCATGTTGGTATAAAATGCATGAAGAAGCTCCATGCTGATGGATCTGTGTACTCACTCATTGTTGAAAGGATTGAGACATGCAAACCATACCTATTGGTATAAATGCATGAAGAAACTCCATGCGGATGGATCGTTTGCCAGTGAGAAGGAACTAGAAAGTAACTTATTGGAAGTAATACATTTGGATGTATGCACTCCAATGAGTGCTCAGGCACGCAGTGGATACCGTTATGTTCTTACTTCAAAGATGATTTGATTAGATACTAGTGTATTTGCTTGATGAAACACACGTCTGAATTATTGAAAGGTTTAAGTAGTTTCAGAGTGAAGTTGAAGATCGTCGTGACAAAAGGGTAACATGTCTACGATATGATCATAGAGATGAATATCTGAGTTGCGAGTTTGGTACACAATTAATACAAATTTGAAAATTGTTTCACATCTCATGCCACCTAGAACACCATAGTGTGATGGTGTGTCCAAACGTCATAGCCGCACCCTAATTGATATGGTGCATACTATGATATCTCTTATTGAATTACCACTATTGTTTATGGGTTATGCATTAGAGACAACCGCATTCACTTTAAATAGGGCACCACATATTTCCATTGAGATGACACCGTATGAATTATGGTTTGGAGAAACCTAAGCTGTCGTTTTTTAAAAGTTTGGGGCTGCGATGCTTATTTGGAAAAGTTTCAACATGATAAGCTCGAACCCAAAGCGGATAAATGCGTCTTCATAGGACACCCAAAATAGTTAGGTATACCTGCTATCTCAGATCCGGAAGCAAAGTGTTTGTTTCTATAAATGGGTCCTTTCTCGAGGAAAAGTTTCTCTCGAAAGAATTGAGTGGGAGGGTGGTGGAACTTGATGAGGTTATTGAACCGTCACTTCAACCAGTGTGTAGCAGGGCGCAGGAAGTTGTTCGTGTGGCGCCTATGCCAATTGAAGTGGAAACTGATGATAGTGATCATTAAGCTTCGGATCAAGTTACTACAAACCTCGTAGGTCGACAAGGTCGCGTATTGCTACAGAGTGGTATGGTAACCCTGTCTTGGTGGTCATGTTGTTGAACAACAATGAACCTACGAGCTATGGAGAAGCGATGGTGGGCCCAGATTCCGGCAAATTGCTGGAGACCATGAAATCCGAGAGATGGTCCGTGTATAAAAACAAAGTGTAGACTTTGGAAGAACTACTTGATGGTCGTAAGACTATTAAGTACATATGGATCTTTAAAAGGAAGACAGACGATGATGGTGAAAAGTCACCATTAGTAAAAGCTCGTCTTGTCGTAAAGATGTTTCTGACAAGTTCAAAGAGTTGACTATGATGAGACTTTCTCACTCGTAGCGATGCTAAAAGTCTATTGAATTATGTTAGCAGTTGCTGCATTATTTATGAAATATTGCACATAGGATGTCAAAACATTGTTTCCTTGACGGTTTCCTTAAGGAAAGGATGTATGTGATACAACTAGAAGGTTTTGTCGATCCTAAGGATGCTAACAAGTATGCAAGCTCCAGCGATCCTTCTATGGACTGGTCCAAGCATCTCGGAGTTGGAATATACGTTTTGATGAGATGATCAAAGCTTTTGGGTTTATACAAGGTTTATGAGAAACTTGTATTTCCAAAGAAGTGAGTGTGAGCACTATAGAATTTCTTATAAGTATATATGGTTGACATATTGTTGATCGGAAGAAATGTAGAATTTCTGGAAAGCATAAAGGGTTGTTTGAAAGGAGTTTTTCAAAGGAAAACCTGGATAGAAGTACTTGAACATTGAGCATCAAGATCTATAGAGATAGATCAAAACGCTAAATAGAACTTTCAATGAAATGCATGCCTTGACAAGTTTTTGAAGAAATTCAAAATAGATCAGCAAAGAAGGAGTTCTTGGTTGTGTTGTAAGGTGTGAATTTGAGTAAGACTCAAAGCCTGACCACGGTAGAAGAAAGAGAAAGGACGAAGGTCGTCCCCTATGCCTTAGCCGTAGGCTGTAAAGTATGCCATGTTGTGTACCCACCAGATGTGTGCCTTGCCATGAGTCTATCAAGGGGTACAAAGAGTGATCCATGATAGAATCACTGAACATCGGTCAAAGTTATCCTTAGTAACTAGTGGACTAATGAATTTTTCTCGATTATGGAGGTGATTAAAGAGTTCGTCGTAAAGGGTTACGTCGATGCAAGCTTTGACACTAATCCGAATAACTCTGAGTAGTAAACCGGATTCGTATAGTGGAGCAGTCATTTGGAATAGTTCCAAATGGCACGTATAGGATGACACAGAGATTTGTAAAGCACACACGGGTCTGAAAGGTTCAGATCCGTTGACTAAAAACCTCTTTCACAAGCAAGACATGATCGAACCCGAGAACTGTATGGGTGTTAGATTCATTACAATCACACAGTGATGTGAACTAGATTATTGACTCTAGTGCAAGTGGGAGACTGTTAGAAATATGCCCTAGAGGCAATAATAAATTGGTTATTATTATATTTTCTGGTTCATGATAATCGTTTATTATCCATGCTAGAATTGTATTGATTGGAAACTCAAATACATGTGTGGATACATAGACAACACATTGTCCCTAGTGAGCCTCTAGTTGACTAGCTCATTGATCAAAGATGGTCAAGGTTTCCTGGTCATAGACAAGTGTGGTCACTTGATAACGGGATCACATCATTAGGAGAATGATGTGATGGATGAGACCCAAACTATAAATGTAGCATATGATCGTGTCATTTTATGGCTACTGTTTTTTTGCATGTCAATGTATCTGTTCCTATGACCATGAGATCATGCAACTCCCGGACACCGGAGGAATAACTTGTGTGTATCAAACGTCGCAACGTTACTGGGTGACTATAAAGGTGCTCTACAGGTATATCCAAAGGTGTCTGTTGTGTTGGCATGGATCAAGACTGGCATTTGTCACTCCGTGTGACGGAGAGGTATCTCGGGGCCCACTCGGTAATACAACATCACAACAAGCCTTGCAAGCAATGTGACTAAGGAGTTAGTTACGGGATCTTGTATTACAAAACTAGTAAAGAGACTTGCTCGTAACGAGATTGAACTAGGTATGGAGATACCGACGATCGAATCTCGGGCAAGTAACATACCGAAGGACAAAGGGAAGAGCATACGGGATTTACTGAATCCTTGGCATAGAGGTTCAACCGATAAACATCTTCGTAGAATATGTTGGAGCCAATATGGACATCTAGGTCCCGCTATTGGTTATTGACCGAAGAATGTCTGAGGTCATGTCTGCATAGTTCTCGATCCCGCGGGGTCTGTAGACTTAAGGTTCGGTGGCGTTTCGGTATAGTTGAGTTATAGGTGTTGGTAATCGAAAGTTTTTCGAAGTACCGGATGAGATCCCGGACGTCACGAGGTGCTCCGGAATGGTCTGGAGGTAAAGATTGATATATAGTAAGTCCTGTTTTGGTCATCGGAAAAGTTTCTGGCTCACCGGTAGTGTACCGGGAGTGCCGGGAGGGTACCGGGGACCATCGGGAGGGGTGTCACGCCCCGAGGGGCCTTATGGGATGTGGGAGGATACAAACCAGACCCTAGTGGGCTGAAATAAGCTCCCACTAAGGCCCATGAGGGTTGAGACGCAAAACCCCGAAGGTGGAAAAGGTGAAAAGGGTTTCCAAGTGGAAAGGAGGAATCCTACTCCTAGTAGGATTGGAGTAGGACTCCTCCACCTCCAAATTCGGCCAAAAAATTGAGCATTTGAGGCTCCATCCTCCCCTCCCTCCCTCCTATATATACTAGAGGATTGAGGGTTTTTGAGACACACAATTTCAGCCACGTGCTACCCTCTCCTCTGGTTTGTAGTTCTTCCTCTAGATGGGATTTCTGCGATGCTTACGCAAAGCCCTGCAGGAATAGATCCCCACCATCACCGGCGCGCCGTCATGCTGCCGGAGAAGTCAGCGACTTCCCCATCTATCTTGCTGGACTGAGAAGGCGGGGGTCGTCATCGAGCTGTACGTGTGCTGAACGCGGGGGTGCCGTCCGTTCGGCACTAGATCGGGATGGATCGTGATGGGATCGCGGGACGAATCATGATGAGATCGCGGGACGGGCTGCGATTTGAATCGCGAAGATGTTCCACTACATCAATCGCGTTATATACGCTTCTGCTTAGCGATCTAGAAGGGTATGTAGATTCACTCTCCCCTCTTGTAGATGATCATCACCATGGATAGGTATTGCGTGTGCATAGGAATTTTTTTTGTTTCCCATGCTACGTTTCCCAACAATATTGACTGTAAGTTATTTCCTAAAACGAGTTCCCACAAAGAACAAACAGATAACTCCGTTCGAGTTATGTTTGTGTTCTTCTTGTTTGAGCATGTGTTTGTGTTCTTCTTGTGTTCCCACAAAGAACAAAGAGATAACGTAATTCATCCCACTACTCCTATTGCTGCAACTGAGTATGTGTTTGTGTTTTTCTTGTTTGAGTTCCTGTCGCAACTTCTTCTTTCAGTTTCTGTTCAAGATATGTTTCGTTCATACTCATCACTTCAGGTGCTACTTGCATACTCTCTGTATGGTCGCATGTCTTGTCTTATAATCGTTTTGGTAGTTATATTTTATCTACTATTTCTGTTAGTAAAATCACATAATAAAACACTCATATTTCCAACAAATTTTGCATACGCACGTTAGATAACACGACTTGCATGAATGAATTACGTTACAATATTCGAAAACTTAAAATTATCAAAGATAGAGGACAGCTAATATAGGGTGCATGGCCAACTGGCGTCTCCGTTCATTACGAGGTCTCTTCAAGTATTGAGTGGCAGCATCTCGATTTGAATTCCAGACGAACATACATGGTACGTACACGTTATATTTCCCGAGCATAATGTAGACATAAATGTTGGTACAAACATATTCACATGTAGAACGCACATACAAATATGGATTAACGGAGGGGTGATCTGAGCGACTGAGCGGGCGACTGGAGGGGCGATGGGATGGCCCTCGCCGCCGGCCATCTACCAGGAGGACACGGACGTGTTGGCGGATGGTTTTGGGCGTTGTCAAACATCGATGAGGCTGAGGACGACGACGTCTACCTGCCGGAGGTGGCTTCTCCCTCACCTTCGGACCTCGTCTGCGAATTCATTTAGGTCGGCTATTCCGAGGAACAGGTTGCAAAATGCATTGACTGATTCGTCCCGCACATCGACTACGCTTGGGACGGGCTAGGCGATCACGACAACGATAGGGTGGAGGTCCTTCGTCGGGTTGTTCACCGGCGAACATCGGCAACCGCGGTACGTCCATGGAAAGGACCACTTTCGAAGGTACGTTTACCGGTGCTTACTCTTCTTGATTTCATCGACACATGGACAAAAGTTCTGATCAAAAGAAAGAACAACCGACCGGCGGTGATGGCACGACCACTGACGACATCTCCGGCCAAATCGGATCACGGGATCCGCGAGGCAAGGGAGGCTCGTTTGAATATACTGCTAGGCCACGATGGGCCAGTCAGTCTAACAGATGGGCTCGTGCCAGCTGGGTAGCCCAGCTGGTCACATCAGAGGGCCAACAACATTTCGGTGCACCAGACTCTATATCGACGAGGCACTCGTGCAATACTACGACGACGGATATAGTACAGGGCGCTAGGGCCCCTCACAATCAATCGCGCAGCGCTAGGGCTGGCGACAGGGCTCGACCGGGTTTCCCATCGCAGCCTGGGAGAGCGCAACGTATTCCAGCGCTGGGAATCATGGCTGTAGCGCGAAACACCGATCAGATCAACCTTGCAGTACATGCGCTGGCCAGGCCAACGGCTGCTACTGCACTGGGTGCTGGCGTGGAAGCCCAATCTACCGCCATGCAGCAAACCGGTGACGTTCGTGCCGCTGCTCCTGGCGGCTCGCGGGAGGGTCAGGGACGAGGCGTTGTTCCTGGCGGCTCACGGGAGGGTCAGTGGCACGGTGTCTCGTTCGCCGGAAGAGGAGGATCAGGATTGAGTCGTGGTGGCGGCAGGAATCAGGGGTACAGAAACTTTGCAACTCATTGGAAAGAGAATGTCGGTGGTCCAGGCGGTGGCCGCGGGAACTGGAACACCGGAGGGGTCGAGGGGGAGGTGCTAACCAGTGGCACCGGCCCTTTCAACCTCTGGAAGGTAACTTTGTTGAAGGTGCTAGGGGTACAAACTTTCGACAATGCGGCGGTGGCGGAGTGCGTACCTTTGATCGGAATAACTCGGTACCGAAGTGAAAGTAAGTAACACACACAACCGATGGGGTTGCAAACACTACCAGCTCCACTTTGCCTGTAGAGGTCATAGCACCTAAGACGACTGATGACAGAGAATTGGCGAGGGCCAATAAGGCGGCTCGCAAGAAGGAAAAGTTGATGTGCTATAGATGTGGGGCTCTTGGTCACTTTGTTGTGGATCGCACCACGGCGCTATGTGATATTTGTCAGAAACCAGGCCATCTTGAGGCAGCGTGTCCACTTATTTTAGCTCCCAAGCCGATGATAAGCATATATGATGTCTGCCACAGCAGACTTATGTTCTTTGAGACACCGGGGTCTACATCAGTCCTTGCTCCACCTCGTCTTGAGAGTTCACAAACGGGACTGGTAAAAGTCACAAATGGCACATTGACAGCAGAGCAAGTTTCTCAACAGCCGAGAAGGCTTGTTTCTGAGACGTACAATTGGGATCCAACAACAGTAGATGACCATAGCTTTCAGGTGAAGTTTCCTAGAAGTGAGGATCTTCATTGTCTTCTTACTTTCGGGGTCAGCAAAGTGAGTGGGAGAAAATGTTTACTTCAGTTTGAGGAATGCAAAAAACCGGCACCACAGGGTACACGGTTACAGAAGGTTTGGATCAGATTTTCAAGCATTCCAGAGATACTGCTTAATGACTTCCTCATCGTCTGGAGCCTTGGCTCACTAATTGGTAAGACTGAGAAAGTTGATATGCCATTTACTCGCAAACGGGGACCGCCAGATTGCTTGTGATGGTGCTAGATGTTGAGCATATACCGAATTTCGCACTGTGGTCTTATGACGGAGTGCACTATGATCTCGATGTGGAGGTGGAGGAGGTTACACAACAATAGTCACAAGATGGTGATGTTCACATGGATGATGGTGAGGATTGGGATAGGAACCAGGGAGATGCGAATCAGGATGAACATTCCGTGAGGTCTAAGGAAAACATGAAGCCGCCTTCTTCTTCTACTAATGATAAACCACTGAGTAGCGGAGTTGCACCTTCATCCTGTGCTTCACCCATGGCTACCCTCCAATTTGGATCATTTGAGGTGATTCCTACACCGACTCGCCTATGGGGAGATGTTCGTGTGGAGGAGGGTTTCCAACAACCATCTGAGGAGTCTATATCAGAGGAAGATCGTTCATCATCTCCGTGTCAGACACAACATGTGGATGCGACATCGCCAATCAACATTATCCAGGAGAAGCGCTAGCCTGGTAGTCAGGTGGCGTCGACTAGGAGGGCCACTCCGGTGATGCCAGTGGGCAACAGGTAGGAGGTTTGCCGCTGTCGTGCATCAGACACGCTAGTGCGCAATGGTTGCCTGGAGCTGCCTCGGCCTTGTGCTTCGGCTGACGAGGAGACTAATGATGATACATGCAGATCCAATGACAAGCAACATGTGGTTATCACTAAACCTTATACGACAGTTCTGGTTGCGTCTCCAGAGCAGCATAATGTTTCTTGCGGGCTTGAGGCGAGAGGCCACAATCACACAGAGATATCCACAGATGATGTGATATCATTTGGTGGGATTCCGGATCCTACGTCTGGTGATCGACGCTTCAGTCACCGTATCCAGGAGAAGCCTGATGATGATGACATGTTGTTGGGGCGTGCCATGAGGGCCGCAAAGCTTCGAGACGCCGAGACAGCTACAATTATGTCTGCCGATCATGTTGCTTCAATACTTCACTTTTCAGATTCTGAGATCATCCATGATGCTAGCGACATAGGAATTTCTATGGGTACCTCTAGCAAAAATATAGCTAAATCCATTAATTATATTCTTGATTTAGAAGGAGGTAGAACCATATAGTTTATTAAAAATATGGTAGCGGTGAAACCAATGAATGATACAAATGTCAATGACTTAGGAGGCGCAGAATTACAAAATTTATGTGAGAACTTATTGAACTTAGAGGGGGATGTGGAGGAAGTGGATGATAGGGGATCGGAGGGGTATATGGCCTCTTCAATTGACGATTGTCATCCACGACCAATAGATGCACAGAATAATATAAATCTTATTCAGGAAAAACCAAGAAGACCTTGGAAAAGGAAGGTCTTTCCTGAATCGGCGTAAGGAGAAGTGAGAGAGTGAAGCAAAAGAAAAAATTCATGATGAAATATGAAAGGAATCTTTTGTAATAGCAAAGTTCTTGCAGACTTGGCTAAAAGAAGGTTCCTTAGAGAAGCATCAATAGAATATAAGCTTGATTTTATGGCATTACAATATACTGGAAGAGATAACTTCACACCTCAATTTTTAAATACCCTATCAGGAGGGGTTGAGTTTGATTGGCATTGCTTACCACCAAGGGGTAGATCTGGTGGAATCTTACTTGGGGTTAAGTGCGAGACTTTAGAGGTGATGAGTGTGGTTTAGGCGAGTTTACCGTCAAATTTCGTGTAAGGTCGAAACTTGATGGTTTCAGGTGGGCTCTAGTAGCCGTATATGGGGCGGCGCAACCTGAGCTAAAACCTGATTTTCTAGCAGATCTAGTAAAAATTTGTGGAGAAGAAAGACTCCCAATTATGGTGGGAGGATACTTCAATATCATTCGAAGGCAGAATGAAAAAACAATGATAACTTCGACACACGATGGTCACTTATGTTCAACATGGTTATTGAGAGCCTCGATTTGAGGGGGATTGACCTCACTGGTAGACAATACACGTGGGAAACTCACTACAGGTGCCAACTTATGAGAAGTTGGATCGTGTACTGACTAGTATGGAGTGGGAGCAGAAGTACCCCTTGGTCACAGTACATGCTCTACAAAGAGCCATCTAAGATCACACACCTCTTATTGTTGACTCAGGGGAGGCCAACCATGTGGGTAACAGAAATGCCTTCTCTTTTGAACTAAGTTGTTTCGAAAGAGAAGGTTTCATCGATCTCATAGCTACTGAATGGGCTACGGACTTAGGTGGATCTACGAGTATAGAAAGATGGCAAAACAAAATCAGACATTTGCGCTAGTTCCTCATAGGATGGGCGAAAAACTAGAGCGGTATATATAAAATAGAAAAAGAAAGACTCACTCGTCTGATTGATGAATTAGACGTGAAAGCCGATTCTCCTCATCTCAATCTTACTGATAGGAATATCAAGATCGATGTTGAGAAGAAATTGCAAACACTTTTGAGAGAAGAGGAGATGAAATGGGCACTACGAGCTAAGGTGACAACGGTGGTTCATGGGGACGGTAACACTCAATTCTTTCACATGATTGCAAATGGCAAACATCGAAAGAAAAAAATTACCCAACTCGAGCAAGATGAAAGAACAATAGTAGGTCACGAGAACTTAAAGTTATATATCTCTGAATATTACAAGAAACTATTTGGTGCACCAGAAGAGACGATGGTCTCTTTGGATGAAAGCACAATTCAGGATATACCTCAACTCAATGCAGAGGAGAATGAGGTCTTATCAGCTCCATTTACAAAGAAAGAGGTGTATGATTCAATATCACAAATGAAACAGAATAAGGCATCGGGACCAGATGGGTTCCCGACAGAATTTTATAAAAAATGCTGGCATATCATAAGGGGGACCTCATGCCTATGTTCCAAGATTTATTTAATGGTCAGTTGCAGCTTTTCCACCTTAACTTTGGAACAATTACGTTGTTGCCAAAAAGGCGGAGGCTATACGCATTGAGCAGTTTAGACCAATTTGTCTACTCAATGTCAACTTCAATTTTTGTACAAAGGTTGGTACTAATAGATTAACGAAGATAGCTCATTCAGTCGTCCAATCGACGCAGTCAGCGTTTATGCCTGGGAGACACATCTTAGAGGGTGTGGTTGTCCTACATGAAACGTTGCACGAAATGCATACAAAAAAACTAGATGGTGTTATCTTTAAAGTGGATTTCGAGAAAGCTTATGATAAAGTAAAATGGCCATTTCTTCAACAGGCTTTACGTATGAAAGGATTCAATGAAAGATGGAGAGATCAGGTTGATACTTTCATTCAGAAAGGCAGTGTAGGAGTTAAAGTTATTGATGACATTGGTCATTATTTTCAAACACATAAAGGATTAAGACAGGGTGATTCAATGTCTCTAGTGTTGTTCAACATAGTAGCAGACATGTTGACAATACTCATTGCCACAGCCAAGGAGAAGGGCCAAGTAGGTGGCCTCATTCCACATTTGGTAGATGGGGGTGTGTCCATAGTACAATATGCAGATGATACAATTATCTTCATGGAACACGATATGGCTAAAGCGAGGAATATGAAACTATTATTATGCTTGAACAACTATCGGGGCTGAAAATTATTTTTAAGAAAAGTGAACTCCTATGTTTTGGGAAGGCAAAAGAGGAGCAAGATGTGAAATGGGATCACCACCATTTAGCTATCTTGGGATTCCTATACATCATAGGCGACTAACAAATAAGGAATGAAAATGTATTGAAGATAGATTTGAAAAAAAAAACTAAGCTGGTGGAAGGGCAAGCTTATGTCATACGGAGGGAGGCTTGTATTAATAAACTCCGTGTTAACAAGTCTACCCATGTTCCTCTTGTCTTTTTTAAATACCAGTAGGGGTACGGAAAAGACTTGATTTTTATATATCTCGTTTCTTCTGGCAAAGTGATGAGGCTAAGAAAAAATACATATTGGCACGTTAGGATATTATATGCAGACCGAAAGACCAGGGGGGTTTGGGTATTGAAAATCTGGAAGTGAAGAACAAATGCTTGCTTAGCAAATGGTTTTATAGATTATCCACAGAGACAGAAGGAATATGGATTCCAATACTAAAAAAATACCTTAACTCAAAAACTTTAGCCCAGGTTACAACTAGACCAAATGACTCACCTTTCTGGAAAGGGTTAATGAAGATAAAGGTGACTTTTTTCCACAGGGTGAAATTTATAATAGGGGATGGTACCTCAACATGGGAAGATACTTGACTTGGGGACACACCTCTAGCACTTAAATATCTCATGTTTTATAATATTACACACCGTAAAGAGGACTATGTGTCCATGGTATTACAATCTGTACCTCTTAATATGCAGTTCAGGCGAGCTTTAGTGGGAGCACGCTGGGATGCATAGTTGCATCTAGTCAGAAGACTTATGCACGTACAATTATCTGATCAACTAGATAGTGTTCGCTGGATTTTAGCTATGAATGATGTATTCTCAGTAAAATCCATGTATACGGATCTGATTAATACGGGACCCTTATCCAGATCATTACATATTTGGAATATCAAAGTGCCTCTCAGGATTAAAAAAATTATGTGGTTCATACACAAAGGTATGATATTAACCAAAGATAACTTAATTAAACGTAGTTGGAGAGGTAGATCTAATTGTTGCTATTGTGAGCAAAATGAAACAATAAGACACCTTTTCTTGGACTGCCCTCTTACGAAACTACTATGACACATTATTCATATAGCTTTTAATGTTATCCAACCTACATGCATTAGCTCGATATTTTCAACGTGGCTCAATAAAGTGGACGTTGAAATATCCAAACTTATTAGAATTGAGATATGCGCTCTATTTTGGGCTATATGAAATACCAGGAATGACATGATCTTTAATGGCAAGAACTTCAACAACTTTTTGCAGGTAATCTTCAGAGCGACTTCTTGGATCCGTACCTGGTCGTTACTCAGCCATGCGGACTCCAGGAAGCTTATGGATATTGGGTGCAACCGATGAGAGATGGCCGCACGGATTATGTTCAACCGGTTTGGATGGCGTGCTAAAAATAGACTAGGTGTATAGGCATCGTAGTCTGCTCTTAGCTACGCCGGATGTGGCAGTTTTTCTTAATATCATGTTTATTTTCATTTTCATTTCGAGCTACAGAACTTTCTGAACCTAAGATGTTACTTTGAACTCTTTTAAATAATATGGTTGAATGCATCGATTGATGCAGAGGCCGGGAGCTCCATTGCTCCTAAAAAAAACCATACAAATATGCAATAGGCCGAGAGGATCAACATCCATCTTGAAGAAAACACACCGACACACTGACACACACGTTCATGCATAAATGGAGTTTGGCGTTCCATCACTTGGCGCTGAACCCTGAGAAGAAGCGGTTGATGGCCGGGAAGACCTCTGGGCGATGAGCGCTGACGAAGCGGCGGAAGGCGTGCTGGCTGTACCTCTCGCCCTCCTCCGCGTTCTCCAGCACCGCGCTCTGCCGGTTGCTCTTGCTGACCCTAACGAGAGAGCAAAAGAGAAACGGGGTTCAGTGAGCCATGCATGCATGCATCGAAACGTTGGATGGATCGGGGTGGTTTGGAGTACCTGACGTCCGGGTTGAGGAAGACGTTCCTGGTGAGCTGGAAGACGCACATCCCCGTCACCAGCGACATGGCGCCGATCAGCGGGTAAACCTGCAGCACCAGGACTGTCAATTAACGCACGCAAGATGGATAAACATCCTGAAGCAATACTAGAGAATTAATAACAAGACAAAACTGTGCATGACAAAATTTCATATCAGTAGACGATCTTGCACGTACATCTGGCTTCAACCAACGGCCCATGTCGTCGCCTGGCTTTGCGATGATCTACACTCTTGAAAGACAATGCTATTTCCCTTTCCCTCGTGTTCTTCTTCCCGGCCAATGGTTTGCCCGTTGTATGCAGACATATATATATATATACATACATACACGGGACATGGCATGCGTACATGAGGCGGTGTCCGGCGTGGAGAGCCGGCTGCGACGGCGTCTCGGACGACCGATTTCTGTGGGCGAGCTCGGGATTTATCGAGAAACCATGAGCGGCCTGCTGTTTTCGGAGCTCGTTCGTCAAAGGCTGAACAGTTCCCGCGTCAGGTCAGACCGCCCCGCTTCTCTCCCGCGGCCGATGCCTAACCGGGTCAACGTTGTCGCACTGCCTATGCGTCAGCGTCGCCTCGAGAAAAAAAAATGCTATTCGTCATCGTATCTCTTTCGTTTCAGTCGATGGGTACGTACGTCCGTAAGTAGAATTTCCATAGTCAAAACTGGCATTCGATGTAGACAAGAATACAGATAGGTCTGGATCTCTATCTCTCAAACCATGGGAGCAAATCTGGTTTTGAACATTATGATACGGTGTGGCGTGATACTTACGTTGATGCGACCAAAAAGAAAGAAAGCGAGGAAACCCAATTTCGAGCATCTGCCCCGTAAAAGTCGGATCTGGAAAACGTGTTTAAAATTCGCTGCAGATCAGATTTGCAGGGCGAATTCATGGGCTATAGATCAGATCCTGTATATCAAACTGTAAAATTTTAAAAAGAAAACATCACAAAAAAAACATGCAACGACATTTATCATACATAATTGATCAATATATACATCATAGATAGTTGTTCATCAAACTACATCATAATACTACATGGGGGATCAGCGGGTCGTGCAGCGTACCTGAGCCTAGACTATCAAAGTCGACGGGTGCGACGGCAACAACGCGACGGAGGGGCCGGAGGAGCTCAGTCCTCATCGAAGTCGAGGTCGATCCAGACCTTGGCCTGCTCGGCCTTCATGACGCGCAGGTCCGCCTCCTTGGACATGTGCGCATGCGACGCCGCGATATCCTGCTTGAGGAAGATCTCCTCGACCTCGAGCTTGCGGCAGCGGCATGCGTCGGCCTCCTCCGCCTCCCTCATCGAGAGCTCCATGATGACATGCTCGAGGTGGTCCTCCTGCCCCGAGGGAAGGTAGACTTCAGGGCCCATGACGCCTCGACGTGGCGGGTCCGCGTCGTCCTCGAGCTTGACGGCGAGCGGCTCTAGCTCCTCCGGCTCCCTCTTGACCGGAGTGAGCCGCGAGCTCGAGGCGCCCGTGGACGAGCTCCTAGCGGCAGAGGAGCCGGAGGAGGAGCGATGGCGAACCGGGAGCTCGCGGCGTTTGAAAGCCGGCGGCGGCCGGCTCCCATAGTTGAGCCACCACCCCCCCCCCCACTTGCGTGCATCGTCAGAGGTGCGGCGACAGCGGCGCTCCGTGTCATCCCCACCATTTTCGTAGCCGTCCATGGGTCGGGACGGATCGCTAGGGATTTTTTTAGGCTCGTCGGTGGCGAGAAATTGGGGCAGAGTGGGACAGGAATCGCGGCGACGGAGGCGGATAGGGCTTGACCCATATCCGAGCGGTGAAACCACATAAATAACGATGAAGAGTGTCTTTTTCCCAGCCATGGTAAATTTTTTATGGATCACACGCGGGATACGGAATTTGTTCTGGCAAGAAAAACGGACCAAACTCATATACTTGCCGAAACTATAGGAGTGCAGTCTCTTTACGGGATCTCCTAAAGATGCTCTTAGGACGAGCGGGGAAATGCAAACCGCAAAAAAGAAGGGGCAAATTCAATGGATTGGAAATCTCGTCTTCATCTCGAATGTGGACGGCACGGTGAAATCACAATTGCTCCTTAAGTTGGTTTTGATAATTGATGACAACATATGTGCCATTAAATTAATGATCTTATTTAATATTTATCTAATAATAAAGCAATTAGTGTTTCTGGTCGTCCGTTAATAATATTACCTCTAAAGTTGACATAAATATTCGTTATGTCACCCATAAGTAAACAAAATGTTTTAGACTTTTCCAAAGTCATCGTGTGCTTTGTGTTATTATAAAGAGCTAATATGAATAGAGAACACATGCACTCGTCCGCTGTAGTGGCAAAGGCCTGTAGTGATAAATGCATGGTTGTTCGATGCAGGTGACCAGGGTTCGATCCCTCAGCCCGTGTGCGGGGCTGGACTCTTCTATTTTTTTCCATTTCATTTTTTCTTTCTTCTTTTCTCATTATGTTCTCATCCTTCTATAAATTAATTCGGCATTTCCAAATTTCAAAGTGGTGAATTGTAAAAAATGTTCGCAAAATTATAAAATGTATGTGAATGCAATTTTTTAGGAAGCCATAAAAGTTTTATGGATTCAAACAATATTGGTGTATTTGTAAAAAAAAAACCATGATTTGAAAAAATAGTCGGGAAATGATCATGCTCATGACTTTGAAAAAATGTCTGTGGGTTCAAAACATATTCGGGAATCTGAAATAAGTGTCCATCAAATTTAGAAAATGTAAACAAAAAGTCAAAAAACAAATAAAATAAAATTTGTTCCCTGATTTTAAAAAGGTTGAGTGATCTAAAAAATGTTTGTTGAGTCAAAAAATGCTCATGAACTTGAAAAAAAATTATGCATTTCAGAAAATCTTCGTAAACAAAACTAATGTTCGTGATTTTTTTGTAAAAATCCAAAATTTCAAAAAATGACGATTTAAAAGCTATTCACCAATTCAAAGTTTTATGTCTAGGATTTGATTAGATTTTCGAAAGTCTTTCTATGTATAGACGTGGGAGTAGTTCGTGGTCGATGAGATTTGTTTTTAAACTTTTAAATATTTGATTATGCAACATAATGAAAAGTCTGGCATGTAGTGGCAAGCTCATTACCTTAGAATTTAGCATGTTGAATGTATTGTGATCACGTGAACATCATGACCATCATCAATGAGGGCGGGAGAGAAAGTTAAGTGGCAACATGATGAGCCACCATGTTAAAAGAGAGGATGTTCGTATGTGAGGGTATTGAATCAATCCTAAAAACGCTTATATGGCTAAAACACATAATATTTTTTGTCTCCGTTGCAACACGCGGGCATATTGCTAGTTATATTTAAGAAAAGTTCAAAGATGCATTGGCCAAGGATTGTGAGGAGAACCCCTTGATGCAAGGAAATAAATAGGATTGGTCAAGCTTCCAGCTATAAGACTATGCATTTATATTTCTGAGAAATCACATATGAGTCCATAGGAAAGCCAACACTATTAAAGTGGGTGAGGTATCTATGATGAATTGGTTGCACAACCGCTTAGATATAGCCACCGAAAATACCCAGCCATTCTCCCAAAAAATTCTCTGTCCAAAGCTTATATATCAAAATCGGTGCCACCAATATTTTCCACTCGGCCTACCGATTTTTCGAGATACGGAACCTTTGCCAACCCCTAGAACTCGGTACCACCAACATTCCATTCGGTGCCACCGAGAATAAGTGACCAACTTTTTGGTTAGTTGTTTTCAAGAATCGGAAATTGCGAGTCTTGGAATCTGTCTTACCGAGATTTGCAAACTGTCCTAGGTCACCATATCGGTACCACCGATATTCCTATATCAGTCTCACCGAGAATTCAAAAGTGGCCACATTTTGTGCAAATCGGTGCCACCGAGATTCACTTTGGTTTCACCGAGTTGGGCAATAATGTTGTAATGGTTGGATTTTTAGGAGATGCCTATATATACCCATCCACCACCTCTCATTCATAAAGGAAGCACTCAGAACACACATACACTTGCCTGATCTATTTTTCTGAGAGAGAGCCACCTACTCATGTGTTCAGATCAATATATTCCAATCCATCCATTTAAAAATTGATCTCTAGCCTCCCCAAGTTGCTTCCCACCAAATCAATCTTTTCTACCCATGCCAAATCTATGAGAGAGTGACTGAGTGTTGAGGAGACTATCTTTTCGAGCACAAGAGCAAGGAGTTCATCGTTCTACCACATCTATTACCTTTTACAGGGTGGTGCCTCCTAGATTGGTTAGGTGTCGCTTGGGAGCCTCCTACTTCTAGTTGTGGAGTAAAACCAAGAAGTTTGTATGGGCAAGGAGATCGCCTACTTCGTGAATATCTACCACAAGTGAGGCTAGTCCCGTGTGAACGTAAGCCATGGTGGAATAGACAAGGTCGCTTCTTCGTGGACCCCTTATGGGTGGACCTTTCGTGGACTCTCACAGTCATTACCCTTCGTGAGTTGAAGTCTCCACTAACATGGACGTATGATGGCACCACCTATCAGAACCACGCCAAAAATCATCGTGTAAACCTTTGCGTTTGATCTTCCTATCCCTACCATGTACTTACATTTGCATGTCTTTACTTTCCGCTGCAATACTCTTAAACTTGCACGTCTAGGGTGTGCTTGACTAGTTACAATTGCTAAAACTGGCCCACAACTAAAATTGGGAAAATGCTATGTTTTATTTGGTCAAGTAGCCTAATCACCCCCCTTCTAGACATACTTCAGGTCCTACAAGTGGTATCAGAGCTTTGGTCTTCATTGCATTGGTTTCACTACCTAGGAGACTATGGTGTCTAGTGAGGGAAACTATCACTCTAGAGGTCCATATTTTGATGGTACAAAATTTGCTAGTTATAAGCATAAGATGAAAATGCATATTCGTGGTCAAAACCCCGTTGTTTGTGTTGGAGAACGTTGCATGGGTAACAATAAAATCCTACACTCACCAATATCGATCTAGGAGATGCACATCTACGAGAGGACATATTAAATCTACATACCCTTGTACATCACTAAGCGGAAGCATTCCAGAACGCGGTTGATGTAGTGGTACGTCTTCGCGATCCGATCATGATCTGTCCCATGAACTCCTGATCAAGCGCCGAACGGACGACACCTCTGTTGGGGAACGTCGCAGGGGAAACAAAAAATTTCCTACGCGCACGAAAACCTATCATGATGATGTCCATCTACGAGAGGGGATGAGTGATCTACGTACCCTTGTAGATCGTACAGCAGAAGCGTTAGTGAACGCGGTTGATGTAGTGGAACGTCCTCACGTCCCTCGATCCGCCCCGCGAATAATCCCGCGATCAGTCCCACGATCTAGTAGCGAACGGACGGCACCTCCGCGTTCAGCACACGTACAGCTCGACGATGATCTCGGCCTTCTTGATCCAGCAAGAGAGACGGAGAGGTAGAAGAGTTCTCCGGCAGCGTGAAGGCGCTCCGGAGGTTGGTGATGACCTTGTCTCAGCAGGGCTCCGCCCGAGGTCCGCAGAAACGCGATCTAGAGGAAAAACCGTGGAGGTATGTGGTCGGGCTGCCGTGGAAAAGTCGTCTCAAATCAGCTCTAAAACCTCCGTATATATAGGTGGGAGGGAGGGGACATTGCCTTGGGGCTCAAGGAGCCACAAGGGGGTCGGCCGAGTCCAAGGGGGAAGGCTCCCCCCCCAAACCGAGTTGGACTTGGTTTGGTGGGTGGGAGTCCTTCCTTCCCTTCCCACCTCCTCTTTTTTTTTCTTTTCCCTTTGATTTTCTTTCCTAGGCGCATAGGGCCCTTTTGGGCTGTCCCACCAGCCCACTAAGGGCTGGTGTGCCACCCTCAAGGCCTATGGGATTCCCCGGGGTGGGTTGCCCCCCCCCCCCCGGTGAACTCCCGGAACCCATTCGTCATTCCCGGTACATTCCCGGTAACTCCGAAAACCTTCCGGTAATCAAATGAGGTCATCCTGTATATCAATCTTCGTTTCCGGACCATTCCGGAAACCCTCGTGACGTCCGTGATCTCATCCGGGACTCCGAACAACATTCGGTAACCAACCATATAACTCAAATACGCATAAAACAACGTCGAACCTTAAGTGTGCAGACCCTGCGGGTTCGAGAACTATGTAGACATGACCCGAGAGACTCCTCGATCAATATCCAATAGCGGGAACTGGATGCCCATATTGGATCCTACATATTCTACGAACATCTTATCGTTTGAACCTCAGTGCCAAGGATTCATATAATCCCGTATGTCATTCCCTTTCTGCTTCGGTATGTTACTTGTCCGAGATTCGATCGTCAGTATCCGCATACCTATTTCAATCTCATTCTCCGGCAAGTCTCTTTACTCTGTCCGTAATACAAGATCCCGCAACTTACACTAAGTCACATTGCTTGCAAGGCTTGTGTGTGATGTTGTATCACCGAGTGGGCCCCGAGATACCTCTCCGTCACACGGAGTGACAAATCCCAGTCTTGATCCATACTAATTCAACTAACACCTTCGAAGATACCTGTAGAGCATCTTTATAGTCACCCAGTTACGTTGCGACGTTTGATACACACAAGGCATTCCTCCGGTGTCAGTGAGTTATATGATCTCATGGTCATAGGAATAAATACTTGACACGCACAAAACAGTAGCAACAAAATGACACGATCAACATGCTACGTCTATTAGTTTGGGTCTAGTCCATCACGTGATTCTCCTAATGACGTGATCCAGTTATCAAGCAACAACATCTTGTTCATAATCAGAAGACACTGACTATCTTTGATCAACTGGCTAGCCAACTAGAGGCTTGCTAGGGACGGTGTTTTGTCTATGTATCCACACATGTAAATGAGTCTTCATTCAATACAATTATAGCATGGATAATAAACGATTATCTTGATACAGGAATTATAATAATAACTATATTTATTATTGCCTCTAGGGCATAATTCCAACAGTCTCCCACTTCCACTAGAGTCAATAATCTAGCCCTCACATCATCATGTGAATTACATTGTAATAAATCTAACACCCATACAGTTCTGGTGTTGATCATGCTTTGGCCGTGGAAGAGGTTTAGTCAGCGGGTCTGCTACATTCAGATCCGTGTGCACTTTGCATATATTTACGTCCTCTCCCTCGACGTAGTCGCGGATGAGGTTGAAGCGTCGTTTGATGTGTCTGGTCTTCTTGTGAAACCGTGGTTCCTTTGCTAAGGCAATGGCACCCGTGTTGTCACAGAACAAGGTTATTGGAGTCAGTGCGCTTGGCACCACTCCAAGATCCGTCATGAACTGCTTCATCCAGACACCCTCTTTAGCCGCCTTCGAGGCAGCCATGTACTCCGCTTCACATGTAGAATCTGCTACGACGTTTGCTTGGAACTGCACCAGCTTACCGCACCCCCATTAAGAATAAATACGTATCCGGTTTGCGACTTAGAGTCGTCCGGATCTGTGTCAAAGCTTGCATCGACGTAACCTTTTACGGCGAGCTCTTCATCACCTCCATACACGAGAAACATCTCCTTAGTCCTTTTCAGGTACTTTAGGATATTCTTGACCGCTGTCCAGTGATCCACTCCTGGATTACACTGGAACCTACCTGCCATACTTATGGCCAGGCTAACATCCGGTCTAGTGCACAACATTGCATACATGATAGAACCTATGGCTGAAGCATAGGGGACGGAGCGCATATGCTCTCTATCTTCATCAGTTGCTGGGCACTGAGTCTTACTCAATCTCGTACCTTGTAAAACTAGCAAGAACCCTTTCTTGGACTGTTCCATTTTGAACCTCTTCAAAACTTTATCAAGGTATGTGCTTTGTGAAAGTCCTATCAGGCGTTTTGATCTATCCCTATAGATCTTAATGCCTAGAATGTAAGCAGCTTCTCCTAGGTCCTTCATAGAGAAACTCTTATTCAAGTAATCCTTTATGCTCTCTAAAAACTCCACGTTGTTTCCAATCAGCAATATGTCATCCACATATAATATTAGAAACGCCACAGAGCTCCCACTCACTTTCTTGTAAATACAAGATTCTCCAACCACTTGTATAAACCCAAATGCTTTGATCACCTCATCAAAGCGTTTGTTCCAACTCCGAGATGCTTGCACCAGTCCATAAATGGATCGCTGGAGCTTGCACACCTTGTTAGAATTCTTAGGATCGACAAAATCTTCAGGTTGTATCATATACAACTCTTCCTTAAGGAAACCGTTAAGGAACACCGTTTTGACATCCATCTGCCAGATTTCATAATCAAAAAATGCAGCTATTGCTAACATGATTCTGACGGACTTAAGCATCGCTACGGGTGAGAATGTCTCATCGTAGTCACTCCTTGAACTTGTGAAAAACCCTTTGCCACAAGTCGAGCTTTATAAACGGTCACATTGCCGTCAGCGTCCATCTTCCTCTTAAAGATCCATTTGTTCTGAATAGCCTTGCGGCCCTCAGGTAGTACCTCCAAAGTCCACACTTTGTTCTCATACATGGATCCTATCTCGGACTTCATGGCTTCTAGCCATTTGTTGGAATCTGGGCCCACCATTGCTTCTTCATAATTTGCAAGTTCATTGTTGTCTAACAACATGATTGATAAGACGGGATTACCGTACCACCCTGGAGCAGCACGTGGTCTCGTCGACCTGCGTGGTTCGACAGAAACTTGAACTGGAGTTTCATGATCATCATCATTAACTTCCTCCTCAACCGGCGTCGCAACGACAGAGGTTTCTCCTTGCCCTGCGCCACCATCCAGAGGGATGAGAGGTTCGACAACCTCGTCAAGTTCTATCTTCCTCCCACTCAATTCTCTCGAGAGAAACTCCTTCTCGAGAAAAGCTCCGTTTTTAGCAACAAACACTTTGCCCTCGGATTTGAGATAGAAGGTGTACCCAACTGTCTCTTTTGGGTAACCTATGAAGACACACTTTTCCACTTTGTGTTCCAGCTTTTCAGGCTGAAGCTTTTTGACATAAGCATCACATCCCCAAACTTTAAGAAAACGACAACTTTGGCCTTTTTCCATACCACAGTTCGTATGGTGTCGTCTCAACGGATTTTGATGGTGCCCTATTTAAAGTGAATGCAGCTGTTTCTAATGCATAACCCCAAAACGATAACGACAAATCAGTAAGAGACATCATAGATCGCACCATCTCTAATAGAGTACGATTACGACGTTCGGACACACCATTACGTTGTGGTGTTCCAGGCGGTGTTAACTGTGAAACAATTCCACATTGTCTTAAGTGAGCACCAAACTCGAAACTGAGATATTCACCCCCACGATCAGACCGTAGGAACTTGATCTTCTTGTTACGATGATTTTCCACTTCACTCTGAAATTGCTTGAACTTTTCAAATGTTTCACACTTGTGCTTCATCAAGTAGACATAACCATATCTACTCAAATCGTCAGTGAAGGTGAGAAAATAACGATATCCGCCGCGTGCCTCCACGCTCATCGGACCACACACATCGGTATGTATGATTTCCAACAAGTCACTTGCACGCTCCATTGTTCCGGAGAACGGAGTCTTAGCCATCTTGCCCATGAGGCATGGTTCGCACGTGTCAAGTGAATCAAAGTCAAGTGACTCCAAAAGTCCATCAGCATGGAGTTTCTTCATGCGCTTTACACCAATATGACCTAAGCGGCAGTGCCACAAAAATATGGCGCTATCATTGTTAATCTAACTCTTTTGGTCTCAATGTTATGTATATGCGTATCGCTATCAAGATTCAATATGAACAATCCTCTCACATTAGGTGCATGACCATAAAAGATGTTACTCATAGAAATAGAACAACCATCATTCTCTGACTTAAAAGAGTAACCGTCTCGCAATAAACAAGATCCAGATATAATGTTCATGCTCAACGCAGGCACTAAATAACAATGATTTAAGTTCATCACTAATCCTGATGGTAACTGAAGTGAAACTGTGCCGACGGCGATTTCATCAACCTTGGAACCATTTCCTACGCGCATCGTCACTTCATCTTTCGCCAGCCTTCGTCTATTCCGCAGTTCCTGTTTCGAGTTGCAAATATGAGCAACAGAACCGGTATCGAATACTCAGGCACTACTACGAGAGCCGGTTAAGTACACATCAATAACATGTATATCAAATATACCTGATTTTTCTTTGGCCGCCTTCTTCTCTGCCAGATACTTGGGGCAATTGCGCTTCTAGTGACCCATACCCTTGCAATAGTAACACTCCGTTTTCAGGCTTAGGTCCAGCTTTGGGTTTCTTTGTCGGATTGGCAACAGGCTTGCCGCTCTTCTTCGAATTACCCTTCTTGCCTTTGCCGTTTCTCTTGAAACTAGTGGTCTTATTCACCATCAACACTTGATGCTCTTTACGGAGTTCAGACTCTGCGACTTTCAGCATCGCAAACAACTCGCCGGGAGACTTGTTCATCCCTTGCATGTTGTAGTTCAACACAAAGCCTTTATAGCTTGGCGGCAGTGATTGAAGGATTCTGTCAGTGATAGCCTCTTGCGGGAGTTCAATCCCCAGCTCAGCTAGACGGTTTGAGTACCCAGACATTTTGAGCACATGTTCACTGACAGACGAGTTTTCCTCCATCTTGCAAGCATAGAATTTATCGGAGGTCTCATATCTCTTGATCCGGGCGTTCTTCTGAAAGATAAACTTCAACTCCTGGAACATCTCAAATGCTCCATGACGCTCAAAGCGACGTTGAAGTCCCGGTTCTAAGCCATAAAGACTGCACATTGAACTATTGAGTAGTCCTCCTTACGTGCTAACCAAGCGTTCTTAACATCCTGATCAGCCGTAGCGGGTGGTTCATCTCCTAGCGCAGCATTAAGGACATACTCCTTCTTCCCAGCTTGTAAGATTAGCTTAAGATTACGAGCCCAGTCTACAAAGTTGCTTCCATCATCTTTCAACTTAGCTTTCTCTAGGAACGTATTAAAATTCAGGATGACTGTAGCGTGAGCCATGATCTACAACACAAATACATTCAAAGTGGACTTAGACTATGTTCAAGATAATTAGAGTTTAACTTAATCAAATTATTCGCTAAACTCCCACTCAAAAAGTACATCTCTCTAGTCATTTGAGTGGTTCATGATCCACTTACACTAGCTCAAGTCCGATCATCACGTGAGTTGAGTATAGTTTCAGTGGTAAGCATCCCTATGCTAATCATATCATCTATATGATTCATGATCGACCTTTCGGTCTCATGTGTTCCGAGGCCATGTCTGCACATGCTAGGCTCGTCAAGCTTAACCCGAGTGTTCCGCGTGCGCAACTGTTTTGCACCCGTTGTATGTGAACGTTGAGTCTATCACACCCGGTCATCACGTGGTGTCTCGAAATGACGAACTGTAGCAACGGTGCACAGTCGGGGAGAACACAATTTCGTCTTGAAATTTTAGTGAGAGATCACCTCATAATGCTACCGTCGTTCTAAGCAAAATAAGGTGCATAAAAGGATTAACATCACATGCAATTCATAAGTGACATGATATGGCCATCATCACGTGCTTCTTGATCTCCATCACCAAAGCACCGGCACGATCTGCTTGTCACCGGCGCCACACCATGATCTCCATCAACGTGTTGCCATCGGGGTTGTCGTGCTACTCATGCTATTACTACTAAAGCTACATCCTAGCAAAATAGTAAACGCATCTGCAAGCACAAACGTTAGTATAAAGACAACCCTATGGCTCCTGCCGGTTGCCGTACCATCGACGTGCAAGTCGATATTTTCTATTACAACATGATCATCTCATACATCCAATATATCACATCACATCGTTGGCCATATCACATCACAAGCATACCCTGCAAAAACAAGTTAGACGTCCTCTAATTTTGTTGTTGCATGTTTTACGTGGTGACCATGGGTATCTAGTAGGATCGCATCTTACTTACGTAAACACCACAACGGAGATATATGAGTTGCTATTTAACCTCATCCAAGGACCTCCTCGGTCAAATCCGATTCAACTAAAGTTGGAGAAACCGACACTTGCGAGTCATCTTTGAGCAACGGGGTTACTCGTAGCGATGAAACCAGTCTCTCCTAAGCGTACGAGTAATGTCGGTCCAAGCCGCTTCAATCCAACAATACCGCGGAATCAAGAAAATACTAAGGAGGGCAGCAAAACGCACATCACTGCCCACAAAAACTTTTGTGTTCTACTCGAGAAGACATCTACGCATGAACCTAGCTCATGATGCCACTGTTGGGGAACGTCGCAGGGGAAACAAAAAATTTCCTACGCGCACGAAAACCTATCATGGTGATGTCCATCTACGAGAGGGGATGAGTGATCTACGTACCCTTGTAGATCGTACAGCAGAAGCGTTAGTGAACGCGGTTGATGTAGTGGAACGTCCTCACGTCCCTCGATCCGCCCCGCGAACAATCCCGCGATCAGTCCCACGATCTAGTACTGAACGGACGACACCTCCGCGTTCAGCACACGTACAGCTCGACGATGATCTCGGCCTTCTTGATCCAGCAAGAGAGACGGAGAGGTAGAAGAGTTCTGCGGCAGCGTGACGGTGCTCCGGAGGTTGGTGATGACCTTGGCTCAGCAGGGCTCCGCCCGAGCTCCGCAGAAACGCGATCTAGAGGAAAAACCGTGGAGGTATGTGGTCGGGCTGTCGTGAAAAAGTCGTCTCAAATCAGCCCTAAAACCTTCGTATATATAGGTGGGAGGGAGGGGACCTTGCCTTGGGGCTCAAGGAGCCCCAAGGGGGTCGGCCGAGTCCAAGGGGGAAGGCTCCCCCCCCCCAAACCGAGTTGGACTTGGTTTGGTGGGTGGGAGTCCTTCCTTCCCTTCCCACCTCCTCTTTTTTTTCTCTTTGATTTTCTTTCCTAGGCGCATAGGGCCCTTTTGGGCTGTCCCACCAGCCCACTAAGGGCTGGTGTGCCACCCTCAAGGCCTATGGGATTCCCCGGGGTGGGTTGCCCCCCCCCCCCCGGTGAACTCCCGGAACCCATTCGTCATTCCCGGTACATTCCCGATAACTCCGAAAACCTTCCGGTAATCAAATGAGGTCATCCTATATATCAATCTTCGTTTTCGGACCATTCCGGAAACCCTCGTGACGTCCGTGATCTCATCCGGGACTCCGAACAACATTCGGTAACCAACCATATAACTCAAATACGCATAAAACAACGACGAACCTTAAGTGTGCAGACCCTGCGGGTTCGAGAACTATGTAGACATGACCCGAGAGACTCCTCGATCAATATCCAATAGCGGGACCTGGATGCCCATATTGGATCCTACATATTCTACGTAGATCTTATCGTTTGAACCTCAGTGCCAAGGATTCATATAATCCCGTATGTCATTCCCTTTGTCCTTCGGTATGTTACTTGCCCGAGATTCGATCGTCGGTATCCGCATACCTATTTCAATCTTGTTCACCGGCAAGTCTCTTTACTCGTTCCGTAATACAAGATCCCGCAACTTACACTAAGTCACATTGCTTGCAAGGCTTGTGTGTGATGTTGTATTACCGAGTGGGCCCCAAGATACCTCTCCGTCACACGGAGTGACAAATCCCAGTCTTCATCCATACTAATTCAACTAACACCTTCGGAGATACCTGTAGAGCATCTTTATAGTCACCCAGTTACGTTGCGACGTTTGATACACACAAGGCATTCCTCCGGTGTCAGTGAGTTATATGATCTCATGGTCATAGGAATAAATACTTGACACGCAGAAAACAGTAGCAACAAAATGACACGATCAACATGCTACGTCTATTATTTTGGGTCTAGTCCATCACGTGATTCTCCTAATGACGTGATCCAGTTATCAAGCAACAACATCTTGTTCATAATCATAAGACACTGACTATCTTTGATCAACTGGCTAGCCAACTAGAGGCTTGCTAGGGACGGTGTTTTGTCTATGTATCCACACATGTAAATGAGTCTTCATTCAATACAATTATAGCATGGATAATAAACGATTATCTCGATACAGGAATTATAATAATAACTATATTTATTATTGCCTCTAGGGCATAATTCCAACAACCTACGCATTCAACACACGTACAACTTGATGACGCCTTCACCTCCTCGATCCAGCGAGCGATGGTGAAGTAGCAGCCCGAGTCCTCCGACAGCACGACGGCACGGTGAGGTGATGGTGGTGATAGCTCAGTAGGGCTTCGCCGCGTGATGTTTAGAGAAGAAGAACTACGGGGGAGAGGAGGAGCAACGTCATGGAAAGCTGTGGTGCGGATGCCCTCTCTCTCCCTCTCTATATATAGGGGGGAGGGAGGAGGGGAGACCTCCCTAGGGTTTCCCCTAGGGGCTGGCATCCAAAGGTGGAGGCGGCGGCCAGGGTGGGCCCTCCCACCTAGGCGCCTTGCCACCCAAGTTGGGCTCGCCGGCAACCCTAGGGGATGAGGCCCTTGATACGTCTCCATCGTATCTACTTTTTCGAACTCTTTTGCCCTTGTTTTGGACTCTAATTTGCATGATTTGAATGGAACTAACCCGGACTAACGCTGTTTTCAGCAGAATTGCCATGGTGTTGTTTTTGTGCAGAAATAAAAGTTCTCGGAATGTCCTGAAAATTTACGGATATTTTTTTTGGAATAAAAGAAAAATACTTGCGCAAAGATCCACCGGAGGGGACGTGCCAGGGGGCCGCACCGTGAGGGCTTGTGGGGCCCACGTGGCACCACCGCCCCCAAACTCAGCTCTATTTATTCCGTCTCGCCTGAAAAAAACAAAGAGAAGGTTTCATCGCGTTTTACGATACGGAAGCGCCGCCACCTCCTGTTCTTCATCTGGAGGGCAGATCTGAAGTCCGCTTTGGGCTCCATAGAGGGGAGATAGTCGCCATCGTCATCATCAACCTTCCTCCATCGACAATTCCATGATGCTCTTCACCGTTCGTGAGTAATCTCATCGTAGGTTTGCTGGACGGTGATGAGTTGGATAAGATCTATCATGTAATCGAGTTAGTTTTGACGGGGATTGATCCCTAGTATCCACTATGTTCTAAGATTGATGTTGGTACTACTTGGCTATGCTTAATGCTTGTCACTAGGGCCCGAGTGCCATGATTTCAGATCCGAACCTATTATGTTGTCGCCAATATATGTGTGTTTTAGATCCTATCTTGCAAGTTGTAGTCACCTACTATGTGTTATGACCCGGCAACCCCGGAGTGACAATAGCCGGAACCACTCCCGGAGATGACCATAGTATGAGGAGTTCATGTATTCACAAAGTGTTAATGCATTGGTCCGGTTCTTTATTAAAAGGAGAACCTTATTATCCCGTAGTTTCCATTAGGACCCCTCTGCCACGGGAGGGATGGACAATAGATGTCATGCAAGTTCTTTTCCCTAAGCACGTATGACTACATACGGAATACATGCCTACATTAGATTGACAAACGGGAGCTAGTTACATATCCCTCCGTGTTATAGCTGTTACATGATGAATCACATCCGTCACACTCATCCATCACCGATCCACTGCCTACGAGTCTTTTACTACTGGTCCTCGCTGCGTTACTTTGTCCAGGCTTGTCCCTTGCTACAAAAGGGATTGGGTCACTTTGCTACTACTGTTGCTACTGCTGCTACTGCTGTTCCTTGCTACTTCGCTGTTACTTGTTGCAAGATCTTTTTCGACACTGTTGTCGGGGAAGAATAGTTACTCGCCCACGTGCAACCTACTGGCGCCATTGATACAACAGTTAGGAATAGTCTGCCGTCAACAGATCGTTTCTGGCACCGTTACTATCATACTACTTTGCTACTGATACTTTGCTTGCAGACACTACTCTTTCAGGTGTGGTTGAATCTGACAAACTCAGGTGCTAATACTTGAGAATATTCTTTCGCTTCCCCTTTGGTGAACCAAAAAATTGGGTTGAATACTCTACCCTCGAAAATTGTTGCGATCCCCTACACTTGTGGGTTATCAAGACCTTTTTCTGGCGCTGTTGCCGGGGAAGCACAACTATATTCTCTGAGTCACTTGGGATTGACGTCTGTTGATCACTATGAGGAATTTGAAAGATCCAAGAACTGAAATCTTGCCTTCCACTACAAGGAGAGGTAAGGAACTGCCATCTAGCTCTGCACTTGATTCACCTTCAGTTTTGAGTAAGTTTGCGACTTCGCCTCCTGCTAGAAATCTTGATATGTCGCCTGTGCTTGATGATGCTACTTCTGCTGCCCATGATGCTTATGATGATGTTATGCTTGATACTATGCCTGATGATGCTATGCTTGATACTGCTTTGCCACTAGGTGGACTTGATGCACAAATTGCTAGAGTTGCTCCTAGATGTGATGATACTTCTGAAACTGCTGATACTATTGAAGTACAACCTGCTACTATACCTGAATTGCCTGTTATGCCTGATACGCGCTATGTTATAGAGGGAGAGATGGCTAAGGATTTTCTTGCGTGTAAGGATAGCTATGATGTTGAGAAACTACTGCGCAAGTGGAAAGAAAAATCTCTGAACGCTAGGATGAAATACGACCCAAAGTTTGCTACTTCGCCTATCTTTGTGACCGATAAGGATTATGAATTCTCTGTCGACCTTGAGTTAATCACTCTGGTCGAATCTGATCCTTTTCATGGTTATGAGTCTGAAACGGTTGTAGCCCATCTTACCAAACTGCACGATATAGCCACCCTATTCACTAGTGAGGAAAAGATCCGCCACTACTATATGATCAAGATGTTTCCTTTCTTGCTAAAGGATGATGCTAAGACCTGGTTCACTTCTCTTGCTCCTGGTTGTGTGCATAGCCCCCAAGATATGGTCTACTACTTCTCTGAAAAATATTTCCCTGCCCATAAGAAGCAAGCTGCCTTGCAGGAAATATACAACTTTGCTCAAGCTGAAGAAGAGAGTCTCCCACAAGCTTGGGGAGGCTCATCCAGCTACTGAATGCTTTGCCTGATCACCCTCCTGAGAAGAATGAAATACTTGATATCTTCTATAATGGACTTATCGATGCTTCTAAAGACCACCTAGATAGTTGTGCCGATAGTGTTTTTAGGGAACGAACTATAGAACAAGCTGAGATTCTATTGAATAACATCTTGTGCAATGAGAATGCTTGGACTATTCCCGAATCACCTCCTAAGCCAACTCCAAAGAAAAGAGGTATTCTATTCCTCAGTCCTGAAGATATGCAAGAAGCCAAGAAATCTATGCGAGAGAAAGGCATTAAATCTGAAGATGTCAAAAATCTACCACCTATCGAAGAGATCCATGGTCTTGATAACCCGATACAGGTAGTCGAAGTAAATTCTCTGTGTAGGTTTGATGAGATTGATATTCCTTTTGATAAACCTGCTACCTTATGCATGGATGAATTTGATAACTTTGTTGCCAAACAAAAAAAAATTAATGATTATGTTAGCAGACAATTGGAACAGAATGCTCGTATGCTTAGTCATTTAAGTGCTTGTGTGGACAGAAACGTCAATGATCTTAAACTTCTGGGTAAACATGCCTCTCTGGTTACTACTCAAGTAGAACAAGTACTTAAAGCTCAGAATGACTTGCTCAATGAGTTGAATGACAATTCTGTCAGAGTCGTCACTAGAGGCGGTAGAATGACCAAGGAACCTTTGTATCCTGAGGGTCATCAGAAGAGAATTGAACAAGATTCTCAAGGAGTTGGCACTAATGCACCTAGTCATCCTAGAAAGAAGAAGGAAGATGATAGGAACCTGCACGCTAGCAATGTTGCTGCTACACCTGAGAGTCCAAACGATGCCTCTGTCTCTGATGCTGAAACACAATCTGGTGATGAACATGAGCCTAATGATGATATCAATAGTGATGTTCATGTTGATGCTCAACCTAGAAATGATAAGGATGTGGAGATTGAACCTGTTGATCTTGATAACCCACAGCCTAAGAATAGAAGATACGATAAGAATGACTTCGCTGCTAGGAAGCACGGTAAAGCAAGGGAGCCATGGGTTCAGAAACCTATGCCCTTTCCTCCCAAACCATCCAAGAAAAAGGATGATGAGGATTTTCAGCGATTTGTTGAGATGATCAGACCTGTCTTTCTGCAAATGTGTTTGACGGATATGCTCAAGATGTCTCCGTATGCTAAGTACATGAAACATATTGTGACTAATAAGAGGAGGATACCTGATCTTGAGATCTCCGCCATGCTTGCCAACTACACTTTCAAGGGTGAAACTCCTAAGAAACTAGGTGATCCCGGTGTGCCCACTATACCTTGCTCCATTAAAGGTAACTACGTTAGAACTGCATTATGCGATCTTGGAGTCGGTGTTAGTGTTATGCCTCTCTCTCTTTATCGTAGGCTTGAACTGGATAAGTTGACACCCACTGAAATATCTGTGCAAATGGCCGACAAATCAACTGCTTTCTCTATCGGCATTTGCGAGGATGTGCCTGTTGTGGTTGCTAAGACCACTATCTTAACAAACTTTGTTATCTTGGATATTCCCGAGGACAATGCCATGGCTGTCATCCTCGGAAGACCCTTTTTGAACACTCCAAGGGCTGTTATAGATTGCAACAAAGTCAATGTCACTTTCCATGTCAACGGTAATGAGCATATGGTGCACTTTCTGAAGAAACAATATCTAGTACATTGCATCAATGTTATCGAAAAGACTTCATCGATTCTTATTGGGAGCTTTGAATGCCTATTCCTCGTGTCAAGATGAAGTATGATTTTCTTGTTGGGGAGATACACATCCCCATTGAGGTGACCTAGTGATTGTTCGAAAATTCTTCGTCTTCTTTTGCGATTCGAAAAGTTTTGTCGAGGGGATTTGATCAACCCCATTGACGGATTTCTTTCGATGACCATGAGATGGATGAATCGAGGAGTCACAAACCTGTGTTCCAAGCTTTCACTTTAGGTTGCTTAGAAGCAAAATGATAGATTTAGTTTAGTTTTCTCTGTTTTCTGTTTTAGCGTCCGGTAGAAAAGTACCCCAAAAATAAAAGTTCTCTGAACGTCCTGAAAATCAAGTATGATTTTTTCTGGATTTTTTGAAAAATTCTGAGACAAAGAGCTTGTCTAGGGGCTGCACCAGTGGGCCACAAGCCCTTGGGGCGCGGGCACCCCCTGGCCGCGCCACCCAGGCATGTGGAGCCCACAGGCACCCCCTCCACTCATTCTTGCTCTCATCTGGTTCTCCTACCTCCAGAAAAATTTTGTTTCGCAGCTCAAACTCTTGTTCTTGCTCCTCTTGCTAGGATTTTCGATCTTTTTGCTCAAATCACCATTCTCCAAACTATTTTGAGGAAATTACTCCTTGGTAAGTGACTCCTCCATTGGTCCAATTAGTTTTTTCTCTAGTGCCTTATACTCCGCGTATTTTTGCTGCCTTGGTGAACATGTTCTTGAGCTTTGCATGCTAATTCTAGCTGGTCGCAAGTAGTTTTGATGCGTAATATTGCCTCTAGGCACTTGTGGGAGTAATTGCTACGAGTTTTGTTCAGCCTTATTCACTTTTTCTTAGAATCACTAAAACTTTCAGAAATTTTCGAAATAGAAAAAGGAAAAGATGAGGAGGTTCTTAGGAGGCTCGTCAAGCCGTGACCCAAAGGAGGATGGGAGTGAGAAGAAGCCCAAGTATTTGGTCCCTCGAGTCGCAGAAGTTCGAGCGTACGAGTGGCCAAGCGACATGTTCTTACGCGCCACTGGAATTTATGAGAACTTTTCTGACTTGGTGGAAAACGCAGGACTCACCGCCTTCGTTGAAGATAAATGTCCGCAATACCTCCTCCTCACTAATATCTTCGTAGAAAGCTTTAACTTCTATCCGAGGAAGAATCCTCCTATGGTTGATTTTAAACTTTATGATATCCCCCAGCGCATGTCACTCCAGGATTTTTGCAATGTTTGCAAATTACCTTTCGTTGGGGATATTCGTGAACCTCGTCCACGGGACTTTGAAGCTTTCATCGATACAATTGTTGTAGGAGAAGAGAGAGGAGTGTCTTGCGCTAGAGCTGCTAGCATTCATTTTCCCGTGCTTCGGCACTTCTCATTATTTGTGGGAAAATGTTTGATTGGCCGTGGGAAAGCTGCATCACTTAGTTCCCCAGATCTTGCGGTCTTGCGCGAAGCCCTTTATAACGATAAAACTTATAGCTTGGGCGCTATAGTAGCTCAACGGTTGAACCTGAACCGTTCTAGAGGTGTTGTCTATGGAGGTATCTATGCCACTCGTCTTGCTAGACACTTCGAGATACCTATTAGACTGGAGGAGGAAGAAGAGATTCTTCTTCCCGAGAGATATCTAGATTACGATAGCATGGTTCGCCATGACTTTCTTGATAGAGATATAAATAGAAGGATGATTTATAACCTGGTGTTTAGTCAGGGTACTCGTGAGACTATTAATTTTCCTGCTCCTTCTTTGTTCAATCTTCATGTAGGCAGGTACATTATTATGCCCTCGGACATCTACGCATATTGGTGTTTAGCCCAACCACAGGTGCCCGTGCCCGAGCCGCGAGTCGAGTACCAGACGCCAGTTAATCAGTGGGAGCCACAGGAGCTCACACAGCGGTTGCATCCTCAGTCCACTCCGGAGTACCCCGGAGCTAGTTATTTCCCTCCTTGGGAGTAGACCAACTTAGGCCAAAAGCCTAAGCTTGGGGGAGTACGTGTTTCTCACCGACTTTACATTCTTGCTTATGCTTTCACTTTGTTAGCCGATGTTCACACTTTGCCACTGTATCATCCATGCCAGTTTATTTTCTTTTTCTCGTTTTCTTTTCGTGTCTGTCTAGGTTGAGAAAAAACAAAAATATTTTCTTTTTATTCTTTTGCTTGTTGGGATCTTTCCCGTGTAGATAGTTTTCTTTTTCTTTGGGTCAAGGTAGAAGATATTGGTTATAATGTTTAGTGGCTCTTGCATGCATACCTGTTTAGCTTTCAAAGAGCCAGATTACTTTGTCTTCTCCTTTGTGTTTGCCTGCAGATTCTAGCGTAGTCCAATGCAAGAGCACGCTTATTATTGTTCACATCGTTCGGTCGTGCAAGTGAAAGGCAATAATGACGATATATGATGAAGTGACTGAGCCTGGAAAAGCTGGTATGAACTCGATCTATTTTGTTTTTGTAAATATGACTAGCTCACTATTCCTAGTTCAACTTTGTTGTGAGAGGAACATGTTTGCAATGACAACTTAGATATCATAGTCGCTTATGCCATGCTTACTTAGCTAGGATCTTATAATGGTTTGTCTTGGTTGCCAACATGAATGTTGAGATGACTATGATGTAGTATGATAGGATGGTATCTTCCTTTGAATGATTCAAGTGGTTTGACTTGGCGCCTGTTCACGCATGTAGTTGAAACAAAATCAACATAGCCTCTATGATGTTCATGTTCATGGTGATTTATGTCCTACTCATGCTTGCACTCAATGTTAGTTACTCTTAATGCATTTTGATGACTGTTGTCGCTCTCTACTTGGTCGCTTCACAGTCTTTTGCTAGCCTTCACTTGTACTAAGCGGGAATACTGCTTGTGCATCCACTTCCATAAACCCAAAAGTTGTTCCATATGAGTCCACCATACCTACCTATGTGCGGTATCTACCTGCCGTTCCAAGTAAATTTGCATGTGCCATTCTCTAAACCTTCAAGAAATAATCTGTTTTGCATGCACGAACCGCTCATGTGGTGACAAGGGACTATTGGTATCTTCCATGCTAGGCGTGTTATCCTCGATATGTGTTTATTCACTATCGTTCACGAGAAAGTTGCCGGTAATTGGAATTCCTAGTTCCATGCTCAAATCGAAAAGATAATTGCAAACAAAACTCCCCCAGGATTGATGTTGGTATGGACGGTACCCGAGGATTCGGCTAGCCGTGGAGTGTGATTGATTGGTGGTGGGGGAGTCAAAACTTCACTTTTCTGTTTGGGAACCGCCTATAGCATGTGTAGCGTGGAAGATGTTGAGAACTCTTAGTCATTGCATTGACAATGAAAGCATGCCACCCAAAATTATTATCTCTGTTTTCAAAGCTTGAGCTCTGGCACCTCTGCAAATCAATGCTTCCCTCTGCGAAGGGCCTATCTATTTATGTCCCTGTTGAGTCATCCTCCTCTTATAAAAGCACCAATTAGAGAGCACCTCAATCATTTTTATGCTTTGCTTTTAACTGTGTTGAGTGTGACTATGACTGGATATTCATTGCCATGAATTACAATGTTTAGTGAGCCCTTGGTCTTTGAAGGTGCTCTGCATTTATGTTTTGCGGTCTCAGAAAGAGCTAGCGAGATACCATCTATTCGTACTGCTTCATGTTGTTTTGATTGAAGTGTTGACGTTTGAGACTTATTATTATTTGCTCCCTAGTTGATTATGCCATTGATATGAGTTTACCGTGAGACCTAGATGTCATTTGCTTATGTGGTTTGCTTGTGATCTTGCTGAAATTCTGGTTATGAGTTAGACATAGTTGCAACAACAAGATCAAACAGAGTTCGTCAAAGTTTTTCTTTTGTCTCTTTCTGTTTGTCAACTGAATTGCTTGAGGACAAGCAAGGCTTTAAGCTTGGGGGAGTTGATACGTCTCCGTCGTATCTACTTTTCCGAACTCTTTTGCCCTTGTTTTGGACTCTAATTTGCATGATTTGAATGGAACTATCCCGGACTGACGTTGTTTTCAGCAGAATTGCCATGGTGTTGTTTTTGTGCAGAAATAAAAGTTCTTGGAATGTCCTGAAAATTTACGGAGATTTTTTCTGGAATAGAAGAAAAATACCTGCGCAAGGATCCACTGGAGGGGGCGTGCCAGGGGGCCACAAGCCCCTGGGCCGCGGCCACCCCCTAGGCCGCGCCGTGAGGGCTTGTGCGGCCCACGTGGCACCACGGCCCCCAAACTCAGCTCTATTTATTCCGTCTCGCCCAGAAAAAAATCAGAGAGAATGTTTCATCGCGTTTTACGATACGGAGGCGCCGCCACCTCATGTTCTTCATCTGGAGGGCAGATCTGGAGTCCGTTTTGGGCTCCGGAGAGGGGAGATCATCGCCATCGTCATCATCAACCTTCCTCCATCGACAATTCCATGATGCTCTTCACCGTTCGTGAGTAATCTCATCATAGGCTTGCTGGACGGTGATGAGTTGGATGAGATCTATCATGTAATCGAGTTAGTTTTGACGGGGATTGATCCCTAGTATCCACTATGTTCTGAGATTGATGTTGCTACTACTTGGCTATGCTTAATGCTTTTCACTAGGGCCCGAGTGCCATGATTTCAGATCTGAACCTATTATGTTGTCGCCAATATATGTGTGTTTTAGATCCTATCTTGCAAGTTGTAGTCACCTACTATGTGTTATGACCCGGCAACCCCGGATTGACAATAGCCGGAACCACTCCCGGAGATGACCATAGTATGAGGAGTTCATGTATTCACCAAGTGTTAATGCGTTGATTCGGTTCTTTATTAAAAGGAGAACCTTAATATCCCGTAGTTTCCATTAGTACCCCGCTGCCACGGGAGGGATGGACAATAGATGTCATGCAAGTTCTTTTCCCTAAGCACGTATGACTACATACGGAATACATGCCTACATTAGATTGATGAACGGGAGCTAGTTACATATCTCTCCGTGTTATAGCTGTTACATGATGAATCACATCCGTCACACTCATCCATCATCGATCCACTACCTACGAGTCTTTTACTACTCGTCCTCGCTACGTTACTTTGTCCAGGCTTGTCCCTTGCTACAAAAGGGATTGGGCCACTTTGCTACTACTATTGCTACTGCTGTTACTTTGCTGCAGCTGCTACTGCTGTTCCTTGCTACTTCATTGTTACTTGTTGCAAGATCTTTTCCGACACTGTTGTCGGGGAAGAATAGTTACTCGCCCACGTGCAACCTACTGGCGCCATTGATACAACAGTTAGGAATAGTCTGCCGTTAATAGATCATTTCTTGCACCGTTGCTATCATACTACTTTGCTACTGATACTTTGCTTGCAGACACTAATCTTTCAGGTGTGGTTGAATCTGACAAACTCAGCTGCTAATACTTGAGAATATTCTTTCGCTTCCCCTTTGGCGAACCAACAAATTTGGGTTGAATACTCTACCCTTGAAAACTGTTGCGATCCCCTACACTTGTGGGTTATCAGCCCTCCCTTGGCCGAAGTGGTATGGGTGTAGGGTGCCGCCCAACCCTCTCGTGTGCTGTGGTGCACCCTCTCCTTGCCCCATGAGGCCACCAACAATTGTCAGGGCCTCCTGAAACTCCTTTCGGTATTCTCTCACTTGCTTCATGTGCCCAGAACACTTACGAACTCCGATGACCTTCATACTATATATCAATCTTCACCTCCGGATCATTACGGAGTTCCTCGTCACATCTGGGATAACATCTGGGACTCCGAACAACCTTAGATCACCAACACAATGACTCAATTATTCTTATATCGTCACCAAACCTTAAGTGTGTAGACCCTACGGGTTCCAAAACTATGTATACATGACAAAGACACTCTCCGGTCAATAACATATAGCGGGACTAGGATGCCCATATTGTCTCCCACATATTATACAAACATCTATATCGGTTGAACCTCGATGTCAAGGATTCAATCAATCCCGTATACAATTCCCTTTGTCCATCGGTATATTACTTGCCCGGGATTCGATCGTCGGTATCTCCATACCTAGTTCAATCTCGTTACCGGCAAGTCTCTTTACTCGTTACGTAATACAAGATCCCGTGACTAACCCTTTAGTCACATTGCTTGCAAGCTTGTTGTGATGTTGTATTACCGAGTGGGCCCTGAGATACCTCTGTGTCACACGGAGTGACAAATCCCAGTCTTGATCCATGCCAACTCAACAGACACCTCCTCGGAGATACCTGTAGAGCACCTTTATAGTCACCCAGTTATGTTGCGATGTTTGATACACACAAGGTATTCATCAGGTGTCAATGAGTTGCATGATCCCATGGTCATAGGAACATATACTTAACATGCAGAAAACAATAGCAGTAAACTAACACGTTCATATGATATGTTCATAGTTTGAGTCTTGTCCATCACATCATTCTCCTAATGATGTGACCCCATTATCAAATGACAACTCTTGTCTATGGCCAGGAAAGCTTGACCATCTTTGATCAACGAGCTAGTCCATTAGAGGCTCACTAGGGAAACATTTCCTTAGTACTTTTCACGTACTTTAGAATATTATTGATCGTTGTCCAATGTTCCATTCCTGGATCACTTTGAAACCTTCCCTCCATACTTATGGCAAGGCTCACATCAGGTCTTGTGCACCGCATTGCATACATGACAGAGCCTACACCTGAATCCTAGGGGACGACACTCATCTTTTCTCTATCTTCTGCAGTCAATGGGCATTGAGTCTTACTAAACTTCACACCTTGCAATACAGGCAAGAACCCTTTCTTGGACTGATCCATTTTGAACTTCTTGAAAACTTTGTCAAGGTATGTGCTTTGTGAAAGTCCTATTAAGTGTCTCAATCTATCTCTGTAGATCTTGATGCCTAATATGAAAGCAGCTTCTCCTAGATCCTTCATTGAAAAACTCTTATTCACCGTCTGTGGAGATATTTGCCGTCAGCTTTTCGTCGCAGATGATGGGAAAGATGACTTTTGTCGTCAGCTGCTGACAACAAAGAATGACAGACGGGTAGATATATTTTGTCGTTTGGAATAAAAATGGTTGACGGCAAATACATATTTTGCCGAGTGTAAAAAGTTTGATGACGGCAAAGACATATTTTGCCATCTGTTATAAAATATGTTGATGGCAAAGACATATTTCGCCATTTGTAATAATAATAGAAGATGTCAATTTTTTTGCCGTCTGCTGTTTATTTTACAGACGGCAAAAAAACACAACACACAGATCGATGACGTGGCAATATGTAGTCAGCACATCTAACATCAAACGCGACCCTCCTTTTCATAAAGACATATTTTGTTGTCTGTAAAAAAATTTAGAAGACGACAAAGAGGTAGTTTGTCGTTTGTGTTTATTTGAAAGACGACAAAGAGGTACTTTGTCATCTTTAATTAAAAGTGCATACGGCAAAAAAAAGCACATCACACGGATTACTACGCGGATCGATGACGTGTCATCATCACATCACGCACAACCCTGCAGCCCATGGTCTCGTCCGCAGCCACCCCGAAGCCCAGCCCCACCATGTTCCCTCTCTCACCATTAGATGTCCACCACATTCCCTCTCTTCCTTATCCAACCCCACCCATTCTCTCTCTCATATCTCCTCTCCACCCATTATTTCTCTCTCTCTCTCTCTCTCGTTCTTTCCACGACCAGAGCACACCGCAAGCTCCTTCGGCCTTGCATCCAAGCTCCTACGACCACACATCCGAGCCCACACGAGCTCCTCCAGTCAGACATCCGAGGCCATTGCCTAGCGAGCTCCATTTGCACCGCGACATCCCCCGGCAGCGCATCACGATCTCGTTCGGTCGCAGATCCTTCGTCACCGTCGGTAGGCCTACGCCCTCCTCTTCCTCTACCCCGCCTCTTATTTTCATTCTCCCTCTCTTTCTCTCCAGGAACCAGCGAGCAGCACAAGTGGGTGGGGCGACCAGGGCGTGGGAAAGCGACGCGAACTGCAGGCGGCCCGAGCACGAGAGGCGAGGGGGCTAGCAGGGCATGGCCACGCGGTGCAAGCAGGACATGGCCACGCGGTGCAAGGAGGGCATGGCCAATGGGGGCTGCTGCGTGATGTACGAGACAGACACTACCGTTGCGAGCCTCTCCCTTTGTGACATCCTCAACTTTTGCTACAGTGTTAATTGTAATTAAGCTACAGTGATGACCATGATCAGTGCCTAATCATTTTGCTAAACAGGATATGATCAAGTTGAAAGTCATATCTCATTTGAAATTCCTTTTCAAACGGCCCTTGAATTTTATTATGATAAAATGAAGTTGCAAAAAGCAAAAGAAAATTATTGCACATTTGTTATAATTCACAAAACAAATGTTGTTAGAGAACACAACATCACCTTGATGTTGGAGTGGACCCCCACCATCAATAACAGAGCTTTAAAACATTTAAAAATTGCCCTTTAATTCCTCAGATAATTCCAACAATTTTAAAAAATGCTCAAACTATGTGAGGCAATGCAGAATATTACAAGGTATTTAATGAACAATAACACACATTTTTATTGAAGGGAATTGTAGCAAAAATAAAAATAAAACTGAAAATAAATAAAATAAAATAGAAAACAGAAAAAGAAGAACAAAAAATAAAAAAGGCCCTGGCCCAGCTGGTCGGCACAGCCGGTCCAGCCCACCGGCCCACCCCATACCCTTGGGGGTATTTAACCCCCAAACCCTAGCTAATCCTCACTCCCTCCCTCACTCCCTCCTCCGAGCCGCCACAACCCCCACACCCACAACGCAGCCACCCCACCAGACCCCACGAGGCCAGCCCCTCTTTCCACCCACTCCACCAGCCACCACTGAACACCCCTCTCCCTCGCTCAACTCTCTCCCCCTCCCAATCCATCCTGGATCGGGGCAGGGAGGTCGAGCTCGCCCCCATCTCGCCGGCCGCCAGCCTCGGCACCTCCTCCGGCTCCTCCCCCGCCTTCGTCGCGCACCACCTCCGCTCCAGCCGCCACGACCTGGCCGACCATCTCCTTCCACCGGCCGCCCCCTCCTCACCACCGGTACCTCTCCACTGCCCCACCGGTCGGCCCTCTTGCGTCGCGCCCCGGCTACCACCTCGCCGGACTGCACCACCGCACCGCCTGTCCCTCGTCGGCTCAACCAACCTCCCCCGAGCCGCATGTTCCTCTACAACGCCGGTGAGCCCATTTGGGCTCCTCCCCTTCTCTCCTCCTCCCCGTTTTCCCCGCACCCCGGCGAGCCGTCGGCCCCGTGCTCGCGTGCACCCTTGCCACCTCCGTGTTAGATATGTGTATGAATATGTATGTGTATGAATATGTATGATTATGAATGAATGTAAAAGAAAGAAAAAAAATGGATGTATATGTATGTATGTTGGTACGTACAAAAACGTGTGTACAAATGTGTGTGAGTTTAGTGTATGTGGTCCTCGTTGTGCCAATGACATATCGGGCCACGCCCCCAAAACATGCAAAAAATAAAATAAAAGTAAAATTAGTTTTATAAATATTTAATATTAATAATTTAATTAATTGGATTAATTATTTAGTTAAGCAGTAATTACTGTTTTGGATATTTATGGTTTAATATAATAATAATAAATAGATAAGTATTTAGTTAACTATAAGATTTAAAGATTAGGTAAGTTAATTAAATAAACTGTTAGCTAAATCTGTTAACTAAAATAAATTAAATAGACTAAGCAGAGTATGACAGTTGGGTCCCACCCCACTAATTAACTTGATTAAATATTTATTTAATCCTAATAATGAATGTGCCTATGACACATGGGACCCATTGGTCCTAGTTGACAAGTCAAAACCCTGTTGACTCCTGATGTCATGATGACATCCCAATGTTATCATATTTAATTATCTAATTTGTTTAAACCTGTTTAATTCCTAATAAATAATAGAACTTTAAAAACTAATATAAAATAAACTGTAAGTCAAATGAAAATATTTTGAACATGAAAGTTCATCTGCAAAACGTGACGAACCCGTATACGCTATCCGTTCGTTTGTCTCGTGTCCCTAACATAGCAAACGTGGAACTTTTTGACCGTTTTCATCTGACCGGTAGTAGCTAGAGACCTAGTAAATATCATGTGATATTTTCCCGATCCGTCTATGACGGATGATACTGTGTTAGCTCATGCCTAGCCCTGCATCTTGACATATCATGCTTAGTGATTGCGTTTGTGTTTATATTTATTGTTTCTTCCCCCTCTTCTTACTGGTAGACCCCGAGATTGACGTTGCTGCTGGGTATGACTAACCTCCTGACGACCAGCCCTTTGTCGCCGAGCAACAAGGCAAGCAAACCCCCTTGATCATTTCTATATCGCACATTTCTTTCTCCCTCATGCTTGCATTAACATTTTGCTACTTTTGTAGTTAGTTCCTATATCTGATGCATAGCCTAATTTTGATGAACTCCTACTTTCAGTACCACACTTTAAACTGCTTAGTATAGGTGGCTGAGTCATCCCCTTTTCCCCCTTAGTCCAGTTGCCTCGCTTTATCATCAAGTCTCGATCCCTGATTGACGAGCCAAGACTCGACACAGCACTCACACCCCCTTAGTTGTACGACGCTGCAGAGCTACTATCGGGTATCGAGGGTGACACCTCGCGAAGTACTCATGATGCTATCTCTGTAGTGCATCTAGTCGGTCGTGGTTATCGAGGGTGATTCCTCCTTCACCACTCCCGACGACGACTCTATCGTACAACCCATCAAGCGTGACCCATCGAGGGTGATTCCTCCCTGGCCACCTTGACTGTTACTGTTGGAAATATGCCCTAGAGGCAATAATAAAATGGTTATTATCATATTTCCTTGTTCATGATAATCGTCTATTGTTCATGCTATAATTGTATTAACAGGAAATACATGTGTGAATAAATAGATCACAAAGTGTCCCTAGCAAGCCTCTAGTTGGCTAGCTTGTTAGTCAATAGATGATCATGGTTTCCTGATCATGGGCATTGGATGTCATTGATAACGGGATCACATCATTGGGAGAATGATGTGATGGACAAGACCCAATCTTAAGCATAGCACTAGATCGTATTGTTCGTATGCTAAAGCTTTTCTAATGTCAAGTATCTTTTCCTTCGGCCGTGAGATTGTGCAACTCCCGGATACCGTAGGAGTGCTTTGGGTGTATCAAACGTCACAACGTAACTGGGTGACTATAAAGGTGCACTACGGGTACCTCCGAAAGTGTCTGTTGGGTTGGTACGAATCGAGATCGGGATTTGTCACCCCGTGTGACGGAGAGGTATCTCTGGGCCCACTCGGTAGAACATCATCATGAGCTCAATGTGACCAAGGAGTTAGTCACACGATGACGTGCTACGGAACGAGTAAAGAGACTTACCGGTAACGAGATTGAACAAGGTATTGGTATACCGACGATCGAATCTCGGGCAAGTTCTATACCGACAGACAAAGGGAATTGTATACGGGATTGATTGAATCCTTGACATCGTGGTTCATTCGATGAGATCATAGTAGAACAAGTGGGAGCCACCATGGGTATCCAGACCCCGCCGATGGTTATTGGCCAGAGAGGTGTCTCAGTCATGTGTGTCTGTCTCCCGAACCCATAGGGTCTACACACTTAAGGTTCGGTGATGCTAGGGTTATAGGGAATGGTTATACGAGGTTACCGAAAGTTGTTCGGAGTCCCGGATGAGATCCCGGATGTCACGAGGAGCTCCAGAATAGTCCGGAGGTAAAGATTGATATATTGGACGGATGGTTTCGGACACCGGAAGTGTTTCGGGCATCACCTGTAACGTACCGGGACCACCGGGACCACCGGAGGTGGCCCCGGGGGTCCACTGAAGGGGGGCAACGACCCTGGGAGGTCAGATGGGCCAAATAATGGAGGGAACCAGCCCCTAGGTGGGCTGGTGCGCCTCCCCACTCAGCACAATGCGCAGGGGCGAGAAAAGGGGGGGGGGCAAACCCTAAGCGAGGTGGGCCTAAGGCCCACCAAGGGTGCGGCACACCCCTCCTCCCCCCCTTGGCCGCCGCACCAGCCCCCATGTAGGGCTGCCCCCCCCCCAGGAGGGGGAAACCCTCAAGGGGGCGCAACCCCTCCCTTCCCCTATATATAGCGGGCACTTTTGGCCATTGGGAGATAGACTTCTTCCTCTCCCTCGGCGCAGCCCTGCCCTTCTTCCTCCTCCTCTCTGGCGGTGCTTGGCGAAGCCCTGCCGGGAGACCTCGTCTCTCCATCGACACCACGCCGTCGTGTTGCTGGAGTTCTTCCCCAACCTCTCCCTCCTCCTTGCTGGATCAAGGTGCGGGAGACGTCACCGGGCTGCACGTGTGTTGAACGCGGAGGTGTCGTAGTTCGACACTAGATCGGAATCGCTGCGAGTACGACTCCATCAACTGCGTTCTAGCAATGCTTCCGCTTAGCGGTCTTCAAAGGTATGAAGATGCTCTTACCCCTCTCTCGTTGCTGGTCTCTCCATAGGAAGATCTGAATATGCGTAGGAAAATTTTGAATTTATGCTACGTTACCCAACAATGGCATCCGAGCCAGGTTTTCTATGCTTAGATTCTATGCACGAGTAGAACACAAAAGTTGTGGGCGATGATTTTTCAATTTGCTTGCCGCTACTAGTCTTATTCTTTTCCGGCGGTATTGTGGGATGAAGCGGCCCGTACCGACTTTACACGTACGCTTACGTGAGACTGGTTCCACCGACAGACATGCACACCGTGCATAAAGGTGGCTAGCGGGTGTCTGTCTCTCCTACTCTAGTCGGATTGGATTTGATGAAAAGGGTCCTTATGAAGGGTAAATAGCTTTGGCATATCATTGTTGTGGCTGTCACGTAGGTAAGAAGGCGTTCTTGCTAGAAACCCAAATCAGCCACGTAAAACTTGCAACAACAATTAGAGGACGTCTAACTTGTTTTTGCAGGGTTTGACATGTGATGTGATATGGCCAAAGTTGTGATGTTACATGTATGATGTATGAGATGATCATGTTATTGTAATAGGTTTCACAACTTGCATGTCGATAAGTATGACAACCGGCAGGAGCCATAGGAGTTGTCTTAATTTATTGTATGAGATGCAACGCCATGTGCTTACTACTTTTACTTCATTGCTAACGGTTAGCTATAGTAGTAGTGATAGTAGTAGTTGGCGTGACGACTTCACGGAGACACGATGATGGAGATCATGGTGTCACACCGGTGACGATGATGATCATGCGATGCGTGAAGATGGAGATTGAAAGAGCAAAGATGATAATGGCCATATCATGTCACTATATGATTGCATTGTGATGTTTATCATATTTTACATCTTATTGCTTATAACGACGGTAGCATAATAAGATGATCCCTCTTAAAATTTCGAGAACGTATTCCCCTAAGTGTGCACCATTGCGAAGGTTTGTTGTCTCGAAGCACCACGTGATGATCGGGTGTGATAGATTCTAACGTTCGCATACAACGGGTGTAAGCCAGATTTACACACGCGAAACACCTAGGTTGACTCGACGAGCTTAGCATGTACAGACATGACCTCGAATACAGGAGACCGAAAGGTCGAACATGAGTCGTATGGTTGAATACGATCAGCATGAAGTTGCTCACCATGGTGACTAGTCCGTCTCACGTGATGATCGGACATAGGTTAGTCAACATGGATCATGTATCACTTAGATGACTAGAGGGATGTCGATTTAAGTGGGAGTTCATACTTAATTTGATTAAATGAACTCAATTGTCATGAACTTAGTCTAAAAGTTGTCTTTATAAATATTGTAGATGGCCAACGTCAACCTCAATTTCAACGCATTCCTAGAGAAAAACAAGCTGAAAGATGATGGTAGCAACTATGCGGACTGGGTTCGCAACTTGAAGCTCATCCTTGAAGCAGCCCAGGCTTATGTCCTTGATGCGCCGCTAGGTGACCCTCCCGCTCCCGCAGCAGCCCAGGACATTCTGAACGTCCGGCAAATGCGGAGTGATGACTACTCTCTGGTTAGGTGTGGCATGTTATACAGTTTAGAAACGGGGCTCCAAAGGAGTTTTGAGCAACACGGAGCATATGAGATGTTCCAGGAGCTGAAGTTAGTTTTTCGAGCTCATGCCCGTGTCGAGAGATATGAAGTCTCCGACAAGTTCTTTAGTTGTAAGATGGAGGAGAACAGTTCTATCAGTGTGCACATACTCAAAATGTCTGGGTTACACGGTCGTCTGACTTCACTTGGAGTCGAACTTCCGGATGATGCTATAATTGACAGAATCCTCCAGTCTCTCCCACCAAGCTACAAAGGCTTTGTGCTTAACTACAACATGCAAGGGATGGAAAAGACCATTCCCGAGTTGTACTCGATGCTCAAGTCTGCAGAAGTAGAAATCAAGAAAGAGCATCAAGTGTTGATGGTCAACAAGACCACTAGTTTCAAGAAAGGCAAAGGTAAGAAGAACTTCAAGAAAGACGGCAAAGCTGTTGCCGCGCCCGGTAAGCCAGATGCCGGGAAGAAGAAAAAGAATGGACCCAAGCCTGAGACTGAGTGCTTCTATTGTAAGGGAAAGGGTCACTGGAAGCGGAACTGCCCCAAATACTTAGCGGACAAGAAGGCCGGCAACGTTAAAGGTATATGTGATATACATGTTATTGATGTGTACCTTACCAGCGCTCGTAGTAGCTCCTGGGTATTTGATACCAGTGTTGTTGCTCACATTTGCAACTCTAAGCAGGAACTGCGGAATAAGCGGAGACTGGCCAAGGACGAGGTGACGATGCGCGTCGGGAATGGTTCAAAGGTCGATGTGATCGTCGTCGGCACGCTACCTCTACATCTACCGTCGGGATTAGTCTTAAACCTTAATAATTGTTATTTAGTACCAGCTTTAAGCATGAACATTGTATCAGGGTCTTGCTTAATGCGAGACGGCTACTCATTTAAGTCAGAGAATAATGGTTGTTCTATTTATATGAGTGATATGTTTTATGGTCATGCTCCGCTCGTGAATGGTTTATTCTTGATGAATCTCGATCGTGATGTTACACATATTCATAGTATGAGTACCAAAAGATGTAAAGTTGATAATGATAGTCCCACATACTTGTGGCACTGCCGCCTTGGTCATATCGGCGTTAAGCGCATGAAGAAGCTCCATACTGATGGACTATTAGAGTCTCTTGATTTTGAATCATTTGACACATGCGAACCGTGCCTCGTGGGCAAGATGACTAAGACTCCATTCTCAGGACTAATGGAGAGAGCAACCGACTTATTGGAAATAATACATACTGATGTGTGTGGTCCGATGAACGTTGAAGCTCGCGGTGGCTATCGTTATGTTCTCACTCTCACCGATGATTTGAGTATGTATGGGTATATCTACTTGATGAAGCACAAATCTGAGACGTTTGAAAAGTTCAAGGAATTTCAGAGTGAGGTTGAGAATCAACGTGACAGAAAAATTAAATGTCTACGATCTGATCGTGGAGGAGAATATTTGAGTCACGAGTTTGGCACACACCTAAGGAAGTGTGGAATCGTTTCACAACTGACGCCGCCTGGCACACCGCAATGCAACAGAGTGTCTGAACGTCGTAATCGCACTTTATTAGATATGGTACAATTTATGATGTCTCTTACCGACTTACCGCTATCATTTTGGGGATACGCATTAGAAACTGCAGCATTCACTTTAAATAGGGCACCGTCTAAATCCGTTGAGACGACACCGTATGAACTATGGTTTGGCAAGAAACCTAAGTTGTCGTTTCTCAAAGTTTGGGGCTGCGATGCTTATGTGAAGAAACTTCAACCAGAAAAGCTCGAACCCAAAGCAGAGAAATGCATATTCATAGGATACCCTAAGGAAACTATTGGGTATACCTTCTATCTTAGATCCGAAGGTAAAACCTTTGTTGCCAAGAACGGATCCTTTCTAGAGAAAGAGTTTCTCTCGAAAGAAGTAAGTGGGAGGAAGGTAGAACTTGATGAGGTAATTACACCCCCTCTCGAACAGGATAGTAGCGCAGCGCGGGAAGTTGTTCCTGTGGCGCCTACACCAACTGAAGAGGAAGTTAATGATGATGATCATGAAGCTTCGGATCAAGTTACTACTGAACCGCGAAGGTCCACAAGGGCACGCTCCGCACCAGAGTGGTACGGCAACCCTGTGATGGAAATCATGTTGTTAGACAACGGTGAACCTTCGAACTATGAAGAAGCGATGGCGGGCCCGGATTCCAACAAATGGCTTGAGGCTATGAAATCCGAGATAGGATCCATGTATGAGAACAAAGTATGGACTTTGGTGGACTTGCCCGATGACCGGCGAGCCATAGAAAATAAATGGATCTTCAAGAAGAAGACTGATGCAAACGGTAATGTAACCGTTTATAAAGCTCGACTTGTCGCAAAGGGTTTTCGACAAATTCAAGGAGTTCACTACGAAGAGACTTTCTCTCCCATAGCGAAGCTGAAATTAGTCCGAATCATGTTAGCAATTGCCGCCTTTTATGATTATGAAATTTGGCAAATGGACGTCAAAACAGCGTTCCTTAACGGGAACCTCAAGGAAGAGTTGTATATGATGCAACCAGAAGGTTTTGTCGACCCTAAGTGTGCTAACAAAGTGTGCAAGCTCCAGCGCTCCATCTATGGGCTGGTGCAAGCATCTCGGAGTTGGAACATTCGCTTTAATGAGGTGATTAAAGCTTTTGGGTTCATACAGGTTTACGGAGAAGCCTGTTTGTACAAGAAAGTGAGTGGGAGCTCTGTAGCTTTCCTCATACTGTATGTGGATGACATATTATTGATGGGGAATAATATAGAGATGTTGGAGAGCATAAAGGCCTATTTGAACAAAAGTTTTTCAATGAAGGACCTTGGAGAAGCTGCATACATATTAGGCATCAAGATCTATAGAGATAGATCAAGACGCCTCATAGGTCTTTCGCAAAGTACATACCTTGACAAGATATTAAAGAAGTTCAATATGGAAAACTCAAAGAAAGGGTTCTTGCCGGTTTTGCAAGGTATGAGATTGAGTAAGACTCAGTCGCCGACCACGGCAGCACATAGAGAGAAGATGAGTTATGTCCCCTACGCATCTGCCGTGGGCTCTCTAATGTATGCCATGCTGTGTACCAGGCCTGATATAAACCTTACCATAAGCTTGGTAGGGAGGTACCAAAGTGATCCCGGTATGGAACACTGGACAGCGGCCAAGAATATCCTTAAGTACCTGAAAAGGACTAAGGAAATGTTTCTCGTTTATGGAGGTGACGAAGAGCTCGTCGTAAAGGGTTACGTCGACGCTAGCTTCGACACAGATCCAGATGACTCTAAGTAACAGACCGGATACGTATATGTGTTGAATGGTGGGGCAGTGAGCTGGTGCAGCAGCAAGCAAGAAGTCGTGGCAGCATCTACATGTGAAGCGGAGTAGATAGCTACTTCAGAAGCGGCTCATGAAGGAATTTGGATGAAGGAGCTCATCACCGACCTTGGAGTGGTTCCAAGCGTGTCGGGTCCAATGACACTCTTCTGTGATAACACTGGGGCCATTGCCATAGCCAAGGAGCCCAGGTTTCACCAGAAGACAAAGCACATCAAACGCCGCTACAACTCCATCCAGGACCATGTCCAGAGTGGAGTGATAGATATTTGTAAAGTACACACGGATCTGAGTATTGGAGACCCGTTGACTAAACCTCTTCCACGAGAAAAATATTATCAACACCATAATGGTATGGGTCTTCGATACATCACAATGTAACTAGATTATTGACTCTAGTGCAAGTGGGAGACTGTTGGAAATATGCCCTAGAGGCAATAATAAAATGGTTATTATCATATTTCCTTGTTCATGATAATTGTCTATTGTTCATGCTATAATTGTATTAACAGGAAATACATGTGTGAATAAATAGATCACAAAGTGTCCCTAGCAAGCCTCTAGTTGGCTAGCTTGTTAGTCAATAGATGATCATGGTTTCCTGATCATGGGCATTGGATGTCATTGATAACGGGATCACATCATTGGGAGAATGATGTGATGGACAAGACCCAATCTTAAGCATAGCACTAGATCGTATTGTTCGTATGCTAAAGCTTTTCTAATGTCAAGTATCTTTTCCTTCGGCCGTGAGATTGTGCAACTCCCGGATACCGTAGGAGTGCTTTGGGTGTATCAAACGTCACAACGTAACTGGGTGACTATAAAGGTGCACTACGGGTACCTCCGAAAGTGTCTGTTGGGTTGGTACGAATCGAGATCGGGATTTGTCACCCCGTGTGACGGAGAGGTATCTCTGGGCCCACTCGGTAGAACATCATCATGAGCTCAATGTGACCAAGGAGTTAGTCACACGATGACGTGCTACGGAACGAGTAAAGAGACTTACCGGTAACGAGATTGAACAAGGTATTGGTATACCGACGATCGAATCTCGGGCAAGTTCTATACCGACAGACAAAGGGAATTGTATACGGGATTGATTGAATCCTTGACATCGTGGTTCATTCGATGAGATCATAGTAGAACAAGTGGGAGCCACCATGGGTATCCAGACCCCGCCGATGGTTATTGGCCAGAGAGGTGTCTCAGTCATGTGTGTCTGTCTCCCGAACCCATAGGGTCTACACACTTAAGGTTCGGTGATGCTAGGGTTATAGGGAATGGTTATACGAGGTTACCGAAAGTTGTTCGGAGTCTCGGATGAGATCCCGGATGTCACGAGGAGCTCCAGAATAGTCCGGAGGTAAAGATTGATATATTGGACGGATGGTTTCGGACACCGGAAGTGTTTCGGGCATCACCTGTAACGTACCGGGACCACCGGGACCACCGGAGGTGGCCCCGGGGGTCCACTGAAGGGGGGCAACGACCCTGGGAGGTCAGATGGGCCAAATAATGGAGGGAACCAGCCCCTAGGTGGGCTGGTGCGCCTCCCCACTCAGCACAATGCGCAGGGGCGAGAAAAGGGGGGGGGGGCAAACCCTAAGCGAGGTGGGCCTAAGGCCCACCAAGGGTGCGGCACACCCCTCCTCCCCCCCTTGGCCGCCGCACCAGCCCCCATGTAGGGCTGCCCCCCCCCCCCCCCCCAGGAGGGGGAAACCCTCAAGGGGGCGCAACCCCTCCCTTCCCCTATATATAGCGGGCACTTTTGGCCATTGGGAGATAGACTTCTTCCTCTCCCTCGGCGCAGCCCTGCCCTTCTTCCTCCTCCTCTCTGTCGGTGCTTGGCGAAGCCCTACCGGGAGACCTCGTCTCTCCATCGACACCACGCCGTCGTGCTGCTGGATTTCTTCCCCAACCTCTCCCTCCTCCTTGATGGATCAAGGTGCGGGAGACTTCACCGGGCTGCACGTGTGTTGAACGCGGAGGTGCCGTAGTTCGGCACTAGATCGGAATCGCTGCGAGTACGACTCCATCAACCGCGTTCTAGCAACGCTTTCGCTTAGCGATCTTCAAAGGTATGAAGATGCTCTTACCCCTCTCTCGTTGCTGGTCTCTCCATAGGAAGATCTGAATATGCGTAGGAAAATTTTGAATTTATGCTACGTTACCCAACAGTTACATCATTTGGAATCCGACGAGGGTGATGCCTCGGATCCCCCTGATGTTACAACCACACAGTTACTTGACCGTGTTACTAGGAACATTGATGGATAAATGTTAGGCGGGTGGATTCCCGCATGGATGTGTCGTTGAGTAAATTAAAATGTTAATGGATTTGGGTATTTGATCTGGGTTGGTCGGAGACCTAATCCGCACTAACCATCTACGTGGGAGGAGTTATGGGTACTCGACGTCGTGGTACCAGCCGAACCTCTTCAGACATCGGCAATGGAGCGGCGCGCGCCCGAGTGGTCCGGATAGGCATCGCGCTTGTAATAAGGGGTGCTAGGACTGACCTCTAACGCCCTCGCATCATGCAGGAGTGCAAAGGGTAATGCGACCATGACCCCTGCGTGCTTAGGACTTAGACTGGCGGGCTGGCCTCTCTATTGAGTCTAGGTGGGGCTGTGACGTGTCGATGTTCCGAGGTCGGGCATGACCCAGAAAAGTGTGTCCGGCCAGAGTTTATCGAGCGTGACAGGGAATATGTTGTGCACCCCTGCAGGGAAGAACTTATCTATTCAAATAGTTGTTTCCACGGTTACAGGACGACTTGGAGTTGTGCCCCGATCTTTTACAACTACAATTGTTACTTAAGTGGAATGTTGCTCTGGGATTGCTTCCTCGCAGGGAGTCAAGGGAGAATCTCTGGGCGTGACCTCATATTAATATTGTTGCAACAATATGACTATTATTTGTGTTACCTGTTCTACTCTCGTCTATTGCTGCAAGACCCCCCTCAAGATGCTAGTCTTCAATAGGACTAGGCCTTCTCTATCTATTCTCGCATTGCTGCAGTCAGTGAACATATAAACGCCTCCCTTTGATACTGATGCATGCTTAGCATAGTTATGATGTCAGTCTTGCGAGTACTTTGGATGAGTACTCACCGTTGCTTTGCTCCCCCATGTCCCCTTGATCCGTTGTTGCGACCACATGATGGAGCGCAGGAGATGGAGTATCCCGCCGGCGACGACTGCTACCCCGACGGTGCCTACTACTACGTGGAGGCCGCTGAAGACGAGGAGTAGTTAGGAGGCTCCCATGCAGGGGGCCTCGCCTCGTTCGATCGTTGTATCTTTTGTGCTAGCCTTCTCTAAGGCACCTCAGGTTTAATGTCTGTACTTACATATTTGTTGCTTCCGCTGACTCGTGTGTCTATCGAGCTTTTGTATTCTAGCCCTTGAGGCCCCTGGCTTGTAATATGAAGCTTGTATGTTTTATTTGTGTCTAGAGTTGTGTTGTGATATCTTCCCATGAGTCCTTGAGCTTGGTCATATGCATTTGCGTGTATGATTAGCGTACGATCAAATCGAGGGCGTCACAAGTTGGTATCAGAGCCGACTGCCTATAGGTAGCCCCCTTTCCGACTCCTTGGCTGAAGTTGAGTCTAGTACTTGAAAAACTTACTAACTTTGATGTTGTGGCTTACGAGCCCACATATCAATTGGGTGGTAATAATATCTTTTACTCCTTTTCTATATTGTGGGTTTTACTCTCTCTTCTCTTTGGGGTTGAAGAATTTACTAACTCTAACATTAGGTTCTTGTAATCACATCGACCCACAGAGTTGGATTATCTGTTGTTGTCCTTCTGATAATATATTACACGCACTCTCATTTGACATCCTTAAATCTTCCTTTTGAGATGCGTCCCACAAGGCAGCACGTGCGCCTGACACTGGCCACTGAGACGACTAGGTTCCCGACCATTTTGGTCGACCTCTTGACCAGGCTGGTATATCGCAGGTACCCCGAGTACACTATGTATAAGGACTTCCGCAAGTTCAACCAGTACCAGTACTAGGCTGAGGTTCGCAAATTCGATCAGACGGGCACCTCCACCCACGAGCGCCACACCTTCTGCAGTATTGGATTGTCGTTCGATATGGTCGTGCATGATGCGGCCTATATCCTATCACCCGTCTCACCTTGATTGTGGAGCGTACCCTCACCAGGAGAGGACTGCTTTCAGATACATCCCGTATTTTCCTGCTGGGGATGAGACTGGGTCTGATCTCACTGCCTACATCGCTCGCGTTCGGGAGCGCAACGACCAGTCCTATGTTGTTGTGTGTGCCCCCTACGTGACGCGTCGCTACGACGCACAGGTTCTGGTGCAGTACACCGATGCACTGGATCGCGCTTTTCGAGCTTTGACTGTGGAGCTGTACGCCACGCGTGCCCGTCTTTATGACGCGTTGACAGAGTTGCATCCAACAGTCTACCCGAGGGTCCACCCTGCGCACATCCTCAAGCCGAGCAGGACAGAGCTACCACCAGGTCTTGAGTGGATTGATGTTGGAGGTAGTACCCCTACACTTGGACCTTTGCTCCCCGATTGGATGCGGTACCCACACATGACTCACCATGGAACGCAGGGTCCTGCCCCTAGCTTTTATCACCGCCAGCTACTTGGATTTGGCCGTTCTCTCCGACGTTGATGTAGCCTTATCGCTATATCTCATTGTGGTACTCTTCCACCGCGTGCATGCGTGGCGCCTAGTGAGTCCACGTTAAGGATGACAATTTTATCCATGGATATGGATACCCGTGGATATTCGACCCGAATGGATAGGGTTTGGACACAATTTTACGCCCATGGACAGCACCCGAACCCAACCCGACTAATCATGGATAAGGCATGGATATAATTTTATATCCATGGATATAACCAAACCCGACCCGTAAGTGTACACCCTATCCGCTTTTCTTTATGGGGACCTGGCGCGACGTTGGATCTAGCAGGATGAATGTTATTTCTACTTTGCAACAAAGGCCTTGTTTCAGAAACATTTATAATAAAGATTGTGTTGCAGATTTTTTGTGCAACAAAGGTTGTGTTGCGGAATTTTTTCGCAACACTGCTTGTGTTGCGAATATATATTTTTGCAACATGAGTGTTGCTTCAGAAAAAAAATTAACACAAACAATGTTGCAGAAAATATTTGCAGTTTTTATTTGCTTTTTATTTTTCGCAACACGAGTGTTGTTGCGAAGGGCAATTTTACAACACACAAAATGTTGCAGAAAGAGAGACGCAAAGACACGCATACATAGGTCGCAAAGAGAAGGTGGCGGATCGCTTGTGTGCGATCCGTCGGCTGAAGGTAAGCATTTTCCTTTATTTATTATAATAAAAAAACTCACAGGAAAAATTCTTAATCCCACCGAGTAATTACTCCACCGCACCTTCCCATTCTCATCTCCTCGGTAAATGACTTGTCAATGATCATTAAGGATTTTCTCATCTCCTCGACTCTTACTCCCGCAGGCCAAGATATATAGATGGCGCCCCGTCTAGATGTGGTGTCGCACCATAGTAGCCAACTTCATGTGCAGGTGGCTGGTCGACTCCATCTCCATAGATCCCACGACTCCCCGTTCTTAGTTTTTCCAAGCATGTAGCATACCACTACCACCTGTTCGCATGTGGGACGACGAGGTTGAGCACAACGACGCAGTATACGGCGGCGCACATTACTAGAAGTATGGCGGCATGGAGGTGCAGCGAGGCGGGCGCATACCAGGACTTGACGACAACGAGCATGACGGCATCATGGAGGTGATGACCACGCCAAATAGCCAACCGTCTGGGTAAGTTTTTTTGTTCCTGGTCAAGTACGTCTAGTGTTCTTGTGCATGGATGTGCATGACGTGCTTGTTTATGAATTCGTATTAGTAAATGGGTAAAGAACAAGAGATGTGTGGTGGTCGATTTCTGTTTGTTAATTCAGGGCAAGAGAAAGGAAGGGTTTTACTGCGTTACTAATCTATAGTGGTCAATTTCAGTCATATTAGACTATAAATCTGACTACAAACCTGACTAAAAAGTGAAATGTGACTGCAAATGAGTGAACAAGAGAACATGATATTGGTAGTGGTCACTTTCAATCACGTTCTAGTTTTGTACGTATTCGCACGAGCATGCGTACTTTATATTAAAAGAGAGGGGAAGGGCCCCGTCCACAATTGTTACATCATTCTTACATGCACTCTACTCCACATACACCACAAACTAAGAGATTCAGTTCCTCGCATCATCTCACACTGTTAGAGCATCTCCAACAGCCGCGCTTCGCGCCGCGCACAAAAATTTATTTGCCGCGCGCGCCTCGGCTGGTTTGGCGCGTCGCGCAGCGCTCGCTCCAGCAGCAGCGCTAAAATGCCGCGCGCGCAGCTCCAGCAGCGCGCAAAAATGCAGCGCGCGCAAAAATGCAAACATGTGAATTTAACACAAACAAGTTGAGATGCATAAAAGTTCATGCCCACAAGTTCATCCAACCAAGTTCAAAATGTAAACAAGTTCAAGACATATAAATGAAAGACACATCATTCATCATCTTCCTCGTCTTCGTCCTCATCTTCCGAAGACGATTCTTCTGTCTCCGTAGATGAATCTTCCTCCCTAACCTCATCACGCACCGCATCACGTGAATCTACGACAGTGTTGGCAAGATCTTCAACGGCGGCCGGAGGTGCACCCATGCCTCCCATGAGAGAAGCAAAACTCATGCCTCCCATGGCGGTCGTAGCGTCGGAGGGTGCTTCAAAGCCACCCATGCCTCCCATGGCGGCCGGAGGTGCACCCATGCATCCCATGGCTCCAAATCCACCCATGCCTCCCATGGCGCCGAGGCCACCGCTACCCATGGCGCCGAGGCCACCGCCACCCATGGCGCCGAGGCCACCGCCACCCATGCCGCGGATCAAGGCTCTTTTTTGGATCAAGACTTCCTCACGGGCAAGGTTGACATATTCCTTTTGCGCATGATTGAACAAAGATGTGTCCAAGAAGAACAAGTGCTTCTCCCATTCCAACAACTTAGCTCGCTCCTCCATGCCCACCTTCCTCTCCTCCAATGCCACTTTCCTCTCCTCGGCGGCCACCCTCCTATCCTCGGCCGCCAACGTCCTCTCCTCGGCCGTGACATCTTGGTTCCTTGCCATTTTCCTCACCTCGTTGGCTTCTTTTCTTGCCTTCACAATAGCTTCCATAGCATTTGTGAGCTCATCATCTCCTTTCCTCTTCTTCTTTTCGGTTTTGTCCTTCTTGCACCCATCCGGTCGTTTTGGTTTCGAGTATGAAACCGAGTTGGGTGTGGGGCTTCTCTTGCGCTCATCACTTGATGCATCCTCCTCCTCATCATCATCATTCAACTCAATTGTTCGCTTGCGTTTGTTGCTCAAATGCAAATCATCCAAATCTTCAGCTTCTTCCATTTCTCATCATCCTTCAACACTTCATAGCAATGAGGCAAGGTAAAGATCTTTCCTTTCTTGATCTTCCCCTTCTTGGTTGTCCTCGTCTCTTCTTTGAACAAGTTTTGTGCAATGTTGTACTACAAGAAAAACAAAACAAGTTAGCACTTCGGACACCAAAAACAAGTATGATGAACATGTATGAGATGCCACTTGCTCTATCATCCTCATTTGTTGCTAGAGCATATATCTCCATATGTGGTTTTGGTACTTGATGACAATTCCTATGGACTAATGGTTTCCTTAAGTTACATTTATAGGATTTGTTCATAGGCACTTCTTGAAGTCCATCTGTTGGGTTCAAGGAGTTTATATGATGACCAAGATGGTATTCAAGGTATTATCCAAAGAATGGTCATAGAGACACATTGTTGATCAAGATCTCAGACAAAGAGTAAACCAAGATGATCAACACACAAAGCGTACAAGATGTACCGAGAGGGATCAAGTGATCCCATGGTATGGTAAGCATTGTCCATTACGTGTTTGTGTACTAACACATGGTCTTCGTGAGAGTTCTATGTGGGGGTTAGGTGTGTTTCCATGGGCTTGCGTCAAAGGGAAGATCTCATACAACCCATGGAGTATGACGTCAAGTTGTGATCATCATCAATGGTTGATCAAGATCTCAGACAAAGAGTAAATCAAGATGATCAACACACAAAGCGTACAAGATGTACCGAGAGGGATCAAGTGATCCCATGGTATGGTAAGCATTGTCCATTACGTGTTTGTGTACTAACCCATGGTCTTTGTGAGAGTTCTATGTGGGGGTTAGGTGTGTTTCCATGGGCTTGCGTCAAAGGGAAGATCTCATACAACCCATGGAGTATGACGTCAAGTTGTGATCGTCATCAAGATTGCGATGTGCAAGTTCAAGTGGATCAGCACGAAGATAGCATGCTTGAAGCTTGCCGTCCATTGTGGTGGCAATGGACTTGTGAAGATATGCTGAAGAGTGGCTCACCCATAGTGAGTATGGGGGAGCAATCAACTAGTCTTCATCAAGCCAACGCAATCAAGAAAGGTGGTCCATCTTGAGGAAGCCAAGATCATCATCATCTAGCTCAAGAGGACGAGGTGCAAGGTATAGGTTTGCCCTTGATAGGTTTTTTCTGGTTAGGATAGATTGTTGTACTATCAAGGGGGGCTCTCAAGTGAGCAGCTTGATCATATCGTTCGTTGAGAGCCCAAACCATTTGCATCCTTGCATCATACTTCTTGGTTCTTGTTTGGTGTTTCTCTTTGTGAGTTTTAGAGCTTATGGTCGCTGTTTGGATAGCTCTTGTCGTCTTGAATCCAACAAGCTTGGGTTTGCTCGATCCGGAGCTCATATGCGAAAGTTATGGTTGTTTCAGTGACGAGCGGTAGTACCACTGGACCTAGCGGTAGTACCGCTAGAGTTGGCGGTAGTACCGCTGGCCCTAGCGGTAGTACCGCTGGCTGGCGGTAGTACCGCCACTGGTCAGCGTTAGTACCGCTCCAGGAGCTTAGTACCGCCTGCCTAGCGGTTGTTCGTGGACGAACCTTTTTGCGAAGACTTTCTTGGCGGTGGTAGTGCCTTTGCACTACCAAGGGCCCAGCGGTAGTACCGCTGGGACGAGCGGTACTACCGCTGGAGTGCCAGCGGTAGTACCATTGCAGCCAACGGTAGTACCGCTGGGCTCGGGCTGTAAATGGGGGTAACGGTCTGATTCCTTCCCCCACTATATAAAGGGGGTCTTCTCCCCCCTTGGCCTTATCCATCCGTTGATCTCTTGTTCTACCTCCATTGTTGACATTCTTAGAGCTTGCTTACTCTCAATCCCTCCAATGATTATTGCTTGTTCTTGAGGGAGAAGAGAGAGGAGATCTAGATCCACATCTCCACCAATCACTTTCTCCTCTATGTGAGGGGAACCCCTTGGATCTTGATCTTGGAGTTCTTTGTGAGCTCCTTATTCTTCCTCTCATATTTCTCCATAGCTTTCGTTGTTGTGGAGGGATTTGAGTGTGAGGGACTTGACCACTTCGTGTGTTCTTGCCATTGCATTAGTTGCATCGGTTTGAGTTCTCCACGGTGATACGTGGAAGTGAAGTTTGAGAAGCTTATTACCTTTGGTACTTAGTACCCTAGATATTGTTCTTCGCGGATGCTTTGGCATCCTAGAAGCTTGGTGGTGTCTCGAAGCTCAATCATTATGGTGTGAAGCTCCGGGCAAGCGTTGGGGTCTCCAATTAGGTTGTGGAGATTTCCCCGAGCAATTTGTACGGGTACCGGTAATCGCCCCAAGGGTTGCCACGTGTACGGGTTCGGTGACCGCCCCCAAGGTTTACCATTTGTACGGGTTCGGTGACCGCCCTCAAGGGTCCCTTAGTGGAATCACGGCATCTTGCATTGTGCGAGGGCGTGAGGAGATTACGATGGCCTTAGTGGCATCTTGGGGAGCATTGTGCCTCCACACCGCTCTAACAGAGATTAGCATCCGCAAGGGTGTGAACTTCGGGATACATCATCGTCTCCCCGTGCCTCGGTTATCTCTTACCCGAACCCTTTACTTATGCACTTTACTTTGTGATAGCCATATTGTCTCTTGTCATATATCTTGCTATCACTTAGTTGTTTATCTTACTTAGCATAAGTTGTTGGTGCACATAAGTGATCCTAGTTGTTTGAGGTTTTGTGCTTGACATATTAAACGTTAGTTTTATTCCGCATTTGTTTAAGCATAAACCTTAATTATTTTAAAGCGCCTATTCAACCCCCCCCCCCCTCTAGGCGACATCCACGTCCTCTCATTTGTGCCACTTGGGTTAAGCTTGTCAACTGCCTTTTGTGCGGCCGCCCACTTTTGACAATCAGAGTTGATTGTCGACCATCGGGACCGAAGTGATCTCTCGGAGCGGTCAATTCCACTCACGTTCTGAGCATCAAAGTATTCTTTCATTCGCCCCCAATAAGCATCTCTACTTTGATCACCTCCAATGGATGGATCCCTCGACACTTGCAATCAAGTATTGCATAGTAATTTGTCATCGTTGGTGGTGTAATTGCCCGCTCTTCCTTTCGGCGCCGCGACAATGACCTCACCCTGCTCGTCCACCTCAAACTCATGGTCGTCCAAATGGATGTCATTGATTTGAGATCAATGCGAATTGTTGGACCCAACACCCATAGTTGACATGTATGCATCATCGTTGAGACTACAAAGTTTTTGAACCATGCAAATATAAGCTATCTATATGATGATGCATTGAAAAAATAACAAGAAAATAAAAGTTGGAATTTTTTTCACCTTGGGGGCATTTCGTCGAACACGTGGTGCGCGTCGGCCGCCGGCTCAACGAGTGAGCTCGTCGGCGCTTCGGTAGACGCCGTGCCGGTCCGCCGCCCTGCAAGCTTCTTCTTCGTCTTCGAGCTCCCGGAACCGTCCGCTGCCTTCTTCTTGCCGGATGTTTTTCCTTTCTTCGACCCCACCGCGGCGGCACGGGACGGGACGGCGGCGGCACGGGACGGCGCCAGCGCGACGCCACCCGTCGGCGTGGTCATCCGCGGCGGTAAGAAGAGGCTGTGCGCGAGGTCGACGGTCGGCGGAGCTCCGGCGGTGGCGGCGCCAACGCTCGCCGCGCTAGGGTTTTCGGCGGCGGCGGCGGGGGGCTCGCGGCTGTACAGCGGGGTGAGCGGGGTGCCGGTCTGCGCGTCCATGGTGGTAGGGGCGCTGGCGCCGGCGCGCGCGGTGCGAAGGAGGAAGAAAGAGAGAAAGTTCGCGCGCGGAAGTGTGCGCTCCAAATTACCAGCGCAGGATGAGGCTATGGACAGCGCGCCCAACTTGTTTTAGCGCGCGCGTGGTTTTTACGCGCCCACTGGAGCATCCCGCCGCGTCACGCGCACGCTAAAAAGAAATATTTTTAGGCGCGGCGCTTGTTTTGCGCTGCTGTTGGAGATGCTCTTAGAGCCACTAGAAAGCCGTCAGTGTTGGCCTTAGATGATTCCCGCCGCTTTCCATGATCGACAATCATCCTCAAATTTCCGCATGAGCCCTCCCAAGGACGGTGTGGCATTCTCAAAAACGATGGCGTTGCGGTGCTTCCATATCGTCGACATCCCTAAGATGATCAAGGCTCTGATGTCCTTTGCGCTGGTCCCATCTCCACCCTTGCTCGTGCACCAGTTGAGAAGGCTCGTAGTGCTCGTCGGTATCCAGTCGTGCCTGCCCAAGGCAGTGCATAGCCGAGTCCAAAACTCTCTCGCGAGGACGCACTGGACCAGGAGATGATCAATGCTTTCCTCCACCTGATCACAAAGAGGGCACCTCTCCTGGTGGTCCATGCCCCGTCTAGCTAATCTGTCCGCGAGGTCCAGCATCTGTTTCGGAGGGCCATCCACGCGAAAAAACGGCATATCAAAGGCGTTTTGGATCGCCAAGTGAACTGCGCTGCTGGTGCCAGTTCACGCCCCCAAAATTTTGCGTTGTAGCCTGACTTTACTGAATACGAGCCATTCTCCTCCCAAGCCCATTGCACCAAATCCACCTCGTCACTAAGCTGGGTCCCTGCGATCCTCTCCCATAGCATTAGGTATTCGTTGAGCGTCGGCTGTGACATGTCTGCTGTCACGTCCAAAGCCCATGCTCCATGTAGGAGGCCCTGCTGCACTGTTCTGGCTGATCTGATAGTAGTACTGACGTGGCCGTAGAGGGTCGGTGCCAACTCCTCAATTCTGTATCCTTCCACCCATCGGTCCTCCCAGAACAAGGTACTTTGCCCATTGCCGATCACGTGATAGGTGGCTGCCTGAAATAGCTGGGTTGCCTCCTTTGGGACTTGGATGTCAAACTCGTTCCAAGGTCTTGCCGGGTCTGTCTTCTTCAGCCATGGCCACTGCGCTTGCATTGCAGTGTTGAGCCACTTGAGGTCCGGGATGCCCAAACCACCTGCCCATCGCGGGAACAACATAGGTGAGAGCGGAGCACCCTGCCTCAGGCCTTGTCTGTTTAGAATCGGTCTCCCTGGGGCCCCATTCACCATGATACGAGTTGTGGAGCTCATGAGCAGGCCACAGATCCAATCAATCCACCGTGAACTGAAACCCATCTGAGAAAGAACCTCCACCATGAAAGGCCACTTGATGGAATTGAAAGCTTTTGATATGTCAAGTTTTAGCATCACCGTTGGGTCCCCGAGTGCATGTAGTCGGCGCGCCATGCTCTGCACGAGCATGAAATTGTCGTGGATGGATCTACCCTTGACGAAGGCGCTATGGTGCATGCCCACAATATTTGGAAGCTCCTTGGCCAATCTATTCGCAAGGGTTTTGTACACATGAATTGATCTATAGATATGCCTATTAATTAGTAATTCATTTTTACAAAATCAGTCACTTCATTTTTTAGTTTCAATCATGTGGGTTGTGAATGATGAATATAAAGTTAAAATCTGACATATTATGATCCATTTGCTCAACTAGGCCGATGTCATGTGCTGAAAAAAAGAGCTCACAGTCTTTGGCTTTAATTATTAGTTCTTTTGTTTGTAAGAATTGCAATTGAGATACCGAATTTGTACAGTCCGGACATTATGTACCTAGTTTCACTTTAACTGAAACTGAAGACCTTTTTCATTGTATAGCGCAATGGCTTCTCATGAAGAAACTATAGTAAGATATTCCACTCATTATAGTTCATTTTTACACGATACAATATTTGTTTGTTTATTTCCATGATTTAAATTATTGTACTTATGATCTATTCACACGAAGAATGAGTCCGAGCCTATCGTATGTGAAGTTTGGTGTGTCATGCAGGGAAGAAAGAAGATACTGCTAGAAGAATACATTCCTTCATTTATAATGAGAACTATGATGTAGTACTTATGTCTCGTGGATTGAAGAAAGTAAGACTAAGAAATTATGTTGGACCCGACTATAGAGGGGCGCCACACCCGGGCGTTGCGGTGCGGCGGCTTTTATACTAGTATGCATGCATGTCGCTATCACGCATTGTACATGCACCTAAATATAGACATACATATTCTCTTCAATGCTTGAAATTTAAAAAGTTTTATGTTTAAAACCGTTAATCCAATCGATGATCTGTTTTCACCATTGGCTTTGTCACGACAAGATCTTCGAAACTAGATCCCATGTTGACATGTTTCGATAAACTTTTTTTCCTCCCCTAATTGCCACGTTGTTCCACTCACTTGCTATATTATTAACCACTTACTTGTCCAATAAAAAGTAACTTAATTGCCATATTTTTTGATATTGTTTCGTGCAAAGATTGTCGATGCTTATAAATGCACTCCCAAAAATGTTTTGATGTGCTTGTCATTTTTATTCTATTAAGTTGTCATGTGGTCTCATAAAGCTTATAGGTGCTTATAAAATCACAGTTGCCACGTATATTTTTTGTGCTTGTCATTTTAATCCTACCTCGTCATTATATTGTCTCATACAACTTGTCAATCATTGTAAATATGACAAGTTGGTATATTTTAAATTGGCAAACAGAATCAATGACATGCTTTTATATCATGTATAATGAAATCTGTTACAAGGCTTTTGTACGAAACAACATTAAAAAATGACAATCAAGTTATTTTTTTAAGGCAAATAAGTGGTTAATAATATGACAAGTGGGTCAAAAAATGTGGCAAGTATAAATGGAAAAAAATAGTTGACGAAACATATCAACATGGGATCTAGTTTCGGAGAACTCATCGCGAGAAAGCCAATGGTGAAAATGGATCATCGATTGAATTATCGGTTTTGTAGATAAATTTTTTTTGAATTTCAAACATCAAAAGGAATCGCACGTTGTCTGTAGCATGCAAAAGTCTGACCGCCGCACGGCAACACAGCCGTGCGCACATTACCAATTAGATTTGGTTATTCATATGCACTTGTAAGAAACTAAAATTGAGAAATTATGTTGGGCTATTCTTATGTCATTATATGAGGAATTGAGGCTGAATTTTGTACTTATGCTTTGTTGATATTCTGCTATATCATTCTATGATAATGTGAGAGCTTATTTCATATGGTGCGCTTCTCCAATGTCATTTCAAGCATTAAAGAAGTTATTTAATGTTGTCCAGATGCGCAATGACATTTTGCGAGAATGCGAGTCTTGTGATTTTTCAAGGTATTATGTATAAGTGTTTTCATAGGACACGATGGGTATCCATGTGTTATGGGTATCCATCGGGTTTGGACATGGACACAATTTTTTGCCCGTGGTTTTTTTTATGGATGGGCACAAAATATTATCGTGGATTCGGATATGGATTTGATATTGTTCAACCTGGGTCGAATCCGATCCATTGCCATCCTTAGTCCAGGTTATCGTCTAATGCGTCCAGGTTATCATCAAATTTCGAATTTGTAATCGATGGTCTATAATTGAATTTATGTATGGGTCTCTATGTCGAACTCAACTACTATGAAGTATCTATCGCATTTTCCCTTTCGTCATGCTTGATTACTTCATGAATGCCTACAGTGCCTTTGCAATTACATTAAGCTAAACTACCCCTATTAAATACTCCCTCCGGCCCAAAATAAGTGTCGCAAATTTAGTACTAAGTTAGTAAAAAAATTGTACTAAAGCAGCGACACTTATTTTGGGACGGAGGAAGTATTTAGCAGGATGGTTAGACCAGCTCGTCGCTCGCGTGGCCCCGCCAACGATGCACCACCCTCGCCTCCTGAATATATGGTGGGGATGATCCAACAGTTTGAACTGAACCATCAATTTATGCAAGGGCTCATGGATGAGTTTCAAAGGCCGAACATGAACCAGCAACAAGGTCATATAGAAAAAGAGGGGGGCAAGTGGGCCAGCAGGTTGCCCACAAACCCTCATGGAGCGGCCTAGGGGGGTGGTCGCGCCGTGCAGGCTTGTGGCTAACCCCTGGCGCCCCTCTGGCACTTCTTGTCCCAGTATTTTTGATAGATCCGGAAAAAAATCCTCGTTGATTTTTACGACATTTGGAGTTGCACAGAATAGATATCTCAACTTTGCTCCACTTTCAGGCCAGAATTCCAGCTGCCAGCATTCTCCCTCTTCATATAAACCTTGCAAAATAAGAGAGAAAAGGCATAAGAATTGTACCGTGAAGTGAAATAACAGCCAAAGAAGCGATAAATATCAACATGAAAACATGATGCAAAATGGACGTATCAACTCCCCCAAGCTTAGACCTCGCTTGTCCTCAAGCGAAAGCCTAGCTCACTAAATATGTCCACATGTTTAGGGAGAGAGGTGTCGACAAAACAAGATGAACATCCATGCATCATGATCAAGATCGGAACAACAATACCAACATATAATCTCTCATGCTAAAGTGATAATTCCTTCACAAAGTAAAGCATGGATCAAGAACCTTACCGAGAAGTAACAACCGATAGCCTTTAGTCATTGAAGAAATTGCAATTTATCACAACATCAGAAAGAGTCAAATAAGAGCTTGTAAAGCAAATCCACATACTCAATCATCTTTTCATTCTCTACAATTGCTACAACTCACGTGGTACTCATGAGATCAAAGTTTCAGCTGAACACAAAGAAAGATAGGGGCTTATAGTTTTGCTTCCCAACTGCTTACCTCAAGGGTAATGTCAACAATAGCAATTCATGAATGCTTACCTCCAAGTTGACATATGAATATAGATCTTTCCCAAGCATATGACGTTAGCCAAGACAAGGGCGAAATAGGGAATTGGTGAAGATCACCATGACTCTTTCAAGGGCAAAAAGTAAAGGTACAAGATAGGCCCTTCGCAGAGGGAAGCAGAGGTTGTCATGCGCTTTTGCTATTGGGATGCGTGTCCTCTTAGTGCGGAGGAACGTCACTTTATATTGCCTCCTGTGATAAAGAACTTTATTATGCAGTCTGTAGCTTTTATGTCTTCCTCATCACAGGTTCGTATAAAGCTTATTTTCCACACACTAATAGATCATACATATTATAGAGCAATTTTTATTGCTTGCACCGATGACAACTTACTTGAGGGATGTTATTCAATCCATAGGTAGGTATGGTGGACACTCATGGCAAAACTGGTTTGGTGGTTTATGGATGCACAAGTAGTATCTCTACTTGGTGCGGGAGGTTTTGGCTAATAAGAGGTGGAAGCAATCGTCACATGCTAAGGGATCTCTAATCATATAACATTGTTCAGAGCCAAGCAAACACAATTCATTATGTTGTCTTCCTTGTCCAACATCTACTTCTAGGCATGCAATAGTTTAGTGAGTGTTCACAATCATAGATGGTGTCAGAGATGATATATTTATATGTGAACCTCTCCTTCTTTATCACTTCCTATTAATTGCAACAATGACCAAGGTCTACGTTTGTCTACCCTCAACAAGTTTCAATCATCATCCCTTTTATATGTGAAGCCATCACTTCCCATAAGATCATTACATGATCTTTCATGCTTTTGTTCTATTCTCACTCTTTTGATCATGGCAAGAGGCAAAGCCCTTCAACTAAGACACTCTTTATTATATGGCTCACGAGATCGGATACAATGGGGGTGACACAAAGCAAAACTCAAGACTAAAACACTAAGACTTTTAAACTACTAGAGAAAGAGAAAACTGAAAAGGAAAACTAAAACAAAGGTAAAGGCAAAAAGATGTGATGGTGATACGATACCGGTGCAACTCCCCCAAGCTTGGCACAAGCCAAGGGGATTGCCCATACCAATGCTCAGTTGTCTTCCTTTGGTGGTGAAGGTGATGGAGTTGTTGCAACCTTTGATTCCAAGAGGGCCATCAGTCTTTGATTTATACCTTGGAGATCTGTGATATGTTTCTCCAGCAAAACAACTTCACGAGTGAGACAAGTATTGCGAGCACGAGTTGTTTCACAAAACCTCAAGAGTTCAAACAAAGATGGAGACAGTAGGTGGAGGTAGGGTTGGAGGAAAACCACTTCTTCAACTTCTTACTTGTTGAGCACAGATTGCACTTCGTCCCATGCCTGATCCCTCTCCTTAGCTTTGCCCTTGGTTTCTTTAGGTAGCCTTTCCTTAGCCTCCATGACCTCCATCCTTTTCAGATCAGCATGAACTTCTCCATAGATTTGACGGAGGTTGTTCTCCCCCACAGATTCCTGGGACGACATCTTGACCTAGATATGCGGCAGAAAACAGGCTCGAAACGAAAAACAGAGGAAATCTGCGTTATGCAAGGGTCAGACCAAATGGAAGTATATATAATGATTTTTTCAGACCAGAAGGAGTACCCCGCACGAAAACGGAGTCCAGGAGGCGCATGAGGTGGCCACAAGCCCTCACGGCGCGGCCAGGGTGTGGTCCCGCGCCGTGCAGGCTTGTCGCCTCCTCGTGCACTTTCCGGACTACTTCCAATTTTTTTATTTTTTCAAATATTCCAAAACGGAGAAAATTTCCTACTAGAAAAGTTTTGGACTGTGTTTTCTTACCGAATCACATACCTCTTCATTTTCGGAGTCTGAAACACGCTGATAAATATCCCTTAGGTATTCTTCCGGAGTTATGGTATTTATAATATTGCTTTCAACATTTATGGGAGTACCTGAGATATAATGCTTGATTCTCTTCCCATTTACAACTCTCAGAAAATTACCTTCCGTGTTGTTGATCTTGATAGCACCGGAACGATATACTTCCTCAACAACATAGGGACCTTCCCATTTAGAGAGAAGCTTGCCTGCAAAGAATCTTAAACGAGAGTTATATAGCAAAACATAATCACCTACATTGAACTCACGCTTTTGTATCCTCTTATCATGCCACCTCTTAACCTTCTCTTTGAACAGCTTGGCATTCTCATATGCCTGAGTTCTCCACTCATCAAGCGAGATAATATCAAATAACCTCTTCTCACCAGCAAGTTTGAAAGCAAAGTTGAGCTCTTTGATTGCCCAATAAGCTTTATGCTCTAGCTCAAGAGGTAAGTGACATGCTTTCCCATACACCATTTTGTACGGAGACATGCCCATGGGATTCTTATAGGCAGTCCTATAAGCCCACAGTGCATCATCGAGCTTCTTAGACCAATTCTTTCTAGACCCGTTGACAGTCTTTTGCAGAATCAGTTTAATCTCTCTATTACTTAGCTCTACTTGACCACTGGACTGAGGGTGATAGGGGGACGCAATTCTATGGTTGACATCATACTTAGCAAGCGTTTTACGAAAAGCACCATCAATGAAGTGTGAACCACCGTCGGTCATTAGATATCTAGGGACTCCAAATCTAGGGAAGATAACTTCTTTCAACATCCTGATAGAGGTGTTGTGATCAGCACTACTAGTGGGGATAGCTTCTACCCACTTAGTGACATAATCATCAGCAACTAAGATATGCGTGTATCCATTGGATTTTGGAAAAGGTACCATATAATCAAAGCCCCAGACATCAAATGGTTCAATGACAAGTGAATAGTTCATTGGCATTTCCTGACGTTTGCTAATATTACCTATTCTTTGACATTCGTCACAAGACAAGACAAACTTACGTGCATCCTTGAAGAGAGTGGGCCAATAGAAACCTGATTGCAATACCTTGTGTGCAGTTCTATCTCCCGCATGGTGTCCTCCGTAGGCCTTGGAGTGACACTTCTGTAGGATCTGTCCCTGTTCATGTTCAGGTACACAACGTCTAATAACACCATCTACTCCTTCTTTATAAAGGTGAGGATCATCCCAAAAGTAATGTCTCAAGTCAAAGAAGAATTTCTTCTTTTGCTGGTTCGTGAAACTAGGTGGTATGTATTTGGCAACGATATAGTTTGCATAATCGGCATACCACGGTGCACTACGTGAAGTATTGATGACATTCAGTTGCTCATCGGGAAAGCTATCATCAATAGGTTGTGTGTCATCAAGAACGTTCTCCAACCTAGACAAGTTATCTGCTACTGGGTTATCTGCACCCTTTCTGTCGACAACGTGCAAAGCAAATTCTTGTAGTAAGAGAACCCATCTGATAAGTCTAGGTTTAGCGTCCTTCTTCTCCATGAGGTACTTAATAGCAGTGTGATCAGTGTGAATAGTGACTTTGGAATCAACTAAGTATGACCTGAACTTTTCACATGCAAACACGACTGCTAAAAATTCCTTCGTCATATTGGCATAGTTTCTTTGTGCATTGTCTAGAGCTTTACTAGCATAGTGAATAACATTCAACTTCTTATCGACTCTTTGCCCTAGAACAACACCAACAACATAATCATTAGCGTCCCACATGATCTCAAAAGGTAAGTTCCAATCAGGTGGTTGAACAATAGGTGCAGTTATCAAAGCCCTCTTAAGTATTTCGAAGGCTTCCTCACAATCATCGTCAAAGACAAAAGGAATATCCTTTTGCAAGAGATTGGTAAGAGGCCTAGAAATCTTAGAGAATTCTTTGATGAACCTTCTATAGAAACCAACATGACCAAGGAAGCTTCTTATACCTTTGATCTCTGTGGGGTATGGCATTTTCTCGATTGCATCAACCTTAGCCTTATCGACTTCAATACCTCTTTCAGAAATTTTATGTCCTAAGACAATGCCTTCATTAACCATAAAGTGGCACTTCTCCCAATTCAAGACAAGATTGGTGTATTTACATCTCTGTAAGACTCGATCAAGGTTGCTGAGGCAATCATCAAAGGAAGACCCGTAATCAGAAAAGTCATCCATGAGAACCTCGACAATCTTTTCACAAAAGTCAGAGAATATAGCCATCATACATCTTTGAAAGGTGGCAGGTGCATTACATAAGCCAAAAGGCATACGTCTATAAGCAAAGGTACCGAAAGGGCAGGTGAAAGTGGTTTTCTCCTGATCATATTGTGCAACTGGTATTTGGGAGAAACCATAATATCCATCTAGAAAGCAGAAGTGTGTGTGTTTGGACAGCCTTTCTAGCATTTGGTCGATAAAAGGCAAAGGGTAATGATCTTTCCTAGTGGATTTATTCAATTTCCTAAAATCAATCACCATCCTATAGCCAGTAATAATCCTCTATGGGATCAATTCATCCTTATCATTAGGGACAACGGTAATGCCTCCCTTCTTAGGAACACAATGCGTCGTACTCACCCAATCACTGTGAGCAACAGGATAAATGATACCTGCTTCCAGGAGCTTTAGTATTTCTTTTCTCACTACTTCTTTCATCTTAGGATTTAATCTCCTTTGATGATCAACAACTAGTTTGAAGCCAGGATCAGTTTTAATCTTGTGCTGGCATAGGGTAGGACTAATGCCCTTAAGATCATCAAGAGTATATCCCATAGCAGCACGGTGCTTCCTCAGAGTTTTTAGCAACTTCTTTTATTCATGCTCTGAGAGGCTAGAACGAATAATGTCATGATATATCTCTTTTTCATCAAGATAAGCATACCTAAGAGTATGAGGCAACTGTTTAAGCTCGAACACTGGATCACCCTTTGGTGGGGGTGGATCCCCAAGCAGTTCAACAGGCAAGTTATTCTTAAGGATAGGATATTGTTCTAAGACAACTCTGTCTATCTCATCCCTTTCATCCATATGCATATCATTTTCATGCTCAAGCAAGTATTGCTCTAAGGGATCAGTAGGAGGCACGGCAATAGAGGCTAAGGCAATAGTTTCATCCCTACTAGGCAACTCCTTTTCATGAGGTTGTCTACCAAACTTAGAGAAATTGAACTCGTGTGACACACCTTCAAAGCCAACAGTGACAGTTTGCTTCTCACAGTCAATATGAGCATTGACAGTATTGAGAAAAGGTCTACCAAATATGATGGGACAAAAGCTATCTTGTGCGGTAGCAAGAACGAGGAAATCAGCAGGATACTTCGTTTTACCACACAAGACTTCAACATCCCTAACAATTCCCACAGGGCGGATAGTATCTCTATTGGCAAGCTAAATAGTGACATCAATGGGCTCTATCTCAACAGGTGCAATCTCATCTTTGATTTCATCATATAAGGATTGAGGTATTGCACTAACACTAGCACCCACGTCACATAAGCCATGATAACAATGATCTCCTATCTTAACAGAAACAACAGGCATGCCAACAACAGGCCTATGTTTGTCTCTAGCGTGAGGTTTAGCAATTCTAGCAGCATCTTCACAGAAGTGAATATTATGTCCCTCAACATCGTCGGACAAAAGATCTTTGATAATAGAAATGCTAGGTTCAACTCTAATTTGCTCAGGGGGTGTAGGTGTTCTAATATAGCATCTACGTATCACAGTTGAAGCTTTAGAATGATCCTTTATCCTAACAGGGAAAGGTGGTTTCTCAATGTAAGCACTGGGAACAACAGGATCATTATAGGCAATGACTTTCTCTTCAACTAGAGCGGGTTTAACTACATTGATTTCTAAAGGAGGAGGATATTTAAACCACTCCTCTTTGGGGAGATCAATATGAGAAGCAAAAGATTCACACAGTGAAGCTACTATCTCAGAGTCAAGTCCATACTTAGCTAAAATCACTAAAGGTATTTGTCTCAGCAAAAGATTTAACGCAATCAAAAGTGAAATTCATACCTGACTCCTTACCTTCTTCAAGCTCCCAATCTTCAGAGTTGCGTTTAATTCTCTCCAATAAATTCCATTTGAAGTCAATATCTCTCTTCATAAAAGAACCGGTACAAGAAGTGTCAAGCATGGTGCGATCATCATGAGAAAGCCGAGCATAGAAGTTCTGAATGATAATTTCTCTCGAGAGCTCATGATTGGGGCATGAATATAGCATTGATTTAATCCTCCCCCAAGCTTAAGCGATGCTTTCTCTCTCACGAGGCCAAAAATTGTAAATATAATTCCGATCACGATGTACTAAATGCATAGGGTAAAACTTTTGATGAAATTCCAATTTCAACCGATTGTAGTCCCATGATCCAGTATCATCACATAGCCTATACCATGTCAACGCCTTATCCTTCAAAGATAAAGGAAATACCTTCTTCTTGACCTCATCCTCGGGCAAACCTGCAAGCTTAAATAAATCACAAACTTCATCTACATAGATTAGATGCAAGTCTGGATGTGATGTTCTGTCTCCTGTAAAAGGATTAGCCAGCAGTTTCTCAAGCATACCCGAAGGAAATTCAAAGCAAATATTTTCAGTAGGTGCAGCAGGTTGAGGAGCATCTATTTTTGCTTCCGTTTGAGGTGAAGATACCCCGAATAAGCCCCTCAAAGGATTAGTATCCATAGTAATAAGTGACAATAAATTTCAGCACACTATATGAATGTTTCCTTACCAAGTTCCACTTACCAAAGGCGCTTCACTCCCCGGCAACGGTGCCAGAAAAGAGTCTTGATGACCCACAAGTATAGGGGATCAGTCGTAGTCCTTTCGATAAGTAAGAGTGTCGAACCCAACGAGGAGCAGAATGATCTGACAAGTGGTTTTCAGCAAGGAAATATCTGCAAGCACTGAAATTGTCGGTAACAAGTGATTGTGTGGTGAGATGATTCGTAGCGAGCAACAAGTAACAAAAGTAGAAACGGTGCAGAAAAGTGGCCCAATCCCTTTTGTAGCAAGGGACAAGCCTGGACAAAGTCTTATAGGAGGAAAAACGCTCCCGAGGACACACGGGAGTTTCTGTCATGCTAGTTTCATCATGTTCATATGATTCACGTTCGTTACTTTGATAGTTTGATATGTGGGCGGACCAGCGCTTGGGTACTGCCCTTACTTGGACAAGCATCCCACTTATGATTAACCCCTCTCGCAAGCATCCCCAACTACGAAAGAAGAATTAAGACAAAGTCTAACCATAGCATTAAACTAGTGGATCCAAATCAGCCCCTTACGAAGCAACGCATAAACTAGGGTTTAAGCTTCTGTCACTCTAGCAACCCATCATCTACTTACTACTTCCCAATGCCTTCCTCTAGGCCCAAGTAATGGTGAAGTGTTATGTAGTCGACGTTCAGATAACACCACTAGAGGAAAAACAACATACAACATATCAAATTACCGAACAAATACCAAATTCACATGACTATTATTAGCATGACTTATCCCATGTCCTCGGGAACAAAAGTAACTACTCACAAAGCATAATCATATCCATGACCAGAGAGGTAATGAGTAGCATCAAGGATCTGAACATAAACTCTTCCACCAAGTAATCCAACTAGCATCAACTACAAAGAATAATCAACACTACTAGCAACCTTACAAGTACCAATCGGAGTCGCGAGACGGAGATTGGTTACAAGTGATGAACTAGGGTTTGGAGATGAGATGGTGCTGATGAAGATGTTGATGGTGACGAGTCCCCTCCGATGAGAGGAGTTTTCTTGATGACGATGGCGACGATTTCCCCCTCCGTGAGGGAAGTTTCCCCGGCAGGATCGTCCTGCCGGAGATCTAGATTGGTTCTGCTCAAGTTCCGCCTCGTGGCGGCGGCGAAACCACGAAAAAGCTCCTCCTTGATTTTTTTTCTGGACGAAACCCTTGATATAGCAAAAGAGTGGGGCAAGTGGGCCAGTAGGTTGCCCACAAGCCCTCATGGCGCGACTTGGGGGGGTGGCCGCGCCGTGCAGGCTTGTGGCCAACCCCTGGCGCCCCTCTGGGACTTCTTCGGCCCAGTGTTTTTGATAAATCCGGAAAAAATTCCTCGTTTATTTTTACGGCGTTTGGAGTTGCGCAGAATAGGTATCTCAACTTTGCTCCACTTTCAGGCCAGAATTCCAGTTGCCGGCATTCTCCCTCTTCATGTAAACCTTGCAAAATAAGAGAGAAAAGGCATAATAATTTACCGTTAAGTGAAATAACAGCCAAAGAAGCGATAAATATCAACATGAAAAGATGATTCAAAATGGACGTATCACAAGGCATGACACTTCAAGACTTCTGCCGCCTCAACCCTGCGATCTACCGCAGCTCAACTCAACCTCTTCATGCTGATGACTGGATCCGTGACATTGCTTATGAGCTCGAGTTTGCCAATGTGCCCCTAGCGAGCTATGTCAACTTTGTCACCTACTTCCTGAAGGGTCCCGCTGCTCAGTGGTGGGACAGTCGCAGGCGCTCTTAGCCTATTGGAACTATCATCACTTGGACGGAGTTCAAGGCTGCCTTCCGTGCTCGCTACATTCCTCAGGGAATCATGGACTGGAAGAAGCGTGAGTTCCGCAACATTGTCCAGGGCAACAAAACCATGGATGCTTATCAGCGGGAGTTTCTGGACTTGTCCTGCTATGCTGAAGAAGACATTGCAACTGATGCACGCACAGAGGAGAAATTTCATGAGGGCCTTCACCCTGACATCAAGCTGGCGCTCCTTGTTCAGGACTATGCTGATTTCGCCACCCTGGTGAACAAGGCTATTCAGGTTGAGATTGGTCTATAGGAATACAAGGATAGCACCAAGCGCAATCGTGACATTGGCTCATCTTCGGGCTGATCTACACAGAAGGGGAAGATCTGGATTCCCAATAACATGTACCATGCACCTGCTCCTACTCCTAGGTCGTCCTATGTTGCACCTCATGTGCCTCCTCCACCACCTAGGCAGTCGAGGCTTCCAGCTCCACCGCCTCGAGTTCCTCCATCCTGTCCTGAGGACGGGTTGTGCTTCAAGTGTGGTCGTCCAGGTCACCGTGCTAGAGACTGCAGCAGAATTCGAATCAGCTGGCACTTCCTTCAGCTGGCAGTGGCAACAACCAGAACCGCAACAACAATGCCAAGCCTGCTTATGTTCGTGGTTAGGCCAACAAAATTGATATGGGTCAAGCTCAAGACCAGGCCGCTACCGTGATGGGTACACTTCTCGTTAACTCAATATCTGCTTTTGTATTGTTTGATACAGGAGCATCGCATTCCTTCATGTCAGAAAATTTTGCATTCATGCATGGCATTAAGTACGAAGAGATGAATGTCCCAATAGTGGTAAACACCCCCGCGGGGCAATGTTGACCCTTCATGGTCTGTCCCAATGTCCCCGTTGAAATTGAAGGATTAGAATTCCTTGCGGATCCAATGTTATTGAGTTCTTCAAACATTGATCTCATACCGGGAATGGACTGGTTGAAAGCTCATATGGCTTCAATCGTTTGTGCCACCAAGACCGTCCACCTCCTACACCCTTCAAATGAATTAATAAGCTACCACGCTCATCTCGCCCGAGATGCGGAGGCATGGCTATATGCCTTGAATGCATTAAATGCATCACCTCTTGAAGGGATCGACAACATTCCAGTTGTCTGGGAATTCCAAGATGTCTTTCCAGAAGAACTTCTGGGGATTCCCTATGCTCGAGTTGTCGAGTTTGTCATTGACTTGGTACCCGGTACCACTCCTATCGCCAAGCGTCCTTATAAAATGCCGCCACATGAACTTCTTGAACTTAAGCAAGAAATTGACAATTCGCTTCGTCTGGGTTTCATTCATCTGAGTCCCACTGCTTGGGGAGCACCTTCTCTGTTTGTTAATAAGAAGGATGGGACAAATCGTTTGGTTCAAGACTGTCGTCCTATCAATCAGGACACTATTCAAAAAAAATATTCTGTTCCTCGGATAAATTATCTGTATGATCAACTTGTTGGTTCCTTAGTCTTCTCTAAGTTCGACTTGAGGTTGGGATACCACCAGAGCCGTATTCGCAAGGAGGATATTCCAAAGACCGCATTTGTTACTCGTTATAGATCATACGAGTACACCGTCATGTCCTTCGGCTTAACCAATGCCCCGGCAACCTTCTCTCGATTGATGAATTATAAATTCATGGACTACCTCGACAAATTCATCATGGTATATCTGGATGATATTCTGGTATTTTCGAAGAATAAAGAAGAACATGCTAAACATCTTCATCTTGTGTTGGATAAGCTTCGGGAGCATAAACTCTATGCAAAGTATTCCAAATGTGAATTCTGGATGGACGAAGTGATGTACCTTGGTCATGTGATATCCAAGGATGGTATTGCAGTCAACCCCGAACTAGTGCAAGCCATTCTAGACTTGACTCCCCCGGACAATATCAAGAAAGTCAGAAGTTTTCTCGGACTCGCCAACTATTGCCATCGATTCGTTGAGAACTTTTCCAAGATTGCGAAGCCCTTAACCAATCTGCTTCACAAAGGTGTTAAGTTTGAGTGGACTGATAAACTATTGGAAATATGCCCTAGAGGCAATGATAAAATGGTTATTATTTTTATTTCCTGTTTCAAGATAATCGTTTATTATCCATGCTATAATTGTATTGAATGAAAATATAAGTGCATGAGTGGATATATAGACAAAACTATGTACCTTGTAAGCCTCTAGTTGACTAGCCAGTTGATCAAGGATGGTTAAGGTTTTCTGACCATATGCAAGTGTTGTCACTTGATGACTAGATCACATCATTGGGAGAATGATGTGATGGACAAGACCAAAACTATAAACGTAGCATGTGATCGTGTCATTTTGTTGCTATTGTTTTCTGCGTGTCAAGTATTAATTCCTATGACCATGAGATCATGTAACTCACTGACACCGGAGAAATACCTTGTGTGTATCAAACATCGCAATGTTACTGGGTGACTATAAAGGTGCTCTACACGTATCTCCGAAGGTGTGCGTTGATTTAGCATGGACCAAGACTGGGATTTTTCACTCCTTGTGATGGAGAGGTATCTCGGGGCCCACTTGGTAATACAACATCACATATAAGCCTTGCAAGCAATGTGGCTAAAGTGTTACTCACGGGATCTTGTATTACGGAACGAGTAAAGAGACTTGCCGTAACGAGATTGAAATAGGTATAAGTATACCGACGATCAAATCTCGGGCAAGTAATATACCGAAGGACAAAGGGAATGGTGTATGGGATTATATGAATCCTTGGCACAGAGGTTCAACCGATAAGATCTTCGTAGAATATGTAGGATCCAATATGGACATCGAGGTCCCGTTGTTGGATATTGACCGGGGAGTGTCTCAGGTCATGTCTGCATAGTTCTCAAACCCGCATGGTCTGCACACTTAAGGTTCGGTGACGTTTCAGTATAGTTGAGTTATAGGTGTTGGTGACCGAAGGTTTGTTCGGAGTCCCGGATGAGATCACGGACGTCAAGAGGGTTTCCGGAATGGTCCGTAAATGAAGATTGATATATAGGATTGTTTCATTTGGCCTCCGGAAAGATTTCGGGCATTGCCAGTAGTGTACCGGGAGTGATGAATGGGTTCCGGGTTTTTACCGGGAGGGGGCTGTTGGGGAACGTTGCGTGGGAAACAAAACTTTTCTGATGCACACGAAGACCTATCATGGTGATGTCCATCTACGAGAGGGAGATCGGATCCACATACACTTGTAGATCGCTAAGCGGGAAGCGTTAAGAAACTCGATTGATGTAGTGGAACAGCTTCGTGATTCAAATCACCGTCGTCCCACGATATGTTTCGATCTAGCGCCGAACGTACGGCACCTCTGCGTTCAGCACACGTACAGCTCGATGACGATCTCCGCCTTCTTGATCCAGCAAGGGAGTCAGGGAAGTAGATGAGTTCTCCGGCAGCGTGATGGTGTGCCGCTGATGGTGCTGATCTATTCCTGCAGGGCTCCGCCCGAGCTCCGAAGAAAACCGATCTAGAGGAAGAACTACAAAGTAGAGGTTTAGGGTTGCACATGGCAAAAGTTGTGTCTCAAAAAGCCCTAAACCTCAAGTATATATAGGAGGAGCCAAGAGGTGGGGCTTGCCCTTGGGGTGCCGGCCGAAGGGAGGAGGGATCCTCCTCCAAGTCGGTTTGGAGGGAGGAGTCCCTTCCTTCCTTCCCACCTCCTCTTTTTTTCTTTCTTTCCTTTTTTTCTTTCTCCTTGATTTTTCCTCTTTGCCGAAATAGCTCACTTGGGCTGGCCTCACCAGCCCACTAAGGGCTGGTGCGCCACCCTTGGGCTATTAGGTTCACTTCCGGGTGGGTGGGCCCCTCCCGGTAAAAACCCGGAACCCATTCTTCACTCCCGGTACACTGTCGACAATGCGTGAAATCTTTCTGGAGGCCAAATGAAACAATCCTATATATCAATCTTCGTTTTTGGACCATTTCATAAACCCTCATGACGTCCGTGATCTCATTCGAACTCTAAACAAACCTTCAGTCACAAACACCTATAACTCAACTATACCGAAACGTCACCGAACCTTAAGTGTGCAGACCCTGCGGGTTCGAGAACTATGCAGACATGACTTGAGACACTCCCCGGTCAATATCCAACAGCGGGACCTGGATGTCCATATTGGATCCTACATATTATACGAAGATCTTATCGGTTGAACCTCTGTGCCAAGGATTCATATAATCTCGTATACCATTCCATTCGTCCTTCGATATGTTACTTGCCCGAGATTTGATCGTCGGTCTCCCTATGCCTATTTAAATCTCGTTACCGGCAAGTCTCTTTACTCGTTCCGCAATACAAGATCCTGTGACTAACACTTTAGTCACATTGCTTGCAAGGCTTATATGTGATATTGTATTACCGAGTGGGCCCCGAGATACCTCTTCGTCACACGGAGTGACAAATTCCAGTCTTGATCCATGCTAACTCAAAGGACACCTTCGGAGATATCTATAGAGCACCTTTATAGTCACCCAGTAACGTTGCGATGTTTGATACACACAAGGTATTCCTCCTGTGTCAGTGAGTTACATGATCTCATGGTCATAGGAATGAATACTTGACACGTAGAAAACAATAGCAACAAAATGACACGATCACATGCTACGTTTATAATTTGGGTCTTGTCCATCCCATCATTCTCCCAATGATGTGATCCAGTCATCGAGTGACAATACTTGCATATGGTCAGAAAACCTTAACCGTCCTTGATCAACTGGCTAGTAAACTAGAGGCTTACTAGGGACATTGTTTTGTCTATATATCCACACATGCATTTATGTTTTCATTCAGTACAATTATAGCATGGATAATAAATGATTATCTTGAAACAGGAAATATAATAATAACTATTTTATCATTGCCTCTAGGGCATATTTCCAACAGTCTCCCACTTGCACTAGAGTCAATAATCTAGTCTCACATTGCTATGCGATTTACATTGGAATGAATCTAACACCCATATAGTTTTGGTGTTGATCATGCTTTGCTCGTGGAAGAGGTTTAGTCAGTGGATCTGCAACATTTAGATCTGTGTGCACTTTGCAAATATTTATGTCCTCTCCTTCGACATAGTCTTGGATGTGGTTGAAGCGTCGTTTGATGTGTCTGGTCTTGTTGTGAAACCTTGGTTCCTTTGCTAGAGCAATGGCACCAGTGTTTTCACATAACAGAGTTATTGGATTTAGTGCGCTCGGCACAACTCCAAGATCCGTCATGAACTGCTTCATCTAGACACCCTCCTTAGCTGCCTCCGAGGCAGCCATGTACTCCGCTTCACATGTAGAATATGCCATGATGCTTTTCTTGGAACTGCACCAGCTTACTGCACCCTCATTGAGAATAAATACGTATCCGGTTTGACACTTAGAGTCATCCGGTTCAGTGTCAAAGCTTGCATCGACGTAACCCTTTACGACGAGCTCTTCATCACCTCCATAAACGAGAAACATTTCCTTAGTCCTTTTCGGGTACTTCAGAATATTCTTGACCGCCGCCTAGTGCTCCACTCCTGGATCACTTTGAAACCTGCCTGCCATACTTATGGCCAGGCTGACATCCGGTCTTGTGCACAACATTGCATACATGATAGACCCTATGGCTGAAGCATACGGAATTTACTCATCTTTTCTCTATCTTCCGCAGTCACTAGACACTGAGTCTTACTCAACTTTATACCTTGTAACACTAGAAAGAACCCCTTCTTGGATTGCTCCATTTTGAACTTCTTCAAAACTTTAACAAGGTATGTGCTTTGTGAAAGTCCTATTAGGCGCCTCGATCTATCTCTATAGATCTTTATGCCTAATATGTAAGCGGCTTCTCCTAGGTCTTTGATTGAAAAACATTTGTTCAAGTAATCCTTTACGCTCTTTAAAAACTCCACATTGTTCCCAATCAGCAATATGTCATCTACATATAATATCAGAAACGCTACAGAGCTCCCACTCACTTTCTTGTATATACAAGATTCTCCAACAACTTGTATAAACTCAAATGCCTTGATCACCTCATCAAAGCGCTTATTCCAACTCCGAGATGCTTGCACCAGTCCATAAATGGATCGTTGGAGCTTGCATACTTTGTTAGCATTCTTTGGATCGACAAAACCTTCGGGTTACATCATATACAACTCTTCCTTAAGAAAACCATTAAGGAACGCCGTTTTGACATCCATCTACCAGATTTCATAATCGAAAAATGCAGCTATTGCTAACATGATTCGGACGGACTGAAGCATTGCTACCGGTGAGAATGTATCATCATAGTCAACTCCTTGAACTTGTGAAAAACCCTTTTCCACAAGTCGAGCTTTATAAACGGTCACATTACCGTCCGCGTCCGTCTTCTTCTTAAAGATCCATTTGTTCTGAATAGCATTGCGACCTTCAGGTAATACTTCCAAAGTCCACACTTTGTTTTCATACATAGATCCTATCTCGAACTTCATGGTCTCTAACCATTTCTTGGAATCCGGGCCCACCATTTCTTCTTCATAATTAGCAGGCTCATTGTTGTCTAACAACATGATAGATAAGACAAGATGCATGTACCACTAAGGAGCAGTACGTGATCTTGTCGACCTGCGTGGTCCGATAGTAACTTGATCCGAAGCCTCATGATCATCATCATTAGCTTCCTCCTCAACCGGTGTTGCCTTGACAGAGATTTCTCTCTGCCCCGCACTACCATCTAGAGGGAGCAGATGTTACAAAACCTCATCAAGTTCTATCTTCCTCCCACTCAATTCTTTCAAGAGAAACTCCTTCTCAAGAAAAGCTCCATTCTTAGCAACAAACACTTTGCCCTCGAATCAGAGATAGAAGGTGTACCCAACTGTCTCTTTTGGGTAACCTATGAAGACGCACTTTTCCGCTTTGGGTTCCAGCTTTTCAGGCTGAAGCTTTTTGACATAAGCATCACATCCCCAAACTTTAAGAAACGACAACTTTGGCCTCTTGCCATGCCATAGCTCATCTGGTGTTGTCTCAACGGATTTTGATGGTGCCCTATTTAAAGTGAATGCAACTGTCTCTAATGCATAACCCCAAAATGATAATGGCAAATCGGTAAGAGACATCATAGATCGCACCATATCTAACAAAGGCGATTACGACGTTCGGACACACCATTGCGTTGTGGTGTTCCAGGTGGTGTCAACTGTGGAACGATTCCACATTGCCTTAAGTGAGCACCAAACTTGAAACTCAGATATTCGCCCCCTCGATCAGATCATAGGAACTTGATCTTCTTGTTACGATGATTTTCAACTTCACTCTGAAATTGCTTGAACTTTTCAAACGTTTCAGACTTGTGCTTCATCAAGTAGATATATCCATACCTACTCAAATCATTAGTGAAGGTGAGAAAATACCGATATCCGCCGGGCGCCTCCACTCTCATTTGACCGCACACATCAGTATGTATGATCTCCAACAAGTCACTTGCATGCTCCATTGTTCCGGAGAACGGAGTCTTAGTCATCTTGCCCATGAGGCATGGTTCGCACGTGTCAAGTGATTTAAAATCAAGTGACTCCAAAAGTCCATCAGCATGGAGTTTCTTCATGCGCTTTATACCAATATGACCTAAGCGGTAATGCCACAAAAAGGTGGCGCTATCATTGTTAACTCTACATCTTTTGGTCTCAATGTTATGGATATGAGTGTCATCACAATCAAGAATCAATATGAACAAACCTCTCACATTGGGTGCATGACCATTAAAGATATTACTCATAAAAATAGAACAACCATTATTCTCTGACTTAAATGAGTAACCATCTCGCAATAAACAAGATCCAGATATAATGTTCATGCTTAACGCAGGCACTAAATAACAATTATTTAAGTTCTCCACTACCACCACCACCACGCCGCCATGCTAGAGAACTCATCTACCTCTCCGCCCCTCTTGCTGGATCAAGAAAGCAGGGATCGTCATCCGTTCGACACTAGATTGGGATGGATCATGATGGGATCGCGAGACGGATCGTGATGAGATCGCGGGACGGGCTGCGATTTGGATCGTGAAGATGTTCCACTACATCAACCACGTTATATACACTTCCGCTTAGCGATCTACAAGGGTATGTATATGCACTCTCCCCTCTCGTAGAGGATCATCACATGGATAGGTATTGTGTGTGCGTAGGAAAATTGGTGTTTCCCATGCGATGTTTCCGAACAATGGCATCATGAGCTAGGTTCATGCGTAGATGACATCTGATAACCCACAAGTATAGGGGATCGCAACAGTTTTCGAGGGTAGAGTATTCAACCCAAAGTTGTTGGTTCACCAAAAGGGGAGCGAAAGAATATTCTCAAGTATTAGCAGCTGAGTTTATCAGATTCAACCACACCTGAAAGATTAGTATCTGCAAGCAAAGTATCAGTAGCAAAGTAGTATGGTAACAACGGTGCCAGAAACGATCTGTTGACAAGGCAAACTATTCCTAACTGTTGTATCAATGGCGCTAGTAGGTTGCACGTGGGCGAGTAACTATTCTTCCCCGACAACAGTGTTGGAAAAGATCTTGCAACAAGTAACAACGGAGTAGCAAGTAACAGCAGTAGTGACAGCAGCAGCAAGTAACAGCAGTAGCGACAAAGTGGCCCAATCCCTTTTGTAGCAAGGGACAAGCCTAGACAAAGTAACATAGCGAGGACCAGTAGTAACAGACTCATAGGAAGTGGATCGGTGATGGATGAGTATGACGGATGTGATTCATCATGTAACAGCTATAACACGGAGAGATATGTAACTAGCTCTCCTTCGTCAATCTAATGTAGGCATGTATTCCGTATGTAGTCATACGTGCTTAGGGAAAAGAACTTGCATGACATCTATTGTCCATCCCTCCCGTGGCAGCGGGGTCCTAATGGAAACTACGGGATATTAAGGTTCTCCTTTTAATAAAGAACCGGACCAACGCATTAACACGCGGTGAATACATGAACTCCTCATACTATGGTCATCTCCGGGAGTGGTTCCGGCTATTGTCACTCCGGGGTTGCCGGGTCATAACACATAGTAGGTGACTACAACTTGCAAGATAGGATCTAAAACACACATATATTGGCGACAACATAATAGGTTCAGATCTGAAATCATGGCACTCGGGCTCTAGTGACAAGCATTAAGCATAGCCAAGTAGTAGCAACATCAATCTAGAACATAGTGGATACTAGGGATCAATCCTCGTCAAGAACTAACTCGATTACATGATAGATCTCATCCAACTCATCACCATCCAGCAAGCCTACGATGAGATTACTCACGAACGATGAAGAGCATCATGGAATTGTCGATGGAGAAAGGTTGATGATGACGATGGCGACAATTTCCCCTCTTCGGAGCCCAAAACGGACTCCAGATCTGCCCTCCAGATGAAGAACAGGAGGTGGCGGTGCCTCCGTATCGTAAAACGCGATGAATCCTTCTCTCTCCTTTTTTTTCCAGGCGAGACGAAAGATATAGAGCTGAGTTTGGGGGCGGTGGAGCCACGTGGGCCCCATAAGCCCTCACGGTGCGACTAGGGGGGTGGCCGTGGCTTGTGGGCTTGTGGCCCACCGGTCCACCTCCTCCGGTGGATCTTTGCGCAGGTATTTTTCTTTTATTTCAGAAAAAATCTCCGTAAACTTTGAGGACATTCCGAGAACTTTTATTTCTGCACAAAAACAACACCATGGCAATTCTGCTGAAAACAACATCAGTCCGGGTTAGTTCCATTCAAATCATGCAAATTAGAGTCCAAAACAAGGGCAAAAGAGTTCGGAAAAGTAGATACGACGGAGACGTATCAACTCCCCCAAGCTTAAAGCCTTGCTTGTCCTCAAGAAATTCAGTTGACAAACTGAAAGAGACAAAAGAAAACAAAATAGATCGAGTTCATACCAGCTTTTCCAGGCTCAGTCACTTCATCATATATCGTCATTATTGCCTTTCACTTGCACGACCGAATGATGTGAACAATAATAAGAGTGCTCGTGCATTGGACTACGCTGGAATCTGCAGGCAAACACAAAGGAGGAGACAAAGTAATATGGCTCTATGAAAGCTAAACAGGTATGCATGCAAGAGCCACTAAACATTGTAACCATGGCCTTCTACTGAAAGGACGTGGATGTCGCCTAGAGGGGGGGTTAATAAGCGCTTTAAAATAATTAAGGTTTAGGCTTGACAAATGCGGAATAAAACTAACGTTTAATATGTCAAGCACAAAACGTCAAACAACTAGGCTCACCTATGTGCACCAACAACTTATGCTAAGCAAGATAAACAACTAAGTGATAGCAAGATATATGACAAGAGACAATATGGCTATCACAAAGTAAAGTGCATAAGTAAAGGGTTCGGGTAAAAGATAACCGAGGTACGCGGAGACGATGATGTATCCCGAAGTTCACACCCTTGTGGATGCTAATCTCTGTTGGAGCGGTGTGGAGGCACAATGCTCCCCAAGATGCCACTAAGGCCACCGTAATCTCCTCACGCCCTCGCACAATGCAAGATGTCGTGATTCCACTAAGGGACCCTTGAGGGCGATCACCGAACCCGTACAAATGGCAAACCTTGGGGGCGGTTACCGAACCCGTACACGTGGCAATCCTTGGGGGCGGTTACCGGTACCCGTACAAATTTCTCGTGGCAATCTCCACAACCTAATTGGAGACCCCGACGCTTTCCCGGAGCTTCACACCACAATGATTGAGCTCCGAGACACCACCAAGCTTCTAGGACGCCAAAGCATCCATGAAGAACAATATCTAGGGTACTAAGTACCAAAGGTAATAAGCTTCTCAACCTTCGCTTCCACGTATCACCGTGGAGAACTCAAACCGATGCAACCAATGCAATGGTAAGAACACACGAAGTGGTCAAGTCCCTCACACTCAAATCCATCCACAACAACGAAAGCAATGGAGAAATATGAGAGGAAGAATAAGGAGCTCACAAAGAACTCCAAGATCAAGATCCAAGGGGTTCCCCTCACATAGAGGAGAAAGTGATTGGTGGAGATGTGGATCTAGATCTCCTCTCTCTTTTCCCTCAAGAACAAGCAAGAATCATTGGAGGGATTGAGAGTAAGCAAGCTCTAAGACTGTCAACAATGGAGGTAGAACAAGAGCTCAACGGATATATAAGGCCAAGGGGGAAGAAGACCCCCTTTATATAGTGGGGGAAGGAATCAGACCGTTACCCCCACTATCTGCCCGAGCTCCAGCGGTACTACCGCTGGCACTCCAGCGGTACTACCGCTGGGCCCCTGGTAGTGCAAAGGCACTACCACCGCCAAGAAAGTCTTCGCAAAAAGGTCCGTCCATGAACAACCGCTAGGCAGGCGGTACTAAGCTCCTCGAGCGGTACTACCGCTGACCAGTGGCGGTACTACCGCTAGGTCTAGCGGTACTACCGCTAGGTCCAGCGGTACTACCGCTCGCCACTGAAACAACCATAACTTTCGCATACGAGCTCCGAATCGAGCAAACCCAAGCTTGTTGGATTCAGGACGACAAGAGCTATCCAAACAGCGACCATGCACATATGAAAATGCCAATGATACAGAGATGTGAGTCCTCTATGAATGAAGAACTGGTAAAAACTCCAACATCGAAAACATCATAGTAGGTGCATATGGACTCCGTTTTCGATGAACTCGAGCTTGTCACGAAGATGACCATAAGCTCTAAAACTCACAAAGAGAAACACCAAAAAAGAACCAAGAAGTATTATGCAAGGATGCAAATGGTTTGAGCTCTCAACGAACGATACGATCAAGCTACTCACTTGAGAGCCCCCCTTGATAGTACATCAATCTATCCTAAACAGAAAACCTATCAAGGGCAAACCTATACCTTGCACCTCGTCCTCTTGAGCTAGATGATGATGATCTTGGCTTCCTCAAGATGAACCACCTTTCTTGATTGTGTTGGCTTGATGAAGACTAGTTGATTGCTCCCCCATACTCACTATGGGTGAGCCACTCTTTAGCATATCTTCACAAGTCCATTGCCACCACAACGGATGACAAGCTTCAAGCATGATATCTTCGTGCTGATCTTCTTGAACTTGCACATCGCAATCTTGATGACGATCACAACTTGACGTCATACTTCATGGGTTGTATGAGATCTTCCCTTTGACGCAAGACCATGGAAACACACCTAACCCCCACATAGAACTCTCACGAAGACCATGGGTTAGTACACAAACACGTAATGGACAATGCTTACCATACCATGGGATCACTTGATCCCTCTCGGTACATCTTGTACGCTTTGTGTGTTGATCATCTTGATTTACTCTTTGTCTGAGATCTTGATCAACCATGTGTCTCTATGACCATTCTTTCGATAATACCTTCAATACCATCTTGGTCATCATATAAACTCCTTGAACCCAACAGATGGACTTCAAGAAGTGCCTATGGACAAATCCTATAAATGTAACTTAAGGCAACCATTAGTCCATAGGAATTTTCATCAATTACCAAAACCACATATGGAGATATATGCTCTAACATCTACCTTGACCCAAAGAAAAAGAAAACTATCTACACGGGAAAGCTCCCAACAAGCGAAAGAAGAAAAGGAAAATCTTTTTAGGTTTTTCTCAAACTAGACAGACACACGAAAAGAAAATGAGAAAAATAAAATAAACTAGCATGGATGATACAGTGGCAAAGTGTGAACATCGGCTAACAAAGTGAAAGCATAAGCAAGAATGTAAAGTCGGTGAGAACACGTACTCCCCCAAGCTTAGGCTTTTGGCATAACTTGGTCTACCGGAGTGGACTGAGGATTCCACTGCTGTGTGAGCTCCTCTGGCTCCCACTGATAAACTAGCGTCTGGTACTCGACTGGAGGCTCGGGCACGGGCACCTGTGGTTGGCCCAAGCCCCAATATGCGTAGATGTCCGAGGGCATAATAATGTACCTGCCTGCATGAAGCTTGAACAAAGGAGCAGGCAAAGTAATAGTCTCACGAGTACCCTGACTAAACACCAGGTTATAAATCATCCTTCTATTTATATCTCTATCAAGAAAGTCGTGGCGAACCATGTTATCGTAATCTAGATATCTCTCGGGAAGAAGAATCTCTTCTTCCTCGTCCAGTCTAATAGGTATCTCAAAGTCTGTGGAAAGACGGGTAGCATAGATACCTCCATAGACAACGCCTTTAGAACGGTTTAGGTTCAACTGTTGAGCTACTATAGCGCCCAAGCTATAAGTTTTATTGTTATAAAGGGTTTCGCGCAAGACCGCAAGATCTGGGGAACTAAGTGACCCAGCTTTCCCACGACCAACCAAACATTTTCCCACAAATAGTGAGAAGGACCGAAGCACGGGAAAATGAATGCTAGCAGCTCTAGCACAAGACACTCCTCTCTCCTCTCCTACAGCAATTGAAAACTTCCAAGTCTCGTGGACGAGGTTCATGAATATCCCCAACATAAGGTAATTTGCAAACATTGCAAAAATCCTGGAGTGACATGCGTTGTGGGATATCATAAAGTTTAAACTCAACCATAGGAGGATTCTTCCTCGGATAGAAGTTAAAGCTTTGTACGAAGATATTAGTGAGCAGGAGGTATTGCGGACACTTATCTTCAACGAAGGCGGTAAGGCCTGCGTTATCCACCAAGTGATAAAATTCCTTATAAATTCCAGCGGCGCATAAGAACACGTCGCTTGGCCACTCACACGCCTGAACTTCCGCGACTCGAGGGACCGAATACTTGGGATTCTTCTCACTCTCATCATCCTTGGGGTCATGGCTTGACGAGCCTCTTAAGAACCTCCTCATCTCTTCCCTTTTCTATCTCTGAAATTTTTAGTGATTCCAAGGAAAAGTGAATAAGGCTCAACAAAACTCATAGCAACTACTCCAACAAGTGCCTAGAGGCCATATTACGCATCAAAACTACTTGGGACCAGCTAAAATCAGCATGCAAAGCTCAAGAACATGGTCAACGAGGTAGCAAAAATACGCGGAGTATAAGGCACTAGAGCAAAAACTAATTGGACCAATGGAGGAGTCACTTACCAAGGAGTAATTTCCCCAAAAGAGTTCGGAGAATGGCGATTTGAGCATAGAGATCGAAAATCCCAGCAAGAGGAACAAGAACACGGGTTTGAGCTGTGAAACGATTTTTTCTGGAGGTAGGAGAACAAGATGAGAGCAAGAATGAGTGGAGGGGGTGCTTGTGGGCACCACAAGCCTGGGTGGCGTGGCCAGGGGGTGCCCGCGCCCCTAGGGCTTGTGGCCCACTGGTGTGGCCCCCAGACAGACTCTTTGTCTTGGTATTTTTAAAAAATTCCAGAAAAAATCATACTTGATTTTCAAGACGTTCGGAGAACTTTTATTTTTGGGGTACTTTTCTACCGGACGCTAAAACAGAAAACAGGGAAAACTAAACTAAATCTATCATTTTTCTTCTAAGCAACCGAAGGTGAAAGCTTGGAACAGAGGTTTGTGACTCTTCGATTCATCCATCTCAAGGTCATCGAAAGAAATCCGTCAATGGGGTTGATCAAGCCTCTTTGACAAAGCTTTTCGAATCGCAAAAGAGAACCGAGAATTTTCGATTAGTCACTAGGTCACCTCAATGGGGATGTGTATTTCCCCAACAAGCAAATCATACTTCATCTTCACACGAGGAATAGGGCATTCAAAGCTCCCAATAAGAATCGATGATGTTTTTTCGATAGCATTGATGCAATATACTCGATATTGTTTCTTCAGAAAGTGCACCGTATGCTCATTACCGTTGACATGGAAAGTGACATTGCCTTTGTTGCAATCTATAACAACCCCTGCAGTGTTTAAAAAGGGTCTTCCGAGGATGACAGCCATGGCATCGTCCTCGGGGATATCCAAGATAACAAAGCCTGTTAAGATAGTGGTGTTAGCAACCACAACAGGCACATCCTCGCAAATGCCGATAGGGAAAGCAGTTGATTTGTCGGCCATTTGCAGAGAGATTTCAGTGGGTGTCAACTTATCCAGTTCAAGTCTCCGATAAAGAGAGAGAGGCATAACACTAACACCGGCTCCAAGGTCGCATAACACAGTTCTAACGTAGTCGCCTTTAATGGAGCAAGGTATAGTGGGCACACCGGGATCACCTAGTTTCTTCGGAGTTCCACCCTTGAAAGTGTAATTAGCAAGCATGGCGAAGATCTCAAGATCAGGTATCCTCCTCTTATTAGTCACAATATGTTTCTTGTACTCAGCATATGGAGACATTTTGAGCATATCCGTCAAACGCATTTGCAGAAAGACAGGTCTGATCATCTCAACGAAGTGTTCAAAATCCTCATCATCCTTTTTCTTGGATGGTTTGGGAGGAAAGGGCATGGGTTTCTGAACCCATGCTTCCCTTTCTTTATCATGCTTCCTAGCAGCGAAGTCATTCTTATCGTATCTTCTATTCTTAGGTTGTGGGTTATCAAGATCAACACTAGGTTTAATCTCCACATCCTTATCATTGCTAGGTTGAGCATCATCATGAACATCACTATTGATATTATCATTAGGCTCATGTTCATCACCAGATTGTGTTTCAGCATCAGAGACAGAGGCATTGTTTGGACTCTCAGGTGTAGCAGCAACAGGGTTGCTAGCGTGCAGGTTCCTATCATATTTCTTCTTATTTCTAGGATGACTAGGTGCATTAGTGCTAACTCCTTGAGAATCTTGTTCAACTCTCTTCGGATGACCCTCAGGATACAGAGGTTCCTGGGTCATTCTACCGCCTCTAGTGACGACTCTGACAGAATTGTCATTCAACTCATTAAGCAAGTCATTTTGAGCTTTAAGTACTTGTTCAACCTGAGTAGTAATCATAGAGGCATGCTTACTCAGAAGCTTAAGATCGTTGACGTTCTTGTCCACACAAGCACTTAAATGACTAAGCATACGAACATTCTGCTCCAATTGTCTGCTAACATAATCATTGAAACTCTGTTGTTTGGCAAAAAAGTTATCAAATTCATCCATGCATAAGCTAGCAGGTTTATCAAAAGGAATATCACTCTCATCAAACCTACGCAGAGAATTTACTTCTACTACCTTTGTCGGGTTATCGAGACCATGGATCTCTTCGATAGGTGGTAGATTTTTGACATCTTCAGATTTAATGCCTTTCTCTCACATAGATTTCTTGGCTTCTTTCATATCTTCAGGACTGAGGAATAGAATACCTCTTTTCTTCGGAGTTGGCTTAGGAGGTGGTTCGGGAATAGTCCAAGCATTCTCATTGCACAAGATATTATTCAGCAGAACCTCAACTTGTTCTACAGTTCGTTCCCTAAAAACACTACCGGCACAACTATCTAGGTGGTCTTTGGAAGCATCGGTAAGTCCATTATAGAAGATATCAAGTTTTTCATTCTTCTCAAGAGGGTGATCAGGCAAAGCATTCAGTAGCTGGATGAGCCTCCCCCAAGCTTGTGGGAGACTCTCTTCTTCAGCTTGAGCAAAGTTGTATATTTCCTACAAGGCAGCTTGCTGCTTATGGGCAGGGAAATATTTTTCAGAGAAGTAGTAGACCATATCCTGGGGGCTACGCACACAACCAGGAGCAAGAGGAGTGAACAAAGTCTTAGCATCATCCTTTAGGAGAAAGGAAACAGCTTGATCATGTAGTAGTGGCGGATCTTTTCCTCACTAGTGAATAGGGTGGCTATATCGTGCAGTTTGGTAAGATGGGCTACAACTAGGCCTGGGCATTCGGTTAAACCGAACAGGTCGGTTCGGTGCCTCGGTTTAGTTTAATTTTCGGTTTCCTAATTTTCCTAACCGATCGGTTCTCACACAAATCATTAACCGAGACTTCGGTCGACCAGAAACTCGGTCCGGTCCTCGGTTATACCCGAAGAGACCCGATATATGCTAGGAGGAAGGAATCGTAAGTCAATTTCTGGGTAAGAAGACACGAACGGCCGGACAAGACCTGTTGATCCAAGCACGCACACCTAGCGGCCGCTGGGACTGCGATTGGAAACGGAGGCGGCGGACGGCCATGTGCCATGCATCATGCGCCTGTGCAAAGCCTCTGGAAGTCTGGAGTGAGCCTGTCTAGGATAAGTTTGGCTTGCGTGTGCATTTCTTGGCGGGGCTGCATGTGTTGTTCAATTATTTTATTTATTTATTAAGGAAAGCATGTGTTGTTGGACGGTGCATATTAACATGGACTGGGCTTCATTGGCTGGTTGTACTATAGTAGAATACATATTATTTCGGTTAGTTCGGAGGATTCGGTTAGCACACTCCAACAACCGAATGCACAGAAGTAATTTCGGTTTCTGATGCTAGTTAACCGAGTGAACAACCGAAGATTCGGTCCCCGGTTTTTTCCGGTTCGGTCTCGGTTTTTTCGGATCCGGTCTTCGGTTTCCGGTTTTTATGCCCACCCCTAGCTACAACCGTTTCATACTCATAACCGTGAAAAGGATCAGTTTAGACGAGAGTGATTAACTCAGGGTTGACAGAGAATTCATAATCCTTATCGATCACAAAGATAGGCGAAGTGTCAAACTTCGGGTCGTATTTCATCCTAGCGTTGAGAGATTTTTCTTTCCACTTGCGCAGTAATTTCTCAACATCATAGCTATCCTTACACGCAAGAAAGTCCTCAGCTATCTCTCCCTCCATAACATAGCGCGTACCAGGCATAACAGGCAATTCAGGCATAGTAGCAGGTTCTACTTCAATAGTATCAGCAGTTTCAGAAGTATCATCACATCTAGCAGCAACTCTAGCAATATGTGCATCAAGGAATGCACCTAGTGGCAAAGCAGTATCAGGCATAGCATCATCAGGCATAGTATCAAGCATAGCATCATCAGGCATAGTATCAAGCATAGCATCATCAGGCATAGTATCAAGCATAGCATCATCAGGCATAGTATCAAGCATAGCATCATAAGCATCATAGGCAGCAGAAGTAGCATCATCAAGCATAGGCGACATATCAATATTTCTAGCAGGAGGTGATGTCGCAAACTTACTCATAACTGAAGGTGAATCAAGTGCAGAGCTAGATGGCAATTCTTTACCTCTCCTCATAGTGGAAGGCAAGATTTTAGTTCTTGGATCTTTCGGATTCCTCATAGTGATCAGCAGACGTCAATCCCAAGTGACTCAGAGAATATAGCTATGCTTCCCCGGCAATGGCGCCACAAAAAGATCTTGATAACCCACAAGTATAGCGGATCGCAACAGTTTTTGAGGGTAGAGTATTCAACCCAAATTTGTTGGTTCACCAAAAGTGTTGGGGATATTGCCTGTTAAAGTGACCCGCCGAATATGGGCCGGGTTACCGTTAAGGCGATTCATCCTTTAAGGCTAGTTGGGCCTCGACCCGGGCGGTTCGAAGTCGTACGATGGTTATGATTTATGGAAGGACTCTGGGTTTTGCAAGACGGCGACTTAGAGACCGCGGTGGTCACGATTTGTAAAGAGGAAGGGACTCTTGTAAACCCTAAGGCTTCGACCTATATATAAAGGCGAGTCTGGAGGGGGAGAGGTAGGTTAGAAATCATCGAGTGCTAGGTTCAGGCGAGTTACGCCTTCCTTGTAATCGAATCCACATCAATACACACAAAGCAGGACGTAGGCTATTACCTCTTCTCGAGGGGCCGAACCTGGGTAAATCGCCGTGTCTCTCCCGTTTAACCCCTTTGAGTCGCCACCAAGGTGGGATGGCTCCAGTACTAAGTCCTTTCACGAGGACATCTGCCGTGACAAAACCACGACAGTTGGCACCCACCGTGGGGCCTTCGCACGGTGGAGTTGAGTTCTCAAAGGGAGCCCTACCAGGGTCTGGGAGTTATTTAGCGGCGCTCATGACTTGGAGCCGACGCGGCATAGCCTACATCGACAACCGCCGATGGGGACCTGAAGCAAATTCCCTCGAATCAGGCTACAGGGTCCCCTTCGGCAAGATCAACGTCTTCATCGGCATGATCGGGTCATCCGTTCCTGAGCCGGACATCTCCTCCGACATCGTCGAGCCGGCCAGGTACGTTCATCCAGTCATAACCCGGAATCTGACTCGCCCGGTCTTTGTGGGTTTCACACAGGGGTCGGAGGAGCCAGAGCCCGCGGCGGCTCAGGAGGTTACCCCCATCAACTCTGACGACGAGTCATCCATGGGCGATTCCGATTCCATCCAGTCCCTTCACGGAGACGGTCTTGGGGGCTTGTCATTGGCCATGGATCCGGAAATCCTCGATCGAACCCGCCGCCAGATCGCCATCTACATGGCTGGGGCGACTCAACCCGCACAGAACCCCGCCGGGGGCGATGGAACCGGCGGGACGTCCAGAAGTGCGTCAGCAGTCCTGGTGGATTTAGCGGCGGAAATCACAAGACTAATGTCAACCCCCCTCACACTAGAGAACCAAGAAGCGATAAATGTGGAGTTAGCAAAACTGAGGGAGGCGGTGGCAAAGGCCCATCAGGATGCTGAGACGGAGTCCGCCAGGATGGAAACTCGACAGGCCCAGATTACGGCCGAAAGGATGCGGTTGAACACCGACAATTGGCGGCTTGAAAGACAGCAGCGCGCATCCGACGCCGTCCATCAGCGGAGGCACCAGGGGCGCCTGCCCCATGATCTCAATCCGACTCGCCTGTTCGACACTCCCCAAACACCCGGGATGGGAGCCGCTCCAGCAGGAGGGATGGGCCGCCCTCCTAACCTGCCGATTCAGCCGACTGAGGGTCAAATTCCTCGTTTCCATACCCCCCGAGGCCACTTCTCTAACCCGGTGGATAACGTGCTTGCCGCAACTCGCCATCTGGAGTCTCTCCCGATCCACGGCAACACCCCAGCTGAGATCGAAGCAAGGAACGCCATTGAGATGTTGAAAACGGCGGTGGTCCAAAACGCGCAGTTCTCACACAGCCCCGAACGACTGCACTCCACTCCCCAGGCGAGCTATACCAGGGGTTGGCCGGAGGATCCGCCAACCGTAAACAGCGCCCCGCGACACCTCCCGCAGGACAACCCGCCCGAGCGGGACCCGCCGGGCAGAGGTCCACCCAACACTCAAGAGGCTCAGACTCCTCCCGCGGGGACCAGAGGGCGAGTTGGGGTGCCCTGCTTGTCCCTGGCCCTTCGAAACGAAAGAATGCCCAAGGACTTCAAAGGACCAAGAAAGGTGCCTAATTACACACCAGATCTCGAACCAACATCTTGGATCGAGGGTTATGAGATCGCCATGGACATGCTCGACGTAAACGAGGCGGTTTGCGCCAGATATTTCACCATGATGCTCGAGGGATCGGCACGCACTTGGTTGAAAAATCTACCCCCCAATTCTATCCAGTCCTGGGCCGAGTTAAAGGAGCGGTTCATCAAAAACTTCCGGGGAACCTGTAAACGACCGATGACAATCGTCGACTTGCAACACTGCGTGCAACGCCCGGATGAGTCGGCGCATCATTGGTCACGGCGAGTCGCGGAAATTATCCATTCATCGGATGGCATCACGGTAGCGCAAGCTGTGCTTATCCTCGAGCACAACTGCCACTACGAACCGCTGGTCCAGAAGCTGGGGCGACTCAAACGGAAAGTTCAGGATATGGGCGAGCTGATGGATACCCTCACTAGGTACGCCGAAGCCGATGATACCAAGGATCCCGGCGAGGATGGTAAGGGTAACTCGTCCAAGAAGGGCGATTCAACGAATAAGAATACCCGCCTCCAAGGCCGCAACCGTCATAACCAGGGGACCAACGACAAGCGTAGGCCGCATGAGGAGCCCTCGGATCTGGTTGCCAACACCAACGCCAATGACGGCAAAAAGAAGAATCGAGGCTTTAGTGGGAAAAGACCACGTAACTACGAAGAGCTGCTCAAAGGCCCTTGCCCGCACCACGCCACGGCCGACGGCCCGGCGGGCCACTCCTGGGAGAACTGCTTCGTGATGCGGGAATTTCGGGCCGAGGCAATCAAGAAGAGCCAGAGCGAAGACCCGAACCGTCGCCAAGACCAACTCGCCGCGCCCAACCAAAGGCACAACCCCTTCGGCGGTTTTCCCGAACAAGAGGCTCAGGGGGGGCCGCAGCCAGGCGGCGGCCAGTACCAGGTGCACCACCACCGGCGGTACAACCCGCCGGGAGTCTTCCAGCAGCCGCCCCCACAGGGGGCTCCGCAGGACCAGGATGACCATGGGGGCTTCCGCAACAATCCTAAACAGCTAAGTAATGGGCAATATCATGTTTTCACCACTAATGCTTGCAGACGTGATAAAAAGGTAAATCACCGGGCGTACAGCGTAATTGAGCCAGCAGTTCCCAGATATCTCCACTGGTCCGAACAGACCATAACGTGGAGCAGAGAAGATCACCCGCCGAGAATAGATAACCCGGGCGACCTGGCCTTGGTCGTGGCTCCCCAAGTGGCGGGTTACACTCTATCAAAAGTACTAATGGATGGCGGCAGCAGTATTAATATCCTATACTTCGACACCTTCCGGAGGATGAATCTATTAGAGAAAGACTTGATGCCTTCAACCACGGTTTTCCACGGCATCGTCCCGGGCAAATCCGCTTATCCGATTGGCCGGGTCAAGCTCTCAGTAGCGTTTGGAACTGCACAGAACTACAGGTCGGAGTCTCTGGTCTTCGAGGTGGTCAAATTAAAAAACCCGTACCATGCGCTGTTCGGGCGACCGGCTTACGCTCGCTTCATGGCCCGCCCGTGCTACGTCTACCTCAAGCTCAAAATGCCTGGTCCTAAAGGGCCCATCACGGTCGACGGAGATAGAAGAATTGCAAAGGAGTGTGAGGAAGGAGACGCGGCCTACGCGGAAGTCGCCTGCGCGGCGGAAGAGCTCAAAAACCACCGGGCCAATGTTGACCCGGCAGACATGTCACCACTCAAGAAACCGACTACAGATTCCGAGTCGCCCCTCAAGTTCAAACCAACAGATGACACGAAGACGGTCGACTTCGTCCCTGGCGATTCATCCAAACAGTTTACCATTGGAACGGGTCTGGACCCCAAATAGGAAAGCGCGCTCATCGAATTCATCCGTGAGAATCGGGACATCTTCGCATGGAAACCCTCTGACATGCCGGGTGTACCGAGAGAATTCGCTGAGCACCATCTTAATATTGACCCAAAATGCAAACCTGTCCAACAATACCTCCGCAGGTTTAACGAGGAGCGACGGAAGGCGATTGGAGAAGAAGTCGCCCGTCTTTTAGCCGCCGGGTTCATCGTGGAAGTCTTTCACCCCAAATGGCTAGCTAACCCGGTGTTAGTACTCAAGAAGAATGGTACGTTCCGTATGTGTATTGACTATACGGACCTCAACAGAGCTTGCCCCAAGGATCCTTTCGCTCTTCCCCGCATCGACCAAATCATTGACTCGGTGGCGGGATGCGAACGATTGTGCTTTTTGGACGCTTATTCAGGTTATCATCAGATCAAAATGGCTGTGGAAGATCAAGAAAAGACTGCTTTCATAACCCCCTTCGGGGCCTTTTTCTATGTGTCCATGCCATTCGGGCTCAAGAGCGCAGGAGCGACTTACCAACGCTGCATCCAGAATTGTCTTCATAGCCAAATTGGCCGCAACGTCCATGCTTATGTTGACGACATTGTGATCAAGACCCGCTGGGAGGAGACACTTCTGGAAGACCTTAAGGAAACCTTTGATAATTTACGGGTATATCAGATGAAGCTAAATCCTACCAAGTGCGTTTTCGGCGTACCTGCGGGAAAACTACTGGGTTTCTTGGTATCGGAGCGCGGCATCGAGGCTAACCCGGACAAAATTGAAGCGGTTACCTCCCTCGGCAAGCCGACGAATGTTAACCAAGTTCAGCGATTGGCGGGTCGCATTGCGGCTCTCAGTCGTTTTGTAAGCCGCCTCGGAGAAAAGGCGATTCCGCTCTATCAATTGTTGAGAAAGTCTGACCGATTCGTGTGGACAGAGGAGGCTGACGAGGCACTTCAGGCCTTGAAACATCAATTGGTTAACCCGCCGGTCCTGGCGGCCCCGGCTGAAAATGAGCCTATGCTCCTGTATATCGCCGCGAATTCCAAAGTGGTCAGCGTGGCTGTGGTCGTCGAAAGAAAGGAGGAAGGAAAGGAATACCCGGTACAACGCCCGGTGTACTTTATCAGTGAGGTGTTAACTCTTTCCAAACAGCGGTACCCACATTGGCAGAAACTGGTCTATGGGGTGTTCATGGCGAGTCGAAAGCTTAAACATTATTTCCAAGAACACCCAATCACCGTGGTCAGTTCCGCGCCCCTCGGCGACGTCATCCAAAACCGCGAGGCAACAGGGCGAATCGCCAAATGGGCAATAGAACTTGGGTCACATCACATTCAGTATACCCCCCGCACGGCCATCAAGTCCCAGGCACTAGTTGATTTCGTCAATGATTGGACGGAGCTTCAGGCTCCGGAAGATCGGCCTGACCTTACCTATTGGACTATTTATTTTGATGGATCCAGGCAGTTGGAGGGCTCGGGGGCTGGTGTGGTGTTGATATCCCCTCAAGGAGATAAGTTCTGCTACGTCCTCCGGCTCATGTTCCCTTGTACAAATAATGCAGCAGAGTATGAAGCTCTGCTTCACGGTTTGCGACTAGCAAAAGAGATGAACCTAACCCGAGTCAGATGTTTTGGGGACTCAGATCTGGTGGCGCAACAGGTTTCGGGCACCTGGGACTCTCGAGATCCTATGATGGCGGCTTACAGGCGAGCCGTATCTGACGTGGCGGGCTATTTTCATGGGTACCAGGTTGATCATGTTGATCGGCGACTCAACGAAGCAGCTGATGCCCTCTCGCGACTCGGCTCACAGAGAAAACCGGTCCCCCCTAATGTCTTCTTGGATGTCCTGCATAAACCGTCCGTAACTGTACCCACGGAGGAGGAATTGGCGATACCAGATCCCGAGTCTCAGCTTGTGGCGGCTCTCCATATCGCTCCGGATTGGGCTCTTCCTTATCTAGCTTATCTTGCTCGTGGCGAGTTACCCACCGACGAAGTTTTGGCTCGCCAGATTGTTCGGCGTAGCAAGTCCATGGTCATCGTTAATGGCGAGCTATATAAACGAAGTGCTTCAGGGGTCTTTCAGCGGTGCGTTTCCTCCGAGGAAGGATGCACAATCCTTAATGACATCCATTCTGGAGACTGCGGACATCACGCTGGGTCATGTTCTTTGGTATCAAAAGCCTTTCGACACGGTTTCTTCTGGTTGACGGCTCACGCAGATGTAGAAGATATAGTACGGCGGTGTGAGGGGTGCCAACGATACGGGAGACAGGCTCATGTGCCGGCTCAAGAATTGAGGATGATCCCCATTACTTGGCCTTTCGCAGTCTGGGGGCTGGACATGGTCGGTCCCTTTAAGATGTCTTCCAACAAGAAAACTCACTTATTGGTGGCGGTTGACAAATTCACTAAATGGATTGAGGCGGAGCGTGTTGGGGCTTGCGATGCGGAGACTGCGGTAAAATTTCTGAAGAAGCTGATTTTCCGTTTTGGATATCCGCACAGTATCATCACGGACAATGGTACTAACTTGTCCCAAGGAGCGATGCTGGATTTCTGTCGCCGTGAACATATCCGGCTTGATATCTCTGCAGTTGCTCACCCGCAGTCAAACGGACAGGCCGAGCGGGCGAATCAGGAAGTTTTGCGAGGGATCAAACCTCGGCTCATAATTCCCCTGGAAAGAACTCCAGGATGTTGGGTGGAGGAGTTACCTTCGGTGTTATGGAGCATCCGGACCACCCCGAATCGGTCCACGGGGTTCACCCCTTTCTTCTTGGTCTATGGTGCAGAGGTCGTCCTCCCTACTGACATAAGGCATGATTCTCTTAGAGTCGCCGCATATGTGGAGCAAGACAACGAGTTGGCGCGTCAGGACTCTTTGGATGCCTTGGAAGAGGCACGTGACTTAGCAGCGGCTCGTTCGGCGATCTATCAACAAGATCTGCGGCGTTATCATAGTCGCCGGGTGAAGAGTCGGACCTTCCAGGAAGGCGATTTGGTGCTTCGACTGATACAAGATCGGGCAGGCATGCACAAGCTTTCGTCCCCTTGGGAGGGACCTTTCGTTGTCAGCAAGAACCTCCGCAATGGTTCTTACTACTTGATGGATCTTCGGCCTGATCGACCGACTACGGGGGCTGAGTCAACTCGCCCTTGGAATATTGCCCATTTGCGGCCTTATTACACTTGAGTTCTTAAAACTCCGTGCTTTGTAAGTTTTTCAGTTTTCATTATGGAATAATATAATGTTTCCCTGACTCGGGGGCTTCTTCTTTAAGAAAAATATTGGAGAGCAATTTCATGACATCCTGTTGCGACCTTATGAGCCGACAGAACATGCATTAAGGGTGGGTGCACGAGCTTTCTGACTCGCCTTCCCCTGTCGCGACCGTATGAGCCGACGAAACCTGCATTAAGGGTGGGTGCACGAGCTTTCTGACTCGCCTCCCCCTGTCGCGACCGTATGAGCCGACGAAACCTGCATTAAGGGTGGGTGCACGAGCTTTCTGACTCGCCTCCCCCTGTTGCGACCGTATGAGCCGACAAAACCTGCATTAAGGGGGGGTGCACGAGCTTTCTGACTCGCCTCCCCCTGTCGCGACCGTATGAGCCGACGAAATCTGCATTAAAGGTGGGTGCACGAGCTTTCTGACTCGCCTCCCCCTGTCGCGACCGTATGAGCCGACGAAATCTGCATTAAGGGTGGGTGCACGAGCTTTCTGACTCGCCTCCCCCTGTCGCGACCGTATGAGCCGACGAAACCTGCATTAAGGGTGGGTGCACGAGCTTTCTAACTCGCCTCCTCCTGTCGCGACCGTATGAGCCGACGAAACCTGCATTAAGGGTGGGTGCACGAGCTTTCTGACTCGCCCCCTCCTGTCGCGACCGTATGAGCCGACGAAACCTGCATTAAGGGTGGGTGCACGAGCTTTCTGACTCGCCTCCTCCTGTCGCGACCGTATGAGCCGACAAAATTACTCGTGTTATGATTTGACCTTGGAGATTTTTATCCTCACTGCTTATTCGTTGAAACTGTTTGTAGTTCTTTTATTTTCAAAGGTAATGTGCTCAAGGTTTTCATTCTTGGCGGATCGAGCATTTCAGGCGATTCTGATAAGGATTAACAAAATATTTTAAACCGCCTCAAAAGCGGTATAAGGGTTTTTTGGCAGAAGATGTCATCAAAAGATAGTACTGACTATTACATGGCTCTTGGGCCAAATTCAAGGAAAATCTATTCTGCTAAGTCTTGGCGTGAGCTCTGACCAGCTTCGATTTGTAAATCGCCCAAGACCCAATTGCATCTGGACAAAGAGGCAAAATCGTCTTCATCGGTCAAGATTGATGCCAGGTCTGTTTCCCAGTCGAAGGGATTCTTGGGTCGCCGAGGGATAAGGTTGGTCACCACGAAGGTTGGCGGGCTGATTTTCTTATTCTTGTCATCATAAGCCGCCTGATATTTTGTCAAGTCAAGGCTGGCGGCGAGTTGAGTCGCGGCCAGTCGAGAATCCTTGACAACCTTCTGGTAGTCTTCTTCCACGAACTCCGAGCCGTCATCTTTAAGCTGAGGGAAGCCGGCAGCTACTTCTTCCAAATTAATTTCTGGAGCATACGCCAGGCAGCGACTCAGAGCCGTCAGGACACCCTTCCGGGCGGCTGATCGGGTTAACTCGCCGATCTGGGGAGGCAGTGTGGATAGATATCCAAGCACCTTCTTGATGGAAGTTATGGGCTCCTTTGCACCTATCACAGCTTTGACGGTCAGCACACTGCCTGTGTATAGTTGTTCCGTCAGTGTATAGATCGCCTTCAGCATCAACACGCTGTCGTCTTGCAAATTGGCGACTCTCGAGCCTGTGATTACATAACCGGTAAGTTAAAAATTAAGGAATTTGCCCAAGGAGGAGGATAAGATTGGAGAGTTAGGAAAAGCTTACCAAAGATGGCTTGTGTCATGTTGGAAATATGGCGCTTTAAGCCGGATAGCTCCTGCTGCACGGTTGCCAGCTTTGCTTCTGCTTTTTCGGCTCTCGTCAAAACCGCGTTGTGGTCAGCCTGAGTTCTTTCTAACTCGGCTTTGAGCTTCTCCAGTTCAACCAGAGCCAGCTTACATTTGTCTTCCGACTGAGTTCGGGCATCTTGTTGGTCAGCCAAGTTTTTCCTTAAGTCGCCCAGGGCCAGTTCGGTCTGGGCAAGGCTTTCCTGTTCAAAATTTAAAACAAAGACAAGTCTCGTAATTATTGCAAGGCAATACCCCTGACACTTGGGGGCTAATGTATAATTTCTCAAGGGAAATTATACAGAAATCAAGACCCGGCTCATCATTTTACTGATGACCCGGCCCTTGGGGGTTACTGGTCGCGAAGTTTTTTTTAAAAAAAAAGAAGACCCGGCTCATCATTTTACTGATGACCCGGCCCTTGGGGGTTACTGGGAATAATATAGAGTATAAATTTTACCTCATGCTTGTTATTTAACATCTTTAGCAGATTTTTTTCCATCTCGTAACTCGCTTCCAGGCGACTTGCGAAGCCAGAACAGAGTTCTGTAAACTCCAGACCTGCATAGTCAGAAAGTTTCGCCTTGGAAGGCCCAGACTCGGGAATTGATGGAGAAGGGGATGCCATATGTTTGGAGAGGATTGTTGCTGCCGGCTTGGAGAAACCAAAACCAATAATGACCACGGCATCTGGGTCATCAGCTGTCGCCATTACGACCGGTGATCTAGGGACATCCGTTGATCCTTTGGGCGACTCAGGAGGATTTGCTTGAATTGTCGGCTCGTTTTGACTCGGATCTTCTTGAGTCGGAGTTGCTTTCCTTGGAGGTTCAGAAGTGGCATCAGGGATTGATCCGCTGGTTTTCCTCTTTTTGGCTTGCGCCCTAATAAATGAGATAGGCGTGTTAGAAAATTAAAAAGAGTGCTATTCTCAAGGATGAGGACAAGAAACTTACCCCGGGACTCGGATCATTGGTGGAAGGGTCGACATCACTGAGTCGCCAGAAGTAGGGGGAGAATCCTGTAGAATTTGTACATCGGTAATAACAGGCGGGTTATGACTGTGATCCAAAAAGAACACGAAAAATGGTTGCTCAAATAAAAAAAAGAGGAGGTACCTCGCTTGGTTTTCTTTTGTTCGTTGTTGGCAAGCCAGGTGTTAGGTCGCCAGAATGACTTCGCGTTTTCCGTTTCGAGGCGTGCTGCGTTTTCTTCAGTAAGAAATTTGGGTCCAAATGGGCATTTGGATGTGAGAGAGGTACTTTTCGACATATTCGCCGGGCCGGCTTAGGTGGAGAAGGAGATGAATCGGAGGAGACGGAAATTACCTCGACAGAATCTTCCTGGATTTCGTTATCTTCATTCTATTATAAGAGGAGTGAGAGATAAATAGAAGTTAAAAGGTAATAGGTGGCGAGTGAAAAAGAGGACGGATTGGTACCTCGGAGAGTGCGTCGCCAGCTTGAGATTCGTCGACTTCAGATGGCTCGGCCGCAGCCGATTTACCATTGCCTTTGTTTTTCTTGGAAGGCGGCTTAGCACTCTTCATGGCTTGTTTCTTAGGTCTCCGAGACCAGAACTTGTCGCCTTTCTGGAAAGGGATGTGGCATGAAGTCACGATGGCAGTAAAACAGATGGAATAAAAATTGAGGGCGAGTTAGTCTTGGTTACCTTGGGCGCCGGGTTAATCTTGCAGAAGGGCTTAAGGCCGATTTGGCCGCACTTTGCTGTAGGCTCGCCGGTCAGTTTCTTGATGATGGCGACGATATCTTTTTCTGTTAATGCTGTGTGAAAGTAGCATTGTGGATGGTCCAGAGTACCGTCAAATTCGCACATCAAGCCTTCTCGGCGGCTCAGAGGAAGGATCCGCCATTCGACCCAGCAGCGGATCAGGTCAACCCCGGTGAGACCGTTGTTAGTCAAGGATCTCAGTTCGGACAGAATTGGGACGAATTCCGACTCTTCTTCCTCGGTGAGGTTGTCAGGGAGCTTGAAGTTGACCGGGAGGCGGCTTGGCCTGTAGCCCTGAAGTTTGTTCTCTCCGGCAGGGGATGTTTCTTTGTAGTAAAACCAAGATTCACCCCAGCCTTTGGGATGGCTGGGCATAGTAAGTGCAGGAAACAGACTGTCCCTGCGACGCTGGACGTTGACCCCGCCGAGTTCCAAACTGGGGCCATTGTGGAATTCTGTCTGGCGATTCAAATGGAAAAAGTACCAAAACAGGGGGACGGAAGGCTCGATCCGCAGATAAGCTTCGCAAAGGACTTGGAATTGACTCAGGTTGCTTATGGAATTGGGTCCCAAATCCTGGAGTCGGACGTTCACAAAATTCAGGGCGTCTCTATGGAATTTAGATCCGGACGGCTTAAAACCCCGTTCTAAGTGTTCCACAAAAACTACTATCTCCCCTTCCTTGGGGTTGGGTAGGTCTTCTCCTAACCCGGTGCGCCATCCAATGACGTCTTGAGGATCCAAGCAGCCCGCTTTCACGTAATTCGCCAAAACAGCATCATCGACTTTGGTGGGAAGCCAATCGCTCTTGAAAACGGCACCCATGCTACAAATAGGCAAGAAAATGGTATTACATGTCTCGAACATTTACTATGTGAGTCGGGACTAGCTTCTGCTTAACCCGCCGGATTGGGAGGCCGGGTTGGGCTGATGTGGCGACCTATCGGAGCAGGGCTATTCTCAGAAGCGACGCTACTGTTGGTGCTAAAATTTATTCTTTCCAAAACACTAAGGGAAGGACGAGGTTTCCAAATAGCTTTTTGCAAACAGTGAAAGAGGAATGGATCTATTCAACAGATATAAAAGCTTACGGACATGGCTAAAACATGAACGATGTGCGATCAGGATGGTGCTTCGTGTTTGAAAAGACTAGTCTATTTAGAAAATTCGCAAGGGCACAGATGGATAGGATTGTTCGAAGCACTAGGTGCCCTAATGGCGCTCGGACTAATCAGTTCGACAGTTAAGATGGTGACGAGCATAGAGCTTCGGAGCTATGGCAATGGCGGCGGCAAGAACAAGAACTAAATCTACCCTTAGAGAAGGGGAAACGGTGGCCTAACCTGAAGATCTTGGTCGAAGAAGATCGGTGATGATGGAGGCTGTTGGAGGATAAGGAAACCCTCGGCGGCGGTGGAGCCTGGCGACGGCGATGACGTGCGGGCGGCGCTGGAGCTCCTCGAATGGCGCCGGAACTCTTCGAACGGCAGCGGCTTGCGGGCGGCGCCGGAGCTCCTCGAACGGCGACGGCTTGCGGGCGGCGCCGGAGCTCCTCGAACGGCAACGGCCTGCGGGCAGCACTGGAGTTCTTCGGACGGTGATGGAGTTTGCGGCCGGCGGCGAAGCCTTCGGGATGCGGAGCGTTTTCTTCTCGCTGAGATAATGGCGGAGGTATTGACGGGACTGGTAGGTGGCCGGTGTCAGCCCTGTCCCTTCCGCCTATTTATCAGGACGGGCGCGGGGATCGAGGCGCTATGAGCGGGAACCGACGAGGAAGGAAAGATTCGCCATGATGGCGCCCGAAAATTTTGGGATAATGACGCACTAAAAGACCCGTTGGGATTGTGTTGGAGTTCCCGGAAATTGAGGGCTGGGGAAAGTACTGATGGGAAATACGTTGGCGGCTCAGAGACTTTTGCCGGTACCAGTTGGCGAGTTAAGATTTCTGGTGTACGGAGGAACACAGAGGAGTGAATCGCCTTCGACTAAAATGGAAGCATTGGCGTGAAGATTCAAGTCAATTTGGGGCCTAATGTTGGGGATATTGCCTGTTAAAGTGACCCGCCGAATATGGGTCGGGTTACCGTTAAGGCGATTCATCCTTTAAGGCTAGTTGGGCCTCGGCCCGGGCGGTTCGAAGTCGTAGGATGGTTATGATTTATGGAAGGACTCTGGGTTTTGCAAGACGGCGACTTAGAGACCGCGGTGGTCACGATTTGTAAAGAGGAAGGGACTCTTGTAAACCCTAAGGCTTCGACCTATATATAAAGGCGAGTCTGGAGGGGGAGAGGTAGGTCAGAAATCATCGAGTGCTAGGTTCAGGAGAGTTACGCCTTCCTTGTAATCGAATCCACATCAATACACACAAAGCAGGACGTAGGCTATTACCTCTTCTCGAGGGGCCGAACCTGGGTAAATCGTCGTGTCTCTCCCGTTTAACCCCTTTGAGTCGCCACCAAGGTGCGATGGCTCCAGTACTAAGTCCTTTCACGAGGACATCTGCCGTGACAAAACCACGACAAAAAGGGAAGCGAAAGAATATTCTCAAGTATTAGCAGCTGAATTTATCAGATTCAACCACACCTGTAAGATCAGTGTCTGGAAGCAAAGTATCAGTAGCAAAGTAGTATGATAGCAACGGTGCCAGAAATGATCTGTTGACAAGTCAGACTATTCCTAACTGTTGTATCAATGGCGCCAGTAGGTTGCACGTGGGCGACTAACTATTCTTCCCCGACAACAGTGTCGGAAAAGATCTTGCAACAAGTAACAGCGGAGTAGCAAGTAACATCAGTAGTGACAAGAGCAGCAAGTAACAGCAGTAGCGACAAAGTGGCCCAATCCCTTTTGTAGCAAGGGACAAGCCTAGACAAAGTAACGTAGCGAGGACCAGTAGTAACAGACTCGTAGGCAGTGGATCGGTGATGGATGAGTATGATGGATGTGATTCACCATGTAACAGCTATAACACGGAGATATATGTAACTAGCTCCCGTTTGTCAATCTAATGTAGACATGTATTCCGTATGTAGTCATACGTGCTTAGGGAAAAAACTTGCATGACATCTATTGTCCATCCCTCCCGTGGCAGCGGGGTCCTAATGGAAACTACGGGATATTAAGGTTCTCTTTTTAATAAAGAACCGGACCAACACATTAACACGTGGTGAATACATGAACTCCTCATACTATGGTCATCTCCGGGAGTGGTTCCGGCTATTGTCACTCCGGGGTTGCCGGGTCATAACACATAGTAGGTGACTACAACTTGCAAGATAGGATCTAAAACACACATATATTGGCGACAACATAATAGGTTTAGATCTGAAATCATGCCACTCGGGTCCTAGTGACAAGCATTAAGCATAGCCAAGTAGTTGCAACATCAATCTAGAACATAGTGGATACTAGGGATCAATCCCCGTCAAGAACTAACTCAATTACATGATAGATCTCATCCAACTCATCACCGTTCAGCAAGCCTACGATGAGATTACTCACGAAGGATGAAGAGCATCATGGAATTGTCGATGGAGAAAGGTTGATGATGACGATGGCGATGATTTCCCCTCTCCGGAGCCCAAAACAGACTCCAGATCTGCCCTCTAGATGAAGAACAGGAGGTGGCAGCGCCTCCGTATCGTAAAACGCGATGAATCCTTCTCTCTCATTTTTTCCGGGCGAGACGGAAGATATAGAGCTGAGTTTGGGGTGGTGGAGCCACGTGGGCCCCACGAGCCTTCACGGCGTGGCCACGGGGGTGGCCACGGCCTGTGGGCTTGTGGCTCACTGGTCCACCTCCTCCGGTGGATCTTTGCGCTCGTATTTTTCTTTTATTCCTGAAAAAATCTTCGTAAATTTTCAGGACATTCGAGAACTTTTATTTCTGCACAAAAACAAGACCATGGCAATTCTGCTGAAAACAGCGTCAGTCCGGGTTAGTTCCATTCAAATCATGCAAATTAGAGTCCAAAACAAGGGCAAAAGAGTTCGGAAAAGTAGATACGACGGAGACATATCAACATCTCGAGTAGAACACAAAAGAGTTTGTGGGCGTTGATGTTCAATTTGCTACCCTCCTTAGTGTTTTCTTAATTCAGCGATATTGTTGGATTGAAGCGGCCCGGACCAACTTTACTCATACGCTTATGAGTGACCGGTTTCATCGACTGACATGCAACTTGTTGCATAAAGATGACTGGTGGGTGTCTGTTTCTTCAACTTTAGTTGAATTGGATTTGACCGAGGCGATCCTTGGAGAAGGTTAAATAGCAATTTGCATATCACCATTGTGTCTTTGTGTAAGTAAGATGCGATCATACTAGATACCCATAGCAGCCACGTAAAAATTAAAACAACAAATTACAAGACGTCTAACTTGTTTTTGCAGGGTATGCATGTGATGTGATATGGCCAAAGACATGATATGATATATTGGATGTATGAGATGATCATGTTGTAATAGTTAAATATCAACTTGCACGTCGATGCTATGGCAACCGGCAGGAGCCATAGGGTTGTCTTTAAACAAATGTTTGTGCTTGTAGATGCTTTTACTATATCGCTAGGTAGTAGCTTTAGTAGTAATAGCGTAAATAGTGTGAAAACCTCGACGGCGACACGATGATGGAGATCATGATGATAGAGATCATGGTGCAGCGCCGGTGACGATGGAGATCATGTCGGTGCTTTGGTGATGGAGATCAAGAAGCACAAGTGCATGGCCATATCATGTCACTTATGATTTGCATGTGATGTTAATCCTTTTATGAACCTTGTTTTGCTTAGGAAGACAGTAGCATTATAAGGTGATCCCTCACTAAAATTTAAGATGAAATTGTGTTCTCCCGACTGTGCACCGTTGCAACAGTTCTTCGTTTCGAGACACCATGTGATGATCGGGTGTGATAGACTCAACGTTCACATACAACGGGTGCAGAACAGTTTCACACGCGGAACACTCGGGTTAAACTTGACGAGCCTAACATGTACAGACATGGCCTCGGAACACAAGAGACCGAAAGGTCGAGCATGAATCATGTAGTTGATATGATCAACATGGAGATGTTCACCACTGAAACTATACTCAACTCACGTGATGATCGGACTTGAGTTAGTGGATTTGGATCATGCACCACTTGAATGACTAGAGGGATGTCTATTTGAGTGGGATTTCTTAAGTAATATGATTAATTGAACTAATTATCATGAACATCGTCAAAATGACTTTGCAAATTATGTTGTAGCTTGCGATGTAGCTCTACCGTATTGATATGTTCCTAGAGAAAATTTAGTTGAAAGATGATAGTAGCAATTATGCGGACTGGGTCCATAAACTGAGGATTGTCGTCATTGCTGCACATAAAGCTTATGTCCTCAATGCACCGCTCAGTGTGCTAAACCCCGAGCGTCGTGTGTAGATGTTGCGAACATCTAACATACCGGTTTTTGATGACTACATGATAGTTCAGTGCATAATGCTTAAACGATTTAGAAGTAAGGTGCCGATGACATTATGAATGTCACGGGACATATGAGATGTTCCAAGAGATGAAATTAGGATTTCGGGCTCACGCCCGTGTTGAGAGGTATGAGACCTTCGACGTGATACTTTGCCCACAAAGTAAGGGAGAAAAGCTCAATCGTTGAGCATGCGCTCAGATTGTCTGGGTGCACTACAAGAAATATGCTAACTTACGACCTTCAATATTTGTCATTGAATGGTCGTTGGTTTCCATTTGCGACCTTTTTACGACCAAAAACAGGAGGTCAAAAGCTGAGGGTCTCTAATGAACTATAACGAACTTTTTGCTCGAATGGTCGAAGACATTTACGACCAAACGAAAGCATTGAAATTATTTTGGTCGTTGTTTGTCTGCCCAAGCCACATCGGATCCAATGTGGCAAGCTGATGTGGCCAAGTTACGACCAATTGAATTGGTCGTTGATAAGAATCAGCACGGTCCAGTTTGGTGTTCTACATGGGCCGAGCTCAACTATTCAGCCTTTTTATATGTTTTTCTTATTAATTTTGATCAGATACATGGGCCAGGCCCAACATTTTAGCCTCTTTATTTTGGGGTTGTGGCCTTTTACTTTCTATTGATTTTATTTTTTGGCCATTTTATTTTTTACAGGTCCCACTAGTCAGATTGGTCCCACATCTTATCCTGATCTCATAATTCGAATCCACACCATAAATTTTGTAATTTTTCAAACAATTTTCATACCTTCTGAGGTTTCCATTTCATAGGTATCAAATCACATACGAAATTAATATTTTGAACAGATCACAGAACAAATGAAATTCGTCCAAAACAACACTAAATTTTCGTCCAAAGCATGAACTACATGGGACTATGACGACCTGGAACTAGAGCTTCCATTTCTACCAGCAACAAGCAGCGACCAGCCACCTGAAAGAGAGGGCAAGACTACCAAGGAGCTAAAATAAACGACCATCCATCATCAATCGAGGACACTAGCAATAAGAGACCACAGCGGCGTTCCAGAGAACCCCCTCCTCCCCCTGCTGCTGCTTGGCTTGCCGCATCACTAGTCACCCTACACACAACAAATTTTCATATGTTCAGAAAACAGATCAACATGTTGAGTAGTAAGAGGGGAATGACACGGAGAAAGCGAGCGAGTGGATCAGGATGGTCTTACCTTGCTGCCGTCGTACTTGTCGTTCACCTCGGACTTATACTGGTTAAGTCGCCACATGCCTCTCCTGCCTGAAAGAAGGATGGGCACGAAAGAGCACGGATCAGTACCACTGTGTTGCGTTAATATCGCAGGGCTACTTTTTTATGGTGGTGTTTGGTGTGAATGTTATACCTATGGGTTGTTGTAGGCATCGATCTTGTTGGTGTACTCAAGCTTCTCGTCCTTGGAAACATAGAGAGCCTTGTCCTGCAATTCATTCAAAGAGAGGAGGAATTGTTAGTGCGGTGCAAGGCATAGATCCCAGGATAACAATTAACATAATAGGAATAGTTGAACAAATCATGTGAAATGGCATGCGAAATTGGAAACTAACATTCGAGAAGTAGTTTTAATCAATGAACACAGACTATACGAATTTGGAAACAATTAGTACATTCTAACATGTTAAGTGGCTACCATTCCAATTATAATCGTATTGTGGCATAGAAAGAAGAGACCCCACTGCTACAAATTAACCTAATGTTGTTCTACTACTAGACCATTCAAGATCATGGCCCACATCAACAATACTAATAACATATAGTTACCATGGTACAACAGCAAGCAAATAGTGCAAAGATCTAGCACAACCAGGAGTAGCAGCATCTTGTAATTGGTGTTGATTGAATACTGCACGTATTGTCGGGGGCAATGTTCCAAATCATCATTTGTAAACTATCCATATGTTTCATGTATAAAATATTTATCCAGTAAAGTTGAGAATTACAGGTGTTGCACTTTAGCATAGTTAGGCTTCTCCAGCTGATGAATTTACTTGCTTAAAAATAACAACATAATATATCCGAATCAGAAAATACAATTAAACATATGAAATGTAAGAGATAGCGTCACCAAATAAAATTCCCAGATCAGAACCAAAAGGCTATAAAATTCCCAGATTAGGAACTTGGAGCAAGAAAAAGTATGTGTCGCTTAAGAGCTACCAAAGTAGATATCATATAATTATCATCATGATCATACATTGAAGTCATTAAAGGCTACAGGTTCATTCCTTCAACATAGAATTGGAAAATCACAAGAATGGTAGTTTAACCAATGTGTCGAGGTAACACCAGGAGGTGACCATCACATAGTATGATAGTAAAGGCACAGGGTGGGACACACTGTCCACTTACGGTATAGACAGATCAAAGATGCTCCCACTTCCTCGGTGGACATATCAAAGAACTAAAAAATGTAGACCATAAACAAGGATCAGCTTTAGGAGAATTGAGATGTATTTTTACAAGAAAATGACAGGTACCAATCCCGTGTAGATAATAGACAAAATCTGCCAAATTTATTCAGAATAACTAATGTGTTTCTCACACTACAAAAATTCGAGATAAAAGATGTCTATTGGTAATCATTACGAACTGATTTCTAAAAGCTTTACTCTACAGATAAGTGAACTTAGCTATGCAGAATTATACTAGTACTGAACTTGTTGCACCTTATTATTGAATTGTTTGCATAGTGACAGGAGGCAAAAGTATATTAGTACTCAACTTGTTACTGAATTATTATGCAAAATGGAACCTCACACAACAAGTAACAACAATTCAATAAAGCTCACGATTTAATTGCCTTTGCAACTTATAGCTAACTACATGTGTTAAAATTGAAGCATTGTTGTTGGGTTAATAAATAATCAAGGTTTTGCCGCAAACAACAATTTTTTGCGATATACACACCCAGAATTAATCAATGGTTCCAAGTTGATATATTTTACTACTAGCTTACCATACAGATTAATGCATGCACGACAGCAACCACATGGCATCGAGTAAGCGATATTTTGAGAAAGACATTACATCAACAAGTACTGCAAAAGTTGCAAGTCAAGCAGTATTTAGAAGAAAACCATGGTAAACCAACCCAGAAAGGAGCTACGAGTCTTTGTTCTGATAATTATCTCTGTATCTTCAGAGCTTCTTCAAAATTCAGTAGTATGGTTCATCTTTCATTTTAATAATGTGTGCATCATTTCATTTCATTCAAAAGGGTACAACATGGAGTCTGAAGTAAACATAACCTGCAAAGAGGTCGTGATGAAGACATGAGGAAATTGTGCACAAAATATTACAACCATGTGTGCTCATTTCACCATCACATATTTACATCCCGTTTGCGGGTGGAATTTATCTTATCCATCTTCGGCATGCCAATCACGCTCACACCAAATAGACTAGACACTGGCAGATCTGAGTGGTAGAATATACTAGTCTGCACCAAATTACCAACGATCAGCAACCGTGCGTCCGCTAACATGCGTCCGCTAATTCTACGCACAGCAGAACTAATCGCACCACTAGTTCAGGCCCCAGATGGGGCATCGACCTGTATTTGGTAGCAGTAAGTTGCTGGTTCCGAACGAGACGCGTTCACACAGAGCTCGGTGGAATCAAACCCATGCGTCACGGCCGGTAGCGACGGACGGACAAACGCGTGTAGCGTAGGCAGCGGTAGCACGAAATGGGGGTTGGGTGCAGTGGGCGGTCGTAGTACCTGGAGTGCGTGGCGGGCGGGCGAAAGGAGTAGCAGGGGCTCCTCATCTCCATGACCCCGTAGCGGCGCGGCTTCTCCGGTCGATCGTCGTCGGGGCCGGCGGCGGGTTGGAGGAACGTACCTTGCAAGGCGAGTGGCGGCGGCGTGGTGCTACAAGAGATAACTATGGCTATCGAAATAGGTCAGAGATGAAGTGGCTACCGAAACCCTAGCTAGCCACGGGGGACGATGGAGGGCAGGAGCGTGGATTCTGGATAGAGGGGAAGGAGGCGTGGAGCTTGGGGAGCTCGGGGGAGAACTTCCCGTCGACGGAGCTCGTCAGAATAGGTCGGCGTGGGTGGTGGCGGCGACGAGGGAGAGGGGTTCGTGGGGGAGAGTAGCGAGTGTGTCGAGGAGATGGGTGCGACGGGGTGGGTGGCGGCGCGATGGGAGAACGAGGGGAGAGGGCGGAGGCTAGGGTTTTTGGGGTGGGGAGAAGGGATAAGGATGGATCAGAACGGGGTGAGGGCAGCCGTTGGATCCGCCAACATCCAACGGTATACGATGCATGATCCGTGTGACATGGCTATGGTCCAATCAAAATGCAGTATGCGTGTACGACGTTATGACCATTTAAAATTGGTCGTAACAATTAAAAATAAAAATAGAATTTTGATGTCTGGATTGATCCACGGTCAATCGCTAAGTACTGAAGTTTCTATGTCTGGATTGGTCCATGGACAATCGATGTGTTACGTGATAGTTGAGCAGTGCACCACTACAGGATTTGAATTGTACTAACACAAGTTTTCATTTTCTTTGGACGGAAACTTAATTTTCCATTTTTCGAGTGCCCAAAATGAGTTTTTTGTGAAGGACCTACCATATATTTGTTGCAAAATTGGACCAAATAATTTTTCTAACATACTAGGACACATTTAATGTACAATACACCAAATGGTTGGGTGTCAAAAGCTTTGATCCACCACTCGTGAAAAAGACAAATTTTCGTCGAATCAGCCGGAAGCGAGTCAAATTTGAACTGCAGCTGCATTATAGTTTGCTCTTTATTTTTCCCAAAAATCATTTATAGGTAAACAAGTATCTATTTCATCATAGAAACACCAAAAGTTTTCCAAGATTCAACCACTAGTTAGGAACAGTCATACCCGCCGTTTTGACCGCATTTTGAAATGGCCATTGAAAAATTCAAAAAAACAAAAAAATGGAAAACCTTTGTATTGTGTCATTATATGTGACAAATTTACTAGGAAAAATAATAACCTTATAATATGACAATTATTTTTAAAAAGTGTTCTCAGAAATGGCCTATCATGTGTGAAGATTCATGGTTTTCAAGCCAAATGATGAATCTTATGGCACATCCATGGTATAGTTTTTACAAATGTTCCCATATTGTGCATAAGGGTGCAGATTGGAATGACAAACAATGTTGCCGAAGGAAGTTTTCATTTTCTTTGGAAGAAAAATTCATTTTTCATTTTTTGAGTGCCCAAAATGAGTTTTTTTAAGGATCTATCATATATTTGTTGCAAAATTGAACCAAATCATTTTTCTAACATACTAGCACATATTTAATGTACAATTGACCAAATGGTTGGCTGTTAAAGACTTTTATCGACCTCTCGTGAAAAAGACAATTTTTTGTTGAATCGGCTCGAAGAGGGTCAAATTTGAACTGCACCTACATTATAGTTTGCTCTTTATTTTTCCAAAAAATCATTTCTAGGTACACAAGTATATTTTTAATCAGAGAAACACCAAAAGTTTTTCAAGATTCAACCACTAGATAGGAACGGTCATGCCCGTTGTTTTGACCGCATTTTGAAATGGCCATGAAAAATTAAAAAAAATCAAAAAAATGGAAAACCTTTGCATTGTGTCATTATATGTGACAAAGTTACCAGGAAAAATAATAAACTTGTAATACGACAATTAGTTTTAAAAAATGTTCTTAGAAATGGGCCATCATGTGTGGGGATTCATGGCTTTCAAGCCAAATGATCAACTTTATGGCCACATTCATGACATAGTTTGTTGAAACGATCTAATATTATGCATAAGGGTGCATATTGGAATGGCAAACAATGTTGATTAAGGAAATTTTCAGTTTCTTTGTATGTAAAAATCATTTTTCATTTTTCAAGTGTCCAAAATGACTTTTTTTGTGAAGGACCTACCATATATTTGTTTAAAATTGTAACAAATCATTTTTCTAAAATACTAGGTCATATTTAATGTACAATTGACAAAATGGTTGGGTGTTAAAAGCTTTTATCCACCTCTAGTGAAAAAGACAAATTGCCGCCGATTCAGCACGAAGAGGGTCAAATTTGAACTAGAGGTGCCTCATAGTTTCTCATGATTTTTTCCAAAAATCATTTTTAGGTAAAGAAGTATCTATTTAATCAGAGATCCAACAAAAATTAGGCAAGATTCAACCCCTAGCTATGACGGTCATGCCCGCCGTTTCGACCGCATTTTGAAACGGGCATAACAAATTAAAAAAATCAAAAAGATGCAAAACCTCTGTGTCGTGTCATAATATTTAATGTACAATTAACAAAATGGTTGGGTGTTAAAAGCTTTTATCCACCTCTAGTGAAAAAGATAAATTGTCGCCGATTCAGCAAGAAGCGGGTCAAATTTAAACTGCAGTTCCATTATACTTTGCTCTTTATTTTTCCCAAAAATCATTTATAGGTACATAAGTATATATTTAATAAGAATTACATGGTGTGGTGGCCTGACGCCGAGGTTTGGATGGTGGTCGAGGGCCCTAACTCCAGAGCGCGTGAAGTTGCATGCGAGCCGCGTGGTCACCGCGTTACCGTTGCGTTGCTACGCATTCTAGGTGGAATAGGCATGTCTGGTGGGTTGGACACTCCCTCGGTAGGTGTTAGGAAGAAGAATACAATAGAAGAATCTCACGAGGAGACCGAACTAAGCTCAAACATGAGTTAGCAGCCAAGTGTTTGATTAGCGGTGCAGGTAATGCACATAGACAATGGGCCTAAATTTTGGCTGAGGATGATAATCTACTAAGAGACTCTGTTGCCAAATTTCTAGCTCAAATGGATGATCCTAGGTGACACTTGCTTTACAAAGTACCACACTATGCAGAAATATGGATGTTGAAGCTGGGATCAAATGAATCAATGGATTGAGCTGAAATTTGGTGTATGATGTTAAGTTGGGCATATGAAGGCACTGTAAAAAATTATACCATTTGGACATGCCAAAGTGACACTTCCTTCACAATGTTTCAATCTGGACAGAAAATGCTAATTGAAACTGGGCTCACATAGATGACTGGACTGAGCTTAAATTTGGAGGAGGATGATAATTTGGGCACATTAAGGCACTATAAAAATTTCATAAAATTTGGATAAACAAAAATTGTACTTCCTTCACAATGCTCTCTACCGAACAGAATATTGGGAAAAATATTGAGGGAAACTGGCTGAATTAAATGAGCTAAAATTTGGTGGAGTGAGGTTATATGGACAGTTTTATTACATGGTAAATTTTCATCAACTATAAAGCAATATAAAATGTAGTTGCTTCACAAACTGAAAATATTAGCTGAAACAAAGATTGGATGATGAGCTCACATGGATTGTTAGATGGGGCTAAAATTTTGTGGAGAGCTATGTTTTGGGCACATAGAAGATGTGGAAAAAATTCAACTCATGAGTATATTCCTATCTATTACTTCCTTCACAAAGCTGTTAGTTGAACACAAACTTTGGAAATTTGCTGAGAAAGATTTACTAGTCAAATGGTTACGAAATTTTTCATGAGGCAATGATTTGGATAGGAAAGAGTGCCCAAAAAAATTTAGGGTCATCAAAGAAATATAAATAGCACTTCCTTCACAAAGTGCTATTCTAAAAAGAATAGGAAAATGAATATTGCTGAATTATTTTCAAACTATGGAAGGAAGGGTTTTCACATATTTGAGGAATATATGATACAAAGTATTTATGAGAATTTTTCGAGAATTTTTGGAATGACAGAATAGTAGGTTGCTTCACAAACTAAGAAAAAAATAACACATGGACATGACACATAGGCAAAACTGATGATGTGGCACCTAGTCATAGCTATGACCATCTATATTTGTCGTAATCAGCTACAAATTAGGCAGCAAACCAGGGCTATCCTCTTTACGACCATTCCCAGTAAGGAAGTTACGACCTTTATGATGAAAATGGTCGTTAGTTTTTGGGGTTAGGACCCCTCCGGACAGCTTACGACCAATTGGTCTCAAATGGTCGTAGATTTATGACCAATTCTGTGAGTGTCACTGATAGAAGGTCCTTAGTTGACATATTTCTTGTAGTGGTGCTACAATCGCTTGAATCGAGTGGGAGTTGATCTTGTAGATAAGATAGTGATTGACATAGTTCTCCAAAGTCACTGCCACCAAGCGACACAGCTTCGTGATGAACTATAACATGCCAGGGATAGAATTGATGATCCTTGAGCTATTTGGGATGTTTGACATCCCGAAGGTGGAAATCAAGTAGGATCATCAAGTGTTGATGGTTAGTAGAACCACTAGTTTTGAGAAGGGTAAGGGTTAAAAGGGATGCTTTATGAAATGGCAAACCAGTTGCCACTCTAGTAAAGAAACCCAAGGTTGAACCCAAACCTGAGACTAAGTGTTTCTATTATGAGGGGAACAGTCACTGAAACGAAACTACCGTAGTTACTTGGTAGATGAGAAGGCTGGCAATGTCGACAAAAGTATATTGGATATACATGATTTTGATGTGTACTTTACTAGTACTCCTAGTAGCACCGGGGTATTAGATAGCGGTTCAGGTTGCTAAGTGTTAGTAACTCGAAATAAAAGCTGCAGAATAAATGGATACTAGCTAAAGGCGAGGTGACGATGTGTTGGAAGTGTTTACAAGGTTGATGTGATCAACATCGCACGCTCCCTCTACCAGCGGGATTAGTGTTGAACCTATATAAATGTTATTTTCTATTTGTGTTGAGCATGAACAAGATTGGATCGTGTTTATTGCAATATGGTTATTCATTTAAGTCAGAGAATAAAATTTATTCTGTTTACATGAATAATACCTTCAATGGTCATGCACCAATGTGAATGGTTCATTGAATCTCGATCGTAGTGGTACACATGCCCATAATATTGATGCCAAAAGATGCAAAGTAGTAATGATAGTACCACTTACTAGTGGCACTGACACTTGAGTCATATTAGTGTAAAACGCATGAATAAGCTCCATAATGATGGATCTTTGGAATCGCTCGTTTTTGAATCGTTTGAGACATGCGAACCATGCCTATTGGTGTAAGCAAATGAAGAAACTCCATGCAGATGGATCGTTTGGACTCACTTGATTCTGAATCACTTGAGACATGCAAATCATGCCACATGGGCAAGATGACTGAAGGCCTCATTTTCCATTGAGATGGAACAAGAAAGTAACTTTTTGGAAGTAATGCATTTTGATGTATGCAGTCCAATGAGTGCTGAGGCACGCAGTGCATATCATTATGTTCTTACTTCACAGATGATTTGAGTAGATACTAGTATATGTACTTGATGAAACACAAGTCTGAATTATTGAAAGGTTCAAGCAATTTGAGAGTCAAGTTTAAGATCGTCGTGATAAGAGAATAATATGTCTACGATGTGATCACGGAGGTAAATATCTGAGTTGCGAGTTTGATATACATTTAAGACAATGTGAAAATTGTTTCACACCTAATGCCACCTAGAACACCATAATGTGATGGTGTGTCCGAACGTCGTAGCCGCACCCTATTAGATATGGTGCATATTATGATGTCTCTTATCGAATTACCACTATCATTTTGGGGTTATGGATTGGAGATGACAACATTCACTTTAATAGGGCACCACATAGTTCCGTTGAGATGACACCATATGAACTATGGTTTGGAGAAACCTAAGCTATCGTTTCTTAAAAGCTTGGGGCTACGATGCTTATGTCCAAAGGCTTCGGTCTGATAAGATCGAACCCAAAGTGGATAAATGCATCTTAATAAGATACCCAAAATAGTTGGGTATACCTCCTATCTCACATCCAGAAGCAAAGTGTTTGTTTCAGAAAACGGGTCCTTTCTTGAGAAAGAGTTTCTCTCGAAAGAATTGAGTGGGGGGGTGGTGGAACTTGATGAGGTTACTGAACCTACACTTCAACCAGAGAGTAGAAGGGCGCAGGAAGCTATTCGTGTGGCACCTACACCAGTTGAAGTGGAAGGACAATGATGGTGATCATGAAGCTTCGGATCAAGTTACTACCAAACCTTGTAGGTTGACAAGGATACGTGGTACTACAGAATGGCGCGGTAATCCTGTCTTGGAGGTCATGTTGCTGGCAACAATGAACCTACGAGCTATGGAGAAGCGATGGTGGGCCCAGACTCCGACAAATGGCTGGAGCCCATGAAATACGAGAGAGGATCCATGTATGCAAAGAAAGTGTGGACTTTGGAAGAACTACTTGATGGTCGTAAGACTATTAAGTACAGATGGATCTTTAAAAGAAGACGGACAATGATGGTGAAAGTCACCATTTAAGAAAGCTCTACTTGTTGCAAAGAGGTTTCCGACAAGTTCAAGGAGTTGACTGCGATGAGACTTTCTCACTCGTAGCAATGTTAAAAGTCTGTTGGAATTATGTTAGCAGTTGCTGCATCTTGCAGATGGATGTCAAAACATTGTTTCCTCGATGGTTTCCTTGAGGAAAGGTTGTATGTGATAGAACCAGAAGGTTTTGTCAATCCTAAGGATGCTAACAAGTATGCAAGCTCTAGCGATCCTTCTAAGGACTGGAGTAAGCATCTCGGAGTTGGATATGCTCTTTGATGTGATGATCAAAGCTTTTGGGTTTATACGAAGTTTATGAGAAACTTGTATTTCCAAGGAAGTGGGTGGGAGCACTATAGAATTTCTGATGAGTATATGTGGTTGACATATTGTTGATCGGAAATGATGTAGAATTTCTAGAACGCATATAGGGTTGTTTGAAAAGGTGTTTTCATAGGAAAACCTGGATTGAGCTACTTGAACATTGAGCATCAAGATCTATAGAGATAGATCAAGACGATTGATAAAACTTTCAATGAAATGTATGCCTTGACAAGTTTTTGAAGGAGTTCAAAATAGATAGGCAAAGAAGGAGTTCTTGGCTGTTTGTAAGGTGTGAATTTGAGTAAGACTCAAAGCCCGACCACGACAGAAGAAAGAGAAAGGACGAAGGTCGTCCCCTATGCATTAGCCATAGGCTCTATAGTATGTTAAGCTATGTAACGCACCTGATGGGTGCCTTGCCATGAATTTGTCAAGGGGTACAAAAGTGATCCACGGATGGATTACCGGACAACGGTCAAAAGTTATCCTTAGTAACTAGTGGACTAAGGAAATTTTTCTCGATTATGGAGGTGTTAAAAGAGTTCATCGTAAAGGGTTACGCCAATGCAAGCTTTGACACAAATCCGGATAACTTTGAGTAGTAAACCGTACTCGTATAGTGGAGCAGTCATTTGGAATAGTTTGAAATGTCACGTTGGTAGCAGCACCTACAGGATGACATAGAGATTTGTAAAGCACACTCAGATCTGAAAGGTTCAGTCCCGTTGACTAACCTCTCTCACAGGAAAACATGATCAAATCCCACAACTGTATGGGTGTTAGATTCATTGCAATCACATAGTGATGTGAACTAGATTATTGACTCTAGTGCAAGTGGGAGACTGTTGGAAATATGCCCGAGAGCAATAATAAATTGGTTATTATTATATTTCTTGTTAATGATAATCGTTTATTATCCATGCTATAATTGTATTGAATGGAAACACAAATACATGTGTGGATACATAGACAAAATGTTGTCCCTAGTAAGCCTCTAGTTGAGTAGCTCGTTGATCATAGATGGTTAAGGTTTCCTATCCGTAGACAAGTGTTGTCACTTGCTAAGGATATCACATCATTAGGAGAATGATGTGATGGACAAGACCCAAACTATGAACGTAGCATATGATCGTGTCAGTTTATTGCTACTGTTTTCCGCATGTCAATGTATCTGTTCCTATGACCATGAGATCATGCAACTCCCATACGCCGGAGGAATACCTTGTGTGTATCAAACGTTGCAATGTAACTGGGTGACTATAAAGGTGTTCTACAGGTATCTCCGAAGGTGTGTGTTGGGTTGGCATGGATCAAGACTGGGATTTGTCACTATGTACGACAGAGATGTATCTCGGGGCCCACTCGGTAATACAACATCACAATAAGCCTTGCAAGCAATGTGACTAAGGAGTTAGCCACGGGATCTTGTATTACGGAATGAGTAAAGAGACTTGCCGGTAACGAGATTGAACTAGGTATGGAGATACCGACGATTGAATCTCGGGCAAGTAACATACCGAAGGATAAAGGAAACAACATACGGGATTAACTGAATCCTTGGCATAGAGGTTCAACCGATAAAGATCTTCATAGAATATGTAGGAGCCAATATGGGCATCCAGGTCCCGCTATTGGTTATTGACCGGAGAATGTCTCAGGCCATGTCTACATAGTTCTCGAACCCGCAGGGTCGGCACACTTAAGGTTCGGTGAAGTTTCGGTATAGTTGAGTTATAGGTGCTGGTGACCGAAGGTTGTTCGGAGTCCCAGATGAGATCCTGGACGTCACTAGGAGCTACGGAATGGTACGGAGGTAAATATCGATATATATGAAGTCCTATTTTGGTCATCGGAAAAGTTTCGGACTCTTCAGTAGTGTACTGGGAGTGCCGGGAGGGTGCCGTGGGACCACCGGGAGGGGTGTGACGACCCCAGGGCTTCATGGGCTGTGAGAGGAGGTGGACCAGCCCTTGGTGGGTGATACATCTCAAACGTATCGACTTTTCCAATCACTTTTGCTATTGTTTTGGCAACATTCTTGCATGATTTGAATGAAACTAACCCGGACTAGCGCTATTTTCAGTAGAGCTGCGTGTATGGTTTTCTTGTGCACAGGAAAATGGATATTAGACGTCCCGGAAAATTCGCATAAAAAATAGAGAAAATCCACGCAACGGGAGGAACCATGGGCCCGAAGATGGGCCACAGGGGAGCCATAGAGCCCCGAGGCGACCTGCTAGCGCGGCCTGCCCCCTGGTCGCATCGGGAAGCCGTCTGGGTCGGGTCCACCCCCTCTGGTGCCTTGCTTTGGCTCCTATTTTTACCCGTGACAGAAAAGTCACAGAATAGAAGTCGTTTTGCAAGTTCTCGATGCGGAGCCGCCGCCACCCTCGGTTCTTCTTCGAGAGAGCTAATCTGGAGGCTGCTTTGGCCTCCGGAGAGGGGAAATCATCGCCATCGTCATCACCATCACCACTCCATCCTCCTCCCATGGATTCTCCCATCATGTGTGAGTAATTCCTGGCTACACGTGAAGGGGGTGGGTGAGATTGGATGAGTTAGATCATGTAATAGTTCGTCGGATTGTTGGGGGCATGTTGCCTATCATCTACTATGGTGTTTATCATCTTTGCTACTACTTGTTACTCTTAATGCTTGTCACTTTGGGCCTGAGTGCCATGATTTCAGATCTGAATACCTTATGTTTTCATGAATATATTTTTCTTCTAGGTCCTACCTATGAGTAGTATGCACCTATTATAGTCAGGAACCGACGATCCCAATGGTGACAGCTTGGGACACCAAAGGGAATAGACTATAATTTGAGGATTCCATGTATCCATTGATTGTTAATGCTTTGTTCCGGTGCTCTTTGATAGGAGCACCTTAATCTCCATAAGTTCCTTTTGGCCCCATTGATAGCGGGATGGTAGGACAAAAGATGGTGTGCAAGTTCTTATTGCAAGCACGCACGACTACCTTGGGATACATGCCTAATGTTTGATATATGCCTAGATGATCATTACTTTTCTATGTGCCTTGCCCCAAGTGAAATACATGATATCTGTCATCCATGAACGACCATCCATCTCCCTAGCCTACAGTGTGTTAATATTGCTAGTTACAAGTTGCTTTACTTTCGCCGTTCTACTTTCATTGCTTTGCCACTATTATTTCCGTTGCCACCATCATTACCATATCACCATTGCTACTAACATTTCGTTGCCTAGAAATTATCTTTCAGGTGCGGTTGAATTGACAACTCAATTGTTAAAATCTTATAAATATTATTTGGTTCCCCTTGTGTTGAATCAATAAATTGGGTTAACTTACCAGCGAAAATTGTTGTGATCCCCTACACTTGTGGGTTCTCAAGACCATTTTCTGGCGCCGTTGCCGGGGAGCATAGCTTTATTTCCAAGTCTACTTGGAGTTATTTTGCTTGCTGTGATTTATTCATTATGGGTAAGGAAGGAGACCCCAAGGTTCCAATTTTACCAACCACTATGAGAAAAAGTATTGTTCTTAGCACTAGCGCTACGCTTCATTCACCTTCCGTTATGAGTAAGTTTGCTTCACCACCATCACATGCTGCTTCTACCGAGTCTGTCACTATGCCTGATACTTTTGATCCCTCTTCAAGAATTCGTCCAGTTAAGAAGTTAACTTGCCGATTAATCTCTACTCGCAGGGTCACCGAGTAGCCGATTAACTGATAAATCGCCCGATTAATGGATTAAATGGCCGATTAACTTGTTGTTTAGCCCATTAATCCCCTACTCACCAGCCAACCGAGTAGTTAGCAGTTAACGATTTCCTCAACAATGCTTTTGATGATCCTTCTACTACTATTGATGATCTTGGTTTACTTGGTTATTTTATTGAGGCTCTGATTGCTAAGGCTGCTAAGCAGTCTGGAATTGAACTTCCTGTTATACGCTACCCCATTGGTAGATCTTTTGGTTACCTAGACTTGAGTGGTCTCAAGGAAAGAATTCTTGATGATGATTATATTGAACTTGCTGATGATTTATGCAAGGAACTTACAGAGTGTGCTGACTCTGACCCTGCTTCTGTTAAGAAGCTGCTTGAAAAGCATTCTATGAAGAACAAGTTTACTCCTGATCCTAAATTTGCTTCATCTCCTATTTGCATTGAGGATGCTGATTTTGATTTCTCTATCGATCTTTCACTTATATCCACAGTTGAAGCTGACCCTTTTTATGGCAGAGAAGATGACGATGCTAATGCACACCTTACCAAACTCACTGAGTTGGGTGGCTTATTCACTACAGAGGACAAGAAGAGAAATTATTATGTTACTAAGATACTTCCTTTCTCTTTGAAGGAAGATGCTAAAGCATGGTATGATGCACTACCATGTGGTGCCATTAGGAGTCCTCAAGATTTAGCTCAATCTTTTATTGCTAAATATTTTCCTACTCATAAGCAACATGCTGCTTTACAAAGAATTTATAACTTTAAAGAGTTGCAGGATGAGCACCTCCCTAAAGCTTGGGGGAGGTATTGCACTCTACTTAAGGCTAGACCGGTACATGGAATCCCTAAGAATGAATTGCTTGATATATTTTATGTTGGTCTAACCGATGAATCTAGAACCTATCTGGATAGTTGTGCTGGTTGTGTTTTCAGGGAAAGAACATCGGACGATGCTGAAAAACTAATGGGAAAGATAGCTAAAAATCATGATGATTGGTCCGTTCCTGAACCATCTCCACCACCTAAGAAGAGGGGCATGCTTTTCTTGAGCCCCGAAGTTATGCAAGAAGCAAAGAAGTCTAGTGAAGAGAAAGGTATTAAAGCTGAAGATGTGAAGAATCTACCTCCTATTGAGCAATTATGTGAGCCTACCACTCACCCACCTATGGTAGAGGTACAATGTAACACCCAAGATGCGACCCTATCCTTGATTTGGCAGGAGGGCCTCGTCAGGGATAGAAGCACATCTCGTCATTTCGCAAGAATGGATATCGTTACAAGTACATGAACTGAAAAGATGAGATATTTGGAATTGGCTTACACTTGCCACAAGCTACATCAGAGTATCATCAGTACATTACATAAACATCACGAAGAAGAGCAGGGTCCGACTACGGACGAAAACAAATGAGAAAAGAACGACGTCCATCCTTGCTATCCTAGGCTGTCGGCCTAGAACCCATCCTAGATCGATGAAGAAGAAGAAGAAACTCAAATGAACAATCATCGCGCTCACGTCTTAATATCACCTTACCTGTACCTGCAACTGGTGTTGTAGTAATCTGTGAGCCACAGGGGACTCAGCAATCTCATTTCCAAAGGTATCAAGACAAGCAAGGCTGCAACAAGCGACTAAGCATTTATTTGGTGGCTAACTTACGAGTACAAGAATAAAGACGGGGATGATCTACGCACAACGGACGTGAACTACTGATGATCAAAAGAATAATCCTGAACACCTACTTACGTCAAACATAACCCCACCGTGTCCTCGATCGGAGAAGGAGCTCACGAAAGAGACAGTCACGGTTACACACTCAGTTGTCAAGTTTTAATTAAGTTAACTTCAAGTTATCTAGAACCGGTGTTAAACAAAGTTTCCACGTTGCCACATAACCGCGGGCACGGCTTTCCGAAAGATTTAACCCTGCAGGGGTGATCCAACTAGTCCATCACAAATTACCACAAGGCGCATAGAAATCCTCGATCACGAAGCTCGCGATCTCGTCGGACTCCTTAGTGGAAAACCTCAACTGTGAGATTACCCAAAGCATCACCGGAATCCCGATGCACAAGACATTTGTCAAAGGTAAAACTAATCCAGCAAGGCCGCCCGACGTGTCGACGATCCCGATAGGAGCCGCATATCTCGTTCTCAGGACATGACGGATTGTCCAAACTTCCGGTAGGCCAATCACAGAGTTGCCCCTGGTAGCCACCGGCGGTTGACAAGTTGGACCAACACTCATGCAGAGCACTGGCCCGGGGGTTGATTAATTTCCTCGGGGTCCGAAAAGTCCCTATGCAATTTTATTAGGTTATTAGGCAAATGTAGTACCAAAGTTGGGCATTGCCAGACCAGTTTTAATCTAAGACGAATTATCAAGGGGGCCCCCATAACAACCCCGATCATGTTAGGAGCGCTCAATTATGGAATATAACACCGGTAGCCAAAACTAAGAGGGGCAAAGGTGGAACAAAACACTAGGCTAGAAGGGCCGAGGCTTCCACCTTTTACCAAGTATATAGGTGCATTAAATTAAATATCATTAATAGGGTGATACAACAAGGAACCCATGTTATCACATGGAAGCAACTGCATCTGCAACTAGCAACGCTAACACATGGTTAAGCAAGCGGTAACATAGCCAATCAGTGGTTTGCTAGGTTGTGAACAGGTTGAAGGTTTCATGACAATGTTGAGAGGCTGACATTTAACAGGTGGTAGGCAACGAGACATAGCTATAGAAACGAAACAACTAGCATGGCAATGATAGTAATGATATCTGGGGAAATGGTCATCTTGCCTGAGATCCCGCTTGGAAGAAGAACGACTCCGTGGAGCAGACGAACCGATGTAGTCAAACGGGTCCTCACTTTCCGACACGCTTGCGTAACTCTATTGAGACAAAGCAAACCGGAAACAAGCATCAACACAGATATTCACCACGGCACATGCACGACATAATATTCAACACGTATGATGCATGATCGGTCTAATGCAAGGCATGACATGGCAATTTACTCCAATTAAACACTACACAGTAAGTGAAGTTCAATATGCAACGTGTTGCATATTGACGAAACTCCACATACGGATTATTTGGTTCTATCCCGATTAGATACATGGCAATATTAAATTTTGTTAAACATGGCAAGAGATGAAGCGTAATTAATCTACCTATCTAGGCATTTTAAATGAGGTCGGAAACGACTTATAGCATCTCCGAACTAACCCCATGTGTTAATTTATAGTTCTGTCTAGATCTGAACCAACACATTTTAATATTTGTTAAACAGCCTAATAAATAGGTTCACGTGATTCTACGCGTCGTTCCTATCAATTTACACATAGATAACATCTCCAACGGAGCTATCGTTCAAAAGATATGATCACCGCAAGATATGATGCCATGAGGGCAATATGTATGCAACAACAGTCACACGCATCCAAACCAAACAAGTAGCAAGATAATATGAAACTACACGAGATTCTAAGCAAGTTTCATATATGACACGATCAAAACGGGGCAACGATTCAACCACTACAAGCTACACAAGAAATAGTCATAATCTACCAAAAACAACGACATGGCATTTTCTACACCCCAAAACAACAAGCTACAAAAATCGAAAATGCTCAAACAAGACATGAGGCGGTAGAGGTCAAGATCCTCAAACTAGCGACGGAATCTACATGTAAAAAATGCAAACCACTACTCTAACATACATAGCAAAGGGTCCCGACCAACACGAACATTTTACCTATGGGGTTTAAACAATCAGGACACGCATAAAAATAGCTACGGAATAATTCCCTATTAGGACAGCATGCAAATCTAGGCATACAGCGGATCAAACCACTTCAAACATGCATGCAAGTTGTAAAATCATAATATACGCGAAATTCCACATTAGTTACATATATAATATGTCGCGAACCGATGCACGGTTAATTATCTACAGGCGTTTGAAAATATAGCATTTTTCTGAAATATAATAATTCGCAAAAAAAAAATCCTACACGGGCCAAATATGACTACTAGGCCAAAACACAGAGCGCAAGACAATTAAAGTGCGCTGGGGGCGGGGAATAGGAGCGGCTCACCAGAGGGACACTTGGGCCGGCGCAGCTTGGAGGAGGAGGTGGCCTGGCTTGGGCCGGCTCGGGGCTTAGCACGCCGCGGCCCACGGGAGGACGCCAGCCACGGTGCTCGGGACCGAGGCGAGGCCTGGGCCGGCGACTGGATCCACCTGGCCTGGCCCATGCGAAGGCGTTGCAGGCGAGCGAGGCTCCTCGCAAGCGACACGGGAGACGGATCTGGATCCCGTCCAGATCGGGATAAGCGACGGCGTACTCCGGCAAAGGAGCTCGAGGCAACGGGAGGTGCGGCGGTGGCTAGGAACGGACGGGGCGGCGGAGGGTGGCCGAATCTGGTTGGATCTCGGTTGCACGGGCACGACGGCTCTCGCGCCATGGACGCGGAGCGATGCTGGAACGAGGGCATGTCCTGCGCGGGCAGAAGGCGGCGGTGCGAGCTGGTCCGGTCGGTGGGGCTGCGGCCGGGGGCGCTCCAGTGACGGGGACGACACTTCGGCCAGTTGCGCGACCTCGGGTGACGGGCACCAGCACGGGGCGACGCTTGGGAGGCGAGGTGGCAGCGACGGACGGCTCGCTCGGGCCAGGTCGGGCGGTGGCGCGCCGGATGGGCCCAAGAGGGCCCGATCCGGGCCCGGGCGGGCCTGGAGCAAGGAGAGAGAGGTTGTTGCGGGGGGGAGGAGAGAGGAGGCTAGGGTTGGCACGGAAATCGAGGCAGAGGGGTTTGGGCGTCCTAATTGGGCAGGGGAAGCTGTTTAAATAGGGAAGGGGGGCTATGTTTAGCAGTTTTTCGCCCCGGATTCAACCGCGCGATCGGAATCGAACGGTCTCGCACGCAGGGACGGCTAAGTGGTTGTGTAGAGTGGATAGGTGGGGATGAGAGGGAAATGGTGCGGCGCGACAACGCGGTTTAAAACACCAAAACACGTCTCACGAATAACCGAAGACGGTGTCGCTGCAGTCGACCGTTCGGATACCAGACGGACTCCGATTGCAACGAAAATTGGCAAGCGGCCTACCTATATTAATATAAGACTGCACGCCAATTTTCAACCCAATCAGAGAAAGTCTTATACACACTTTTAAAAACAAGGTTTTGACGATGTCGCAGGCGCGTGCGTGTGTCGTCGGGCTCAACACGGACAACGACGAGAATGGGAGAACCGGCAACTAATAACGGATGCAAGTTTTGAAAACTGGAGGCAACGGAGTGCCGATGCAATGCAGATGATGCGCATGATGCGATGATGATGCGACAATTAAAATAATCACACGGGGACAACGGAATAAAAGGGGAATCTTCTGGAGGGTCGGTCTCGGGCTGTCAGATACACTCTCTTTTAGAATTCAGTGCAAGTGACATCCCTCATGGTAAAGCCCCTGATCAATGTTTATATGAGCTTGATAATTTTATTTTCAAGCAAAATCACTTTAATGAGAGGATTCAAAGCCAATTGCATGATAATTCCCTTGCTATCAAAAGTTTTCTTGATGTTTTAAGTAGAACTGTGAACGATGTTAAAGGTCTTGTTAAGCATTTTCATATGGTTGAAACTCAGCTTGAACAAATTTCTAATGTGCAAAAAGATTTGCTTGCTAACAATGCCAAACAAGTTGGTACACAAGCATATGGTATAAAGACCCGAGGAGATACACACACCCAGGACCCCCTCTATCCAGAGGGGCATCCAAAGAGGATCAAGCAACATTCTCAATTGCAGGAAGAAGACGTTGTCAGCTCCCTGAAGAAGAAGAAGAAACACAAGGAGGCTGACAACACCAATGATCCCATAATTGATGAAGAACATATTGTTGATCCTAATAGTATATCTACTTTCGATGCTGAAACTGAAGATGGTGTTGAACCTGATAAAGATAATGAGAAGATTGATCCTCGTGAGGTACGAGAAGAAGAAGCACCCAACAAGCGCAAGAGGTATACTAGAGAAGATTTTGTTGCAAGAAAACATGGGAAGGAAATAGAACCATGGGTACAGAAATCAATGCCCTTTCCAGGTAAGTCTTTCAAAACAAAAGAAGAAGAGCATTACAATAAATTTTGTGAATGGATGAAACCTATTTTTCTTAAAATTCCTTTGGCTGATGCTATTAAGTTGCCTCCGTACTCAAGGTATATGAAAGATATTGTTACTAATAAAAGAAAAGTTCCTAATGAGGCAATATCTACTATGCTTGCTAATTAATCTTTCAGTGGTAAGATACCCAAGAAGCTTGGTGATCCAGGTATACCCACCATTCCTTGCTCCATAAAAACTAATTATGTCAACTGCTTTATGTGATCTTGGTGTAGGAGTGAGTGTTATGCCTTTCTCTCTTTACAAAAGGTTGTCTAGATAAACTAATCCCTACAGATATCTCTCTTCAAATGGTTGATAAGTCGACAGCCGTTCCTGTTGGTATTTGTGAGGATGTTCCCGTTGAGGTTGCTAATTTCTTGATCCGTATTGACTTTGTTGTGCTTGACATGCCCGAGGATGGGAGCATGTCTATTATTCTTGGTAGACCTTTTCTTAACACCATAGGTGCTATTATTGATTGAAACAAAGGAAAGGTGACCTTCAATGTTAATGTTGATAAAAGGAATGGCCTTAATTCTATTGATAATATTGAGACCGTAAAGGTTGGAGAGTGGGATTGTCCTCTACATGTGCACCACAAATACAAAACCATTATGGTGGGGACAATATCCATTGAAATAAAGGTACCATGATTGCTTTACAAGAAGTGAAACTTTTTGCTCAAATATAACACATGTTTGGTAGTAAGACTTGATCAACCTTGCTAACAAATATGTTTTATATGAGCAAAAATAGAAACTTGTTATGTTTTCGTTTCCTTTATCTTTCATCCTCCTTGTTGTACCAAAGTTTTACGTTTTTGAAGCTTCGTATGTTTAACCATTGTTTCGAGCGTTCCAAAAGTTTTGCAGCTTTCGGTACTTCGATTTTTTTTCAAAAGTGAAGTTGTCAGAAAAATTCTAAATTTTTTTCCATCAAATAAGAGGTGTAGGGGCACCTGGTGCCAGCCAGGGAGGCACCCTTGGTTCAGGCGGCCAGCTGGCGTGGCCTGCCCCCTAGCCGCGCCCACAAGTCGCGTGGGCCCACCTGGGCTCCTTTCCAGATACTTCTTCCTCCCTTCTCTCTCTCACTCCAAAAATCCCGATTTTTTTCCTGGAGCTCGAGTTCTTACTATTCTTGGTGGCAAATTTCGATCTCTCTCTACAACCCATCATTTGCATTGAGAATTTGAGCATTTGCTCCTTGGTATGTGACTCCTCCACTCCTCCAATTAAATTTTTGATTGGCGGTCTTATTTGTGAGTATTTAGGATTTCTTAGTGCTGTTCATATGAGCTTGCATGCATGTTTAGGAATTTATTCGTGAAGTTTTGATGCAAGTTTATGCATCGGGGAAGTGAGTAGAATAGTTTGCTCCAACTCATTTTTGCTTAAACCTCCATTTTTGTGATGAATCAAAAATTTCAGAAATGAGTTTGTTTGGAAAAGCAAAAGGATGGCTTGGGAAGAAGAGACCCGAGCCTACCAATAGACTAACTAGAGCTACAACTTCATCCTCTACTGTGAGGACAAGCTACAAGGATGATATCGTGCCACCGGAGTTGTTCCACGAGACGGACACGACACGTGCCATGGCATTACCCGTGTTCAGATTTCCTTACGGTGGCACGTATTAAGGATGAGTTTGATAACCTCTATGCAGTTGCAGGTTTGACACATCTCGTAACACGACGTGTTCAACAATATCCAAAACTCACCTATTATTTTGTCAACTAGTTTAGATATAATGATAAAACTACCATGATTGAATTCAGATTATATGAGGATGTCTTCACCATGTCTTTGGCAGAATTTTGTGATATTATAGGTGTGCGGAATGTCGGGAAGACGACCAAAATGAACATTCAGCCCTACGAGCTGAAATCCCTATTTGCTTCCCTTTGAAGTAAGGACCCGCGAGAAATTCACCGGGGGAAAATCTCCAGCATCTTATTTCCCCACATCAGGTATTAAGCATGCTATATTTCTAGAGGGGTGCTAGCTCGTGACAACACGAGCAACATTTCGGCTCCGGATCTCGCTATCTTGGCAGCCGCCCTCTTAGGACATAACACGTATAATATTGGTTCTTTGATTGCTCGTCGCCTCGTTGCAAATAGCGGCAAAGGGCCTCACTTTGGTGGCATTTATGCCACGCTTATCCTCGAGCACCTCGGGCGTACTGTGCGCATGGATGATACGCCTTTTTATTCATAAGATTTGATCTTACCGCTATGAAGAGGCATGGGTTTGTTACTACGACTACCGAGTTTGGTAACCTTGTTTATATTATGAGGTTTGGCGAGCTTACTACTCGCGAGATCCGTCTACCTGCACAACTTTTGTTTGATTATACTAGCAGGAATAGGTGGACCTTCACCTCCATTGAGCTGGACGAGTTCGTGATCCAGCAGCAGTTCCACAACCCCATGGAGGAAATTGTTCCCGGGGAAGAAGAGTCTTCTTCTTAGGAGGCCAGCCGGGCATTGATACGTCTCCAACATATCTATAATTTTTTATGGTTTCATGCTATTATCTTGTCAAACTTTGGATGTTTTATATGCCTTTTATATATTTTTGGGACTAACTTATTAACTTAGTGCCAAGTGCCAGTTCCTGTTTTTTCCGTGTTTTTGACCCTTTTCAGAGGAAGATTTGAAACGGAGTCCAAACGGAATAAAATCCCTGAAAAGATTTTTTCTGAAACAAAAGAAGATCGGGAGACTTGAGAACCAAGGCAGGGGGTCCCCAGGGACGCCACAAGCCCCCCAGCCCCGGCCAGGGTAGGAGGCCGGGCCTCACGGGCTTGTGGGCCCCCTGGACCTCCTCTGCCCTAGGTTTTGCGCCTATATATTCCCTAAAATCCCAGAAAAAATCAGGAGATCATCGAAAATACTTTTCCGCCGCCGCAAGCTTCTGTCTCCGCAAGATCCCATCTGGGGCACGTTCGGGTGCCCTGCCGGAGGGGGGATTCGGATACGGAGGGCTTCTTCATCAACACCATGTCCTCTCCGATGATGCGCGAGTAGTTCACCATAGACCTACGGGTCCATAGCTAGTAGCTAGATGGCTTCTTCTCTCTCTTGGATCTTTAATACAAAGTTCTCCATGATCTTCATGGAGATCTATCCGATGTAATCTTGTTTTGTGGTGTGTTTGTCGAGATCCGATGAATTGTGGATTTATGATCAAATTATCTATGAATCTTATTTGAGTTTCTTCTGATCTCTCTTATGCATGATTTCGTATCCTTGTAATTCTCTTCGAGTTGTGGGTTTTGTTTGGCCAACTAGATCTATGATTCTTGCAATGGGAGAAGTGCTTGGTTTTGGGTTCATACCGTGCGGTGAACTCACCCAGTGACAGAAGGGGTAGCGTGGCACGCATCGTGTTGTTGCCATCAAGGGTAAAAAGATAGGGTTTTCATCATTGGTTTGAGACTATCCCTCTACATCATGTCATCTTGCTTAAGGCGTTACTCTGTTCGTCATGAACTCAATACACTAGATGCATGCTGGATAGCGGTCGATGTGTGGAGTAATAGTAGTAGATGCAGAAAGTATCGATCTACTTGTCTCGGACGTGATGCCTATATGTATGATCATTGCCTTAGATATCGTCATGACTTTGCGCGGTTCTATCAATTGCTCGACAGTAATTTGTTCACCCACCGTAATACTTGCTATTTCGAGAGAAGCCTCTAGTGAACACTATGGCCCCAAGGTCTACTCCACACCATATTTTCAGCCTTACACTTTTACTTCGTTGCACTTTCCTCCTTCAGATCTCACTTTGCAATCAATCTTGAAGGGATTGACAACCCCTTTATAGCGTTGCCTGCAAGCTCTTTTGTGTTTGCACAGGGACTCTGGACTTGACGAGATTCTCCTACTGGATTGATACCTTGGTTCTCAAACTGAGGGAAATACTTACTGCTCCTGTGCTGCATCGCCCTTTCCTCTTCAAGGGAAAAAACCAATGCAAGCTCAAGAGACGACAGAAGGTTTCTGTCGCCGTAGCCAAAGGATTTCTGGCGCCGCTCCCAGGGATAGCAGGCATCAGTGTACGCGCTTGAGGCCTCGTATGATTCTTGGAGCCACCCGTACCACTCCGCGGCTCGAGGGAGCTCGTGTATCCCGCAATATCCGAGCTCAACTTAGGCCAAAAGCCTAAGCTTGGGGGAGTACGTATCCTTCTCCCCTTTCACTGTATCATCCGTAGTTTCCCTCTTTTTAATCTTTTCGGAGTTTTTGCTTGTTCTTCTTTGTTCTTTATTTACAAAAACTACAAAAAGATTTATCTTTTATTTTGCTTTCGTTTAACCTTTGGAAAAACCAAAAATATTTCTTTTCTCTCTTTATTTGCTTTGTTTGCAGAGTTCAGCTCGTGTCCATGGTTGTAATTGCACTTGATTATATCTTTCTACGTTCGATCATGCAAGTGACGATGCAATAATGACGAAGATCGACAGAAGGAATGAAACAAGGAAAGCCGGTATGAACTTTATTTGTTTCTACTTTTGTACATATGCATGTACTTATGATCTAGAGACCAGCTTGTAGCGACATAGTGCTATGATTACAATGCTTTCCCAGTAGTTCATGCTTTATTTGTGACTAGTCTCAAATAGCTGGAGTGCATAATGTGTTATTGAAATGTTTAGCATGCATTGCATTGTTCATGGTGTGGCATATTAGAGTGGTATTTCCCTTTGGAGTGTTTTTGGATTGACTTGGCACACGCTTACACATGTTTATGACTAGAAGTCTACCAAGCCTTGACGATCTTTTATTTCAGAATAGTTATATCGCTTTCATGCCCGATTCAATGTTGCTTTTTTGTTCTGCATGATTATGACCGTTATTGCTCTCTAGTTGGTCCCTTCCCCGTCTTTTGCTAGCCTTCACCTGTACTAAGCGGACTGACTGCTAGTGCATCCAAAATTCTTGAAACCAGTTGCGCCATATGAGTCCACCATACCTACCTATATGCGGTATTTATTTGTCGTCCTAAGTAAATTTGCATGTGTCGTATTCTTAATTTTCAATTAAATTATTTTTTTAGTATGCCTGAATCGCTCATGTAGCGACTAGGGGCTATCAGTATCTTCCATGCTAAGTAGGTTATTCTCAAGATATGTGTTGATTCACTATCATTCACCAGAAAGTGGTTGGTAACTGGGATACCCAGTTCCATGCTCAAAGTCAAATCAAATTTAATGAAACAAAAATCCCCCAGGATTGTTGTTTGTATGGAAGGTACCCGTGGATTCGGCCTGCCGTGGAGTGTGATTGATTGGTGGAGGGGGAGTAAAAACTTCACTATTCAGTTTGGGAACCGCCTATAATGTATTTAGCATGGGAGATATTGAGATCTCTTAGTTGTTACGTTGACAAGGAAAGCATACCACACAAATTTTTGATTTATCTTTGTCTTAAAGCTCAAGCTATTGCACCTCTGCAAATCAATGCTTCCCTCTGATGAAACAAAAGAGTTTGTCAAAGTTTCCTTTGTCGCGTTCAGTTCGTTGAACTGAATTGCTTGAGGACAAGCAATATGCTAAGCTTGGGGGAGTTGATACGTCTCAAACGTATCAACTTTTCCAAACACTTTTGCTATTGTTTTGGCCTCATTCTTGCATGATTTGAATGAAACTAACCCGGACTGACGCTATTTTCAGTAGAGCTGCTTGTATGGTTTTCTTGTGCGGAGGAAAATGGATATTTAGACGTCCCGGAAAATTCCCATAAAAATAGAGAAAATCCAATCACCGGGAGGAACCATGGGCCAGAAGATGGGCTGGAGGGGAGCCACAGGGCCCCTAGGCGACCTGCTGGCACGGCCTGCCCCCTGGCCGCGTCGGGAGGCCGCCTAGGTGGGGTCCACCCCCTTTGGTGCCCTACTTTGGCTCCTATTTTTACCCGTGACGGAAAAATCGCAAAACACAAGTCATTTTGCAAGTTCTCGACGTGGAGCCGCCGCCACCCTCGGTTCTTCTTCGGGAGAGCTAATCTGGAGGCTGCTTTGGCCTCAAGAGAAGGGAAATTGTCACCATCGTCATCACCATCACCACTCCATCATCATCCCATGGCTTCTCCCATCATGTGTGAGTAATTCCCTGTTGTAGGTGAAGGGGATGGGAGAGATTGGATGAGTTAGATCACATAATAGTTCATCGGATTGTTGGGGGCATGTTGCCTATCATCTACTATGGTGTTTATCATCTTTGCTACTACTTGTTACTCTTAATGCTTGTCACTTTGGGCCTGAGTGCCATGATTTCATATCTGAATACCTTATGTTTTCATGAATATATTTGTGTACTAGATCCTACCTATGAGTAGTATGCACCTATTATAGTCCGGAATCGGCGATCCCAATGGTGACAGCTTGGGACACCAAAGGGAATAGACTATAATTTGAGGATTCCATATATCCATTGATTGTTAATGCTTTGTTTCGGTGCTCTTTGACAGGAGCACCTTAATCTCCATAAGTTCCTTTTGGCCCCGTTGATAGCGGAATGGTAGGACAAAAGATGTTGTGCAAATTCTTATTGCAACCACGCACGACTACCTTGGGATACATGCCTAATGTTTGATATATGCCTAGATGATCATTACTTTTCTATGTGCCTTGCCCCAAGTGAAATACATGATATTTCTCATCCATGACCAACCATCCATCTCCCTTGCCTACACTGTTTTAATACTGCTAGTTACAAGTTGCTTTACTTTCGTTGTTTTACTTTTGTTGCTTTGCCACTATTATTTCCGTTGCCACCATCACTTCCATATCACCGTTGCTACTAATATTTCATTGTCAAGCAAGTATATTTCAGGTGCGGTTGAATTGACAACTCAACTGTTAAAGCTTATAAATATTCTTTGGCTCCCCTTGTGTCGAATCAATAAATTGGGTTAACTTACCCGTGAAAACTATTGTGATCCCCTACACTTATGGGTTATCAGAGGGCTGGCCGGAGCCTCCCCTATGGGACCATGCGGCTGGAGTGGAGATTAAGGCAAAAAACCCAAAGGTGGAAAAGGTGGAAAGGGTTTCCAAGTGGAGAGGAGGAATCCTACTCCTAGTAGGATTGGAGTAGGACTCCTCCACCTCCAATTTCGGCCAAACCTTGAGGGCTTGAGGCTGCATCCTCCCCTCCCTCCCTCCTATATATACTAGAGGATTTAGAGGGAAGAGCTAACCCTAATTGCCACGTGCTCCCTCTACTTCAGCTAGATGTGTTTCTCCTCTAGTCTGGGCGAAGCCCTGCTGGAATAGTTCCACTACCACCACTACCACGCCGCTGTGCTGGAGAACTCATCAACCTCTCCGCCCCTCTTGCTAGATCAAGACGGCGGAGATCATCATCAAGTTGTACGTGTGCTCAACGCGGAGGTGCCATCCATTCAGCACTAGATCGGGATGGATCGTGATGGGATCGCGGGACGGATCGTGATGAGATTGCGGGACGGGCTGCGATTTGGATCGCGGAGATGTTCCACTACATCAACCGCGTTATATACACTTCCGCTTAGCGATCTAAAAGGGTATGTAGATTCACTCTCCCCTCTCGTTGATGATCATCACCACGGATAGGTATTGCGTGTGCGTAGGAAATTTTTTATTTCCCATGCGACGTTCCCCAACACATATGTTATCCAACATGCCTAAGATCAAGTCCGCATTATTCATGAGAATCTGAGGGCTGCTCAGTCTCGTCAGAAGAGTCAATATGACCGTCATCATAAAGATATGGTATATCAACCTGGCGAAAAGGCTTATCTTCGTGTCACACCAATGAGAGGTGCACACCGTTTTGGGATCAAGGGCAAGTTAGCTCCTCGCTATCTTGGTCCTTTCACTGTTCTCGAAAGGCATGAAAAACTAGCTTATCAATTGGAACTATCGGCGAACCTTTCTCAGGTTCACGATGTCTTGCATGTGTCTCAGCTCCGCCGCTGCTTCAAGGATCCCGTTTGAGCAGAGGGCCATGATATGCTTGTGCTGCAACAAGACCTCTCTTATAAAGAACATCCGGTCCGCATTCTCGATCAAGATGAACTTAAGACTCATCGCGAAGTCACCAAGTTCCTTAAAGTGCAGTGGTCAAATCATTTTGAAGATGAAGCCACTTGGGAACGCGAGGATCAACTTCGTGATGAATACCCCGAGCTCTTTCCTTCTACCTCTTAATTCTCGGGACGAGAATTCTTGTTAGTAGGGGAGAGTTGTGACATCCTCAGCTTTTGCTACAGGGATCATTGTAATTAAGCTACAGTGATGACCATGATGAGTGCCTAATCATTTTGCTAAACAGGATATAATCAAGTTGAAAGTAATATCTCATTTCAAATTCCTTTTCAAAAGGCCCTTGAATTTTATTGTGATAAAATAAAGTTGCAAACAACAAAAGAAAATTGTTGCACATTCTTTATAATTCACAAAACAAATCTTGTTAAGCAACACAACATCACCTTGATGTTGGAGTGGACCCCACCATCAATAACACAGCTTTAAATCATTTAAAAATTGTCCTTTAATTCCTCAGATAATTCATCAATTTCCAAAAGTGCTCAAACTATGTGAGGCAATACAGAATATTACAAGATATTTAATGGACAATAACACACATTTTTGTTGAAGAAAATTGCAGCTAAAAATAAAATAAAACTAAAACTGAAAAATAAATAAAATAAAATAAAAAACAAAAAAATAAGAACTAGAAAGAAGAAAAAAAGGCCCCAGCACAGCTGGCCGGCCCAACCGGTCCAGCCAAGTGGCCCACCCCATACCCTTGGGGGTATTTAACCCCCAAGCCCTAGCTAATCCTCACAGCCTCCCTCACTCCCTCCTCCCAGCCGCCACAACCCCCACACCCACCACACAGCTACCCCATGAGACCCCCACGAGGCCAGCCCCTCGTCCCCCCTCACTCCACGAGCCACCACCGAACCCCCCTCTCCCTCTCTCAACTCTCTCTCTCCCTCTCGATCCATCCTGGATAGGGGCAGGGAGGCCGAGCTCGCCCCCATCACCCCTCGCGTTGCCAGGGCCGACCCCGCCACTGGCCGCCAGCCCCGGCACCTCCTCCGGCTCTTCCTCCGTATCCATCGCGCACCACCTCCTCTCTGGCCGCCACGACCTGGTCGACCATCTCCTCCCCACCGGTCGGCCCCCTCCTCACCACCGGTCCTCTCCACCGCTCCACCGGTCGGCTCGCTTCCTCGCCGGCTCCTCCGGTGTCGCGCCCCGGCTAACACCTCTACGGACTGCACCACCGCATCGCCTCTCCCTCATCTGCTCCACCAACCTCCCCTGAGTCGCGTCTTCCTCTACAATGCTGGTGAGCCCATTCGCGCTCCTCCTCCTCGTTTTCCCCGCACTCCGGCGAACCACCGCCCCGTGCTCGCGTGCACCCTGGCCACCTCCCTGTTAGATATGTGTATGACTATGTATGTGTATGATTATGAATGTATGTAAAAGAAAGAAAAAATGGATGTATATGTATGTATGGTGGTATGTACAAAAACGTGTGTACAGATGTGTGTTCGTTTATTGTATGTGGTGCTCGCTGTCTCAATGATATGTCGGGCCACGCCCCCAAAACATGCAAAAAAATAAAAGTAAAATTAGTTTCGTAAATATTTAATATTAATAATTTAATTAATTGGATTAATTATTTAGTTAAGCAGTAATTACTATTTTGGATATTTAGGATTTAATATAATAACAACAAATAGATAAGTATTTAGTTAACTATAATGTTTAAAGATTAGGTAAGTTAATTAAATAAATTGTTAGCTAAATCTGTTAACTAAAATAAATTAAATAGACTAAGCCGAGTATGACAGCTAGGGCTCACCCCACTAATTAACTTGATTAAATAATTATTTAATCCTAATAATAAATGTGCTTATGACACATGGGACCCACTGGTCATAGTTGATGAGTCAAAACCGTGTTAACTACTCATGTCATGATGACATCACAATGCTATCATATTTAATTATTTAATTTGTTTAATTCCTAATAAATAATAAAACTTTAAAAATTAGTATAAAATAAACCACAAGTCAGATGAAAATATTTTGAACATGAAAGTTCATTTGCAAAAGATGACGAACCCGGATACGCTATCCGTTCGTTTGTCTCGCATCCCTAGCATAGCAAATGTGGAACTTTTCCATCGTTTTCGTCTGACTGATAGTAGCCAAAGACCCGAGAATTCTCATGTGATATTTTCCTAATCTGTCTATGACGGATAATGTTGCGTTAACTCATGCCTAGCCCTGCATCTTGAAATGTCATGCTTAGTGATTGCATATGTGCTTATATTTATGGTTTATTAATTCCCCCCTCTTCTTACCGGTAGACCCCGAGACTGACGCTGCTGCCGGGTACGACTACCCTCCTGAAGACCGGCCCTTTGCGTGGATGTGTCGATGAGTAAATTAAAATGTTAGGCGGGTGGATTCCCGCGTGGATGTGTCGATGAGTAAATTAAAATGTTAATGGATTTGGGTATTTGATCTGGGTTGGTCGGAGACCTAATCCGCACTAACCATCTACGTCTGATGAGTTATGGGTACTCGACGTCGTGGTATCAACCGAACCTCTTCAGACGTCAGCAATGGAGCAACGTGCACCCGAGTGGTACGGATAGGCATCGCGCTTGTAATAAGGGGTGCTAGGACTGACCTCGGCCGCCCTCGCATCATGCAGGAGTGCAAAGGGTGATGGGCCCATGACCCTTGTGTGCTTACGATTTAGACCGGTGGGCTAACCTCTCTGTTGAGTCTAGGTGGGGCTGCGACGTGTCGATGTTCCGAGGCCGGGCATGACCCAGGAGAGTGTGTCCGGTTAGAGTTTATCGAGCGTGACGGGGAATATGTTGTGCACCCCTGCAGGGAAGAACTTATCTATTCGAATAGCCGTGTCCATGGTTACAGGACGACTTGGAGTTGTGCCCTGATCTTTTACAACTACAAATGTTACTTAACTCGAATGTTCCTCCGGGATTGCTTCCTCGCATGGAGTCGAGGGAGAATCTCTAGGCATGACCTCATATTAATATTGCTGCAACAATAGGACTATTATTTGTGTTACCTGTTATACTCTCGTCTATTGCCGCAAGACCCCGTGAAGATGCTAATCTTCGATAGGACTAGGCCTTCTCTCTCTATTCTCGCGTTGCTGTAGTCAGTCCACATATAAATCCCTCCCTTTGATACGGATGCATGCTTGGCATAGTTTTGATGTCAGTCTTGCGAGTACTTTGGATGAGTACTCACCATTGCTTTGCTTCCCCTTTTCCCCTTGATCCGTTGTTGTGACCATACGATGGAGCCCAGGAGATGGAGTATCCCGCCGACGACGATTGCTACCCCAACGGTGCCTACTAGTACATGGAGGCTGATAACCCACAAGTATAGGGGACCGCAACAGTTTTCGAGGGTAGAGTATTCAACCCAAATTTATTGATTCGACTCAAGGGGAAGCCAAAGAATATTCTCAAGTATTAGCAGCTGAGTTGTCAATTCAACCACACCTGAAAGATTTAGTATCTGCAGCAAAGTATCAGTAGCAAGGTAGTATGATAGCAGCAGTAGCAACAATAACCAATAGCAGCAGAGTGACAGCAGTAGCAACAGAGTAACAGTAGCAGCAGTGACAGCAGTAGCGACAAAGTAACATAGCAAGGACCAGTAGGAAAAGACTCGTAGGAATTGGATCGGTGATGGATGATTATACCGGATGCTATTCATCATGCAACAGTTATCACATGGAGAGATATGTAACTAGCTCCAGTTTGTCAACGTAATGTAGGCATGTATTCCGAATGTAGTCATACGTGCTTAGGGAAAAGAACATGCATGACATCTATTGTCCATCCCTCCCATGGCAGCGGGGTCCTAATGGAAACTACGGGATATTAAGGTTCTCCTTTTAATAAAGAACCAGACCAACGCATTAACACTTGGTGAATACATGAACTCCTCATACTATGGTCATCTCCGGGAGTGGTTCCGGCTATTGTCACTCCAGGGTTGCCGGGTCATAACACATAGTACGTGACTACAACTTGCAAGATAGGATCAAGAACACACATATATTGGCGACAACATAATAGGTTCGGATCTGAAATCATGGCACTCGGGCCCTAGTGACAAGCATTAAGCATGGCAAAGTAGTAGCAACATCAATCTCAGAACATAGTGGATACTAGGGATCAATCCCCGTCAAAACTAACTCGATTACATGATAGATCTCATCCAACCCATCACCGTCCAGCAAGCCTACGATGAGATTACTCACGAACAGTGAAGAGCATCATGGAATTGGCGATGAAGGAAGGTTGATGATGACGATGGCGATGATCTCCCCTCTCTAGAGCCCAGAACGGACTCCAGATCTGCCCTCCAGATGAAGAACAGGAGGTGGCGGCGCCTCCGTATCATAAAACGCGATGAACTCTTCTCCTTGATTAGCTAGGAGCTGAGAATGGAGGCGGTGGAGCGTTGTGGGCCCCACAAGCCTGCCAGGCATGGCCAGGGGGGCCGCCCCTGGTGGGCTTGTGGGCTCCACCTCGACATCCTCTGCTGATTCTTGCGCCAGTATTTTTTATATATTCCAGAAAAATTCTCCTGAAATTTTCAGGTCATTCCGAGAACTTTTATTTCTGCGCAAAAAACAACACCATGGCAATTCTGCTGAAAAACAGCGTTAGTCCGGGTTAGTTCCATTCAAATCATGCAAATTAGAGTTCAAAACAAGGGCAAAAGAGTTTGGAAAAGTAGATACGATAGAGATGTATCAACTCCCCCAAGCTTAAAGCCTTTCTCGTCCTCAAGCAATTCAGTTGACAAACTGAAAGAGACAAAAGAAAAACTTTTATGAACTCTCTTTGATCTTGTTGTTGCAACTATGTCTAACTCATAACCAGAATTTCAGCAAGATCACAAGCTAACCACATAAGCAAATGACATCTAGGTCTCACGGTAAACTCATATCAATGGCATAATCAACTAGCGAGCAAGTAATAATAAGTCTCAAACGTCAACACTTCGATCAAAACAATCATGAAGCAGTACGAACAGATGGTATCTCGCTAGCTCTTTCTGAGACAGCAAAACATAAATGCAGAGCACCTTCAAAGATCAAGGGCTGACTAAACATTGTAATTCATGGCAAAGAAGATCCAGTCACAGTCATACTCAATCACAGTTAAAAGCAAAGCAGAAAAATGACAGAGGTGCTCTCTAATTGGTGCTTTTATAAGAGGAGGATGACTCAGCAGGAACATAAATAGACAGGCCCTTCGCAGAGGGAAGCAGTGATTTGCAGAGGTGCCAGAGCTTAAGCTTTGAAAACAGAGATAATAATTTTGGGTGGCATGCTTTCATTGTCAATGCAATGACCAAGAGTTCTCAACATCTTCCATGCTACACATGCTATAGGCGGTTCCCAAACAGAAAAGTAAAGTTTTGACTCCCCCACCACCGATCAATCACACTCCACGACTAGTCGAATCCTCGGGTGCCGTCCATACCAACATCAATCTAGGGGGAGTTTTGTTTGCAATTATCTTTTCGATTTGAGCATGGAACTAGGAATTCCAATTACCGGCCCCTTTCTCGTGAATGATAGTGAATAAACACATACCGAGGATAACACGCCTAGCATGGAAGATACTGATAGCCCCTGTCACCGCATGAGTGGTTCGGGCATGCAAAACAGATTATTTCTTGAAGGTTTAGAGAGTGGCACATGCAAATTTACTTGGAATGGCAGGTAGATACCGCATATAGGTAGGTATGGTGGACTCATATGGAACAACTTTGGGTTTATGGAAGTGGATGCACAAGCAGTATTCCCGCTTAGTACAAGTGAAGGCTAGCAAAAGACTAGGAAGCGACCAACTAGAGAGCGACAACAGTCATCAAAATGCATTGAGATTTACCAACAATGAGTGCAAGCATGAGTAGGACATAAATCACCATGAACATGAATATCATAGAGGCTATGTTGATTTTGTTTCAACTACATGCGTGAACATGCGCCAAGTCAAGCCACTTGAATCATTCAAAGGAGGATACCATCCTATCATACTACATCATAGTCATCTCAAAATTCATGATGGCATCCAAGGAAAACCATTATAAGCTCCTAGCTAATTAAGCATGGCATCAGAAACTATGATCTCTAAGTTGTCATTGCAAACATGTTTCTCTCACAACAAAGCTGAATTTGGAACGATGAGCTAGTCATATTTACAAAAACAAAATAGATCGAGTTCATACCAGCTTTTCCAGGCTCAGTCACTTCATCATATATCGTCATTATTGCCTTTCACTTGCACGACCGAATGATGTGAACAATAATAAGAATGCTCGTGCATTGGACTAAGCTGGAATCTATAGGCAAACACAAAGGAGAAGACAAAGTAATATGGCTCTTTAATAGATAAACAAATATGCATGCGAGAGACACTAAACATTGTAACCATGGTCTTCTACCTTGACCCAAAGAAAAAGAAAAACTATTTACACGGGAAAGCTCCTAACAAGCAAAAGAAGAAAAGGAAAATATTTTTGGGTTTTCTCAAACTAGAGAGACACACGAAAAGAAAACGAGAAGAATAAAATAAACTAGCATGGATGATACAGTGGCAAAGTGTGAACACCGACGAACAAAGTGAAAGCATAAGCCAGAATGTAAAGTCGGTGAGAAACACGTACTCCCCCAAGCTTAGGCTTTTGGCTTAAGTTGGTCTACTCCCAAGGAGGTAAATAACCAGCTCCGGGGTACTCCGGAGTGGACTGAGGATGCCACTGCTGTGTGAGCTCCTCTAGCTCCCACTAATAAACTGGCGTCTGGTACTCGACTGGTTGCTCGGGCACAGGCACCTGTGGTTGGGCTATGCCCCAATATGTGTAGATGTCCGAGGGCATAATAATGTACGTGCCTGCATGAAGATTGAACAAAGACGGAGCAGGCAAAGTAATAGTCTCACGAGTACCCTGACTAAATACCAGGTTACAAATCATCCTTCTATTTATATCTTTATCAAGAAAGTCATGGCGAACCATGCCATCATAATCTAGATATCTCTCGGGAAGAAGAATCTCTTCTTCCTCGTCCAGTCTAATAGGTATCTCAAAATGTCTAGCAAGACGAGTAGCATAGATACCTCCATAGGCAACGCCTTTAGAATGGTTCGTGTTCAACCGTTGAGCTACTATAGCGCCCAAGCTATAAGTTTTGTCGTTATAAAGGGCTTCGCGCAAGACCGCAAGATCTGGGAGCTAAGGGACCCAGCTTTCCCAGGGCCAATCAAACATTTTCCCATGAATAATGAGAAGTACCGAAGCACGAGAAAATGTATGCTACCAGCTCTAGCGCAAGATACTCCTCTCTCCTCTCCTACAACAATTGTATCTATGAAAGCCTCCAAGTCCCGTGGACGAGGTTCATGAATATCCCCAAAAAAGGCAATTTGCAAACATTGCAAAAATCCTGGAGTGACATGCGCTGGGGGATATCATATAATTTGAACTCCACCATAGGAGGATTCTTCCTTGGATAGAAATTAAAGCTTTGCACGAAAATATTGGTGAGGAGGAGGTATTGCGGACACTTATCTTCAACGAAGGCGGTAAGGCCTGCGTTCTCCACCAAGTAATAGAAGTCCTCATACAGTCCGGCGGCGCGTAAGAACACATCGCTTGGACACTCGCACACTCGAACTTCTGCAACTCGAGGGACCGGATACTTGGGTTTCTTCTTCTCATTCCCATCATCCTTGGGGTCATGGCTTGAAGAGCCTCTTAAGAACTGATACGTATCCTTCGTATCTATAATTTTTGATTGTTTCATGTCAATATTCTACAACTTTCATATACTTTTGGCAACTTTTTATACTATTTTTGGGACTAACATATTGATCCAGTGCCCAGTGCAGGTTCCTGTTTGTTGCATGTTTTTTGTTTCGCAGAATATCCATACCAAACGAAGTCCAAACGCAATAAAAATTTACGAGGATTTTTTTTTGGAATATTTATGATTTTTGGGAATAAGAATCAATGCGAGACGGTGCATGGAGTGCCCACAAGCCCACCAGGCGCGGCCAGGGGTGGGCCCGCAGCTGGCAGGCTTGTGGCCACTCCTTAAGGCGGTTGGTGCCATTCTTTTGCCGCAGGAAAGATAATATCCGGAAGAAAATCGTGTTAAAATTTCAGCCCAATCGGAGTTAAGGAACTCCGAGAATTTAAAAAACGGCGAAACGCATAATCTGGGAGCGCAGAAACAGAAGGACACACAGAGAGAGATCCAATCTCGGAGGCGCTCTCGCCCCCTTCCTCCCGGCTGTCATCTCGGAGAGGGGGAGACCATGGACCAGAGGGGAAACCCTTCTCCCATCTAGGGAGGAGGTCAATGAAGAAGAGAAGGAGGGGAGCTCTCTCCCCCTTCCTCCCGGCAGCGCTGGAACGCCGCCCGGGACATCATCGTGTGACGGCGATCTACACCAACACCTCCGTCATCTTCACCAACATCTCCATCATCTTCCCCCATCTATATTCAGCGGTTCACTCTCCCGCAACCCACTGTACCCTCTACTTGAACATGGTGCTTTATGCTACATATTATTATACAATGATGTGTTGCTATCCTATGATGTCTGAGTAGATTATCGTTGTCCTATCGGTGATTGATGAATTGCTATGATTGGTTTAATTTGCTTGTGGTTATGTTGCTGTCCTTTGGTGCCCATCATATGATCGTGCGCGTGGATCACACCATAGGGTTAGTTGTATGTTGATAGGACTATTTATTGGCAGGCTAGAGTGACAGAAGCTTCAAACCTAGCATAGAAATTGATGCATATGGGATTGAAGGGGGACCAATATATCTTATTGCTATGGTTGGGTTTTACCTTAATGAACGTTAGTAGTTGCGGACGCTTGCTAATAGTTCCAATCATAAGTGCATAGAATTCCAAGTAAGGGATGACATGCTAGTAGAAGCCTCTCCCACATGATACTTGCTATCGATCTAGTAACGTAGTCAATTGCTTAGGGACAATTCCGCAACTCCTACCACCACTTTTCCACACTCGTTAGACACTCGTAGTTGTTTCTTTATCTAACCAGCCCCTAGTTTTATTTACGTGTTCTTTACTTTCTTGCAAGCCTATCCTATCACTCCTACAAAGTACTTCTAGTTTCATACTTGTTCTAGGTAAAGCGAACGTAAAGTGTGCGTAGAGTTGTATCGGTGGTCGATAGAACTTGAGGGAATATTTGTCTTACCTTTAGCTCCTCGTTGGGTTCGACACTCTTACTTATTGAGAAAGGCTACAATTGATCCCCTATACTTGTGGGTTATCAAGACCTTTTTCTGGCGCCGTTGCCGGGGAGCAATAGCGTGGGGTGAATATCCTCGTGTGTTCTTGTTTGCTTTATCACTAAGTAGATTTATTTGCTATTCTAAGTTGTTCTCTATCTTTAGTTATGGATATGGAACACGAAATACCAAAAAAATTAGGTGTACTTGCTACTCATGGAGATGGGGAACCTCCTAAAACCCTCGAGGCTCGTTATGTGGAAAATATTATGCACTTCTTCAATAATCCTGAGAAAGCCCCATTCAATTATATAATGGGATACACGTTGGATCAACGTGAATACTTTAGGGATTATCGCTTGACTCAAAAAGGGAAACTTTTATGGGATCAAATCCATTTGTTGAAATGGTATGCTTGGGAACTATGCAAGAGATATGGTGTTACTTGTTGCTCTAGGATGAAGGCTCCAAACCTTCCCTTTTCTTGTGAATTTAATGATCATAGAACCTTGGCTTATTATGCTAATGGTATATATGATTACTATGATGTGGAGCAAATAGAAGAGTTTGTTGCTTTTATGGGTGCTTATGAAATTGAGGTTGTGTTTAAAGGATGTGATGATAATGATGATGCTCCTTACCGATCTGAAAATTTGGCTATGCTTCGTTATTGTTATACTAATTATGAATATAATGCACATACTGAACGATTTAAGGAGAAATTCTATGCTGCCCAAGAAGAGACTATTATTTTGCAGGAAACTATGGAAGAAGAAAATGCTGAAATTGTGAGCTCATTAGATGAAAAAGATGAAGAGGAGAGCGAAGAACAAAAGGAGGAAGAGCGGACTAGCTACCCGTGTACACCTTCTAATGAGAGTAACTCTTCTACTCATACATTATTTAATTTCCCTTCATTCTTACCGAATGATGAATGCTATGATCCCTTGGATTCGTTTGAAATATCCCTTTTTGATGAACTTGATGCATGCTATGCTTGTGGCCATGTTGCCAATATGAATGATGCTTATGAAGATGAGATAGCTATAATCCCTTAAGTTAAACATGATGATTTTGATGAATATAATATGCATGTGCTTGTTGCTCCTACTTGCAGTTATTATGAGAGAGGAACTACATCTCCACCTCTCTATGTTTCCAATACGATAAAATTGCAAGAAACTGCTTATGCTATGTATTGGCCTTTACTTGGTGTGCATGAATTGTTCTTTTATGACATGCCAATGCATAGGAAGAGAGTTAGACTTAGTCATTGCTTGATATATGTTACCTTGTGCTCGATACTAAATTTCAAATCATTGCTAATTAATATTGGCTTTGATATACCTTGGGATCCGGGTGGATCCATTACTTGAGCACTTTATGCCTAGCTTAATGGCTTTAAAGAAAGCGCTGCCTGGGAGACAACCCGGAAGTTTTATAGAGTCATTTATTTCTGTTGAGTGCTTTTATTTAGTTTAAAAACAAAAAAATATAGAGGGGAACTTCAAACTTTTTCAAAAAGAGAAGCAATTGAAAGGTGATGCATTGTGGAAGTGAGGGTCGACCTTGAACACTTGTGTTCATGCTCATGGAAAAAATGTAGAATTTTTCATGGAAGTTTCTCACAAAAATAATTATCCCCTTTTACAATTCCTTTGTGTTTTTAAAAATAATGTGCCAAGTAAAGCCTTTACGATTAGTTTGGGTGATAGTTGTTTGATCATGCTGAGAAAAGACGGAAACTTTCTGCTCACGAAATTAATTTTCGTTTTTATTCTGGAAGAGATTTTGAGTTGATTCTTTTTGCTGCTGATTGATATGTAAATGTTACAGACGCTCGTAATTTTTCAGATGTTTTGAGATATCAGAAGTATAAGGAATATACAGATTGCTACAGACTGTTCTGTTTTGTCAGATTCTGTTTTCTATGCATTGTTCTCTTATTTTGATGAATCTATGGGTAGTATCGGGGGGTATGAACCATGGTGAAGTTGGATTACAGTAGATATAATGCTAATATGAATTTAGAATGAGTTCACAACAGTACTTGAAGTGGTGATTTATTTTATTATACTAACGGATCTCACGAAGTTTTGTTGAGTTTTGTGTGATTGAAGTTTTCAAGTTTTGGGTGAGAGCACGATGGATGAAGGAATAAGGAGAGGCAAGAGCCTAAGCTTGGGGATGCCTGAGGCACCCCAAGGTAATATTCAAGAAAGACTCAAGCGTCTAAGCTTGGGGATGCCCCGGAAGGCATCCCCTCTTTCGTCTACAATCTATCGGTAATTTTACTCGGAGCTATATTTTAATTCATCACATGATATGTGCAAATGCTTGGAGCGTCTTTTGTCTTTATTTTTCCTTTTTCTTTTATGCACCATGATGGTATGAGATAGTCCTTGGTTGGCTTTATAGAATGCTTCTTGTGCTTCACTTATATCTTTTGAAGTTTGGATTGCCTGTTTCCCTACACATACAAAACCGCCATTTGTAGAATGATCTTTTGCTTCACTTATATTTGTTAGAGCGGGGCATATCTTTTGTATAAAGAATTAAACTCTCATGCTTCACTTATACCTGTTTAGAGAGTTAACAGGAGTTGGTCATTCACTTGGTTAGTCATAAATCCTACATAAAACTTGCAGATCACTGAATATGATATGTTTGATTCCTTGCAACAGTTTTGCGACATGAATATGTGATATTAGAGTCATGCTAGTGAGTAATTATGTATTTTTAGAAATACTTGTGTTAAGGTTTGTGATTCCCGTAGCATGCACGTATGGTGAACCGTTATGTGATGAAGTCGGAGCATGATTTATTTATTGATTGTCATCCTTTGTGTGGAGGTCGGGATCACGCGATGGTTAACTCCTACCAACCTTTCCCCTAGGAGCATGCGTGTAGTACCTTGTTTCGATGACTAATAGACTTTTGCAATAAGTATGTGAGTTATTTATGACTAATGTTGAGTCCATGGATTATACGCACTCTCACCCTTCCACCATTTCTAGCCTCTCTAGTACCGCGCAACTTTCGCTGGTGCATTACACCCACCATATAGCCTCCCTCAAAACAGCCACCATACCTACCTATTATGGCATTTTCATAGCCATTCCAAGATATATTGCCATGCAACTACCACTGTTCCGTCTCATGACATGTGCCACCACTTCCATATTGCCATTGCATGATCGTAAGATAGCTAACATGATGTTTCCATGGCTTGTCCGTTTGATGTCATTGCTATGCTAGATCATTGTCACGGTACACTATCGAAGGCATTTCATATAGAGTCATCATTGCTCTAAGTATTGAGTTGTAAGTGTGATGATCATTATTAATAGAGCATTGTCCCATGTGAGGAAATAAAAGAGGCCAGCGAAGCCCATTTACAAAAAAGAGGCCAAACATGCCCACCAAAAAAAAGAGGCCAAAGAGCCCACAAAAAATGAGAGAAAAGAGAGAAGGGACAATTGCTACTATCCTCTTTCCACACTTGTGCTTCAAATAGCACTATGATCTTCATGACAGAGAGTCTCCTATGTTGTCACTTCCATATACTAGTGGGAAATTTTCATTATATAACTTGGCTTGTATATTCCAATGATGGGCTTCCTCAAAATTGCCCTAGGTCTTCGTGAGCAAGCAAGTTGGGTGCACACCCACTAGTTTCTTTTGTGAGATTTCATACACTTATAAGCTCTAGTGCATCCGTTGCGTGGCAATCCCTACTCACTCACATTGATATCTATTGATGGGCATCTCCATAGCCCGTTGATACGCCTAGTTGATGTGAGACTATCTTCTCCTTTTTTGTCTTCTCCACGACCACCATATTCTATTCCACCTATAGTGTTATGTCCATGGCTCACGCTCATGTATTGCGTGAAACTTGAAAAGGTTTGAGAACACTAAAGTATGAAACAATTGCTTGGCTAAAACCGGGGTTGTGCATGATTTAAATATGTTGTGTGGGGAAGATGGAGCATAGTCAGACTATATGATTTTGTAGGGATAACTTTCTTTGGACATGATATTTTGAGAAGACATGATTGCTTTGTTAGTATGCTTGAAATATTATTGTCTTTATGTAAAATGATAGACTATTGCTTCGAATCACTCGTGTTTTAGTATTCATGCCATGATTAGATTATATGATCAAGATTATGCTAGGTAGCATTCCACATCAAAAATTATCTTTTTTATCATTTACCTACTCGAGGATGAGCAGGAATTAAGCTTGGGGATGCTGATACGTCTCCATCGTATCTATAATTTTTTATTGTTTCATGCCAATATTCTACAACTTTCATATACTTTTGGCAACTTTTTATACTATTTTTGGGACTAACATATTGATCCAGTGCCCAGTGCGAGTTCCTGTTCGTTGCATGTTTTTTGTTTCGCAGAATATCCATGCCAAACGAAGTCCAAACGCAATAAAAATTTACGGGGATTTTTTTTGGAATATATTTATGATTTTTGGGAAGAAGAATCAACGCGAGACGGTGCAAGGAGTGCCCACAAGCCCACCAGCCAAGACCAGGGGGTGGGCCCGCGGTTAGCAGGCTTGTGGCCACTCCTTAAGGCAGTTGGTGCCCTTCTTTCACCGCAAGAAAGATAATATCCGGAATAAAATCGTGTTAAATTTTCAGCCCAATTGGAGTTACGGATCTACGGGAATTTAAGAAACGGTGAAGCGCAGAATCTGGGAGCGCACAAACAGAAGGACATAGAGAGAGAGATCCAATCTCGGAGGGGCTCTCGCCCCTCCGCCGCCATGGAGACCATGGACCAGAGGGGAAACCCTTCTCCCATCTAGGGAGGAGGTCAAGGAAGAATAAGAAGGAGGGGTCTCTCTCCCCCTCTCTCCTGGCGGCGCCGGAACGCCGCCCGGGACATCATCGTGTGACGACGATCTACACCAACACCTACGTCATCTTCACCAACATCTCCATCATCTTCCCCCATCTATATTCAGCGGTTCACTCTCCCACAACCCGCTGTACCCTCTACTTGAACATGTTGCTTTATGCTACATATTATTATCCAATGATGTGTTGCTATCCTATGATGTCTGAGTAGATTATCGTTGTCCTATCGGTGATTGATGAATTGCTATGATTGGTTTAATTTGCTTGTGGTTATGTTGTTGTCCTTTGGTGCCCATCATATGATCGCGCGTGTGGATCACACCATAGGGTTAGATGTATGTTGATAGGACTATGTACTGGCAGGCTAGAGTGACAGAAGCTTCAAACCTAGCATAGAAATTGATGCATATGGGATTGAAGGGGGGCCAATATATCTTATTGCTATGGTTGGGTTTTACCTTAATGAACGTTAGTAGTTGCGGATGCTTGCTAATAGTTCCAATCATAAGTGCATAGAATTCCAAGTCAGGGATGACATGCTAGTACAGGCCTCTCCCACATGATACTTGCTATCGATCTAGTAACGTAGTCAATTGCTTAGGGACAATTCCGCAACTCCTACCACCACTTTTCCACACTCGTTAGACACTCGTAGTTGTTTCTTTATCTAACCAGCCCCTAGTTTTATTTACGTGTTCTTTACTTTCTTGCAAGCATATCCTATCACTCCTACAAAGTACTTCTAGTTTCATACTTGTTCTAGGTAAAGCGAACGTAAAGTCTGCGTAAAGTTGTATCGGTGGTCGATAGAACTTGAGGGAATATTTGTCCTACCTTTAGCTCCTCGTTGGGTTCGACACTCTTACTTATCGAGAAAGGCTACAATTGAACCCCTATACTTGTGGGTTATCAAGAACCTCCTCATCTTTTCCTTTTTCTATCTTTGAAAATTTATGAAATTTTTAGTGACTCTAAGGAAAAGTGAACAAGGCCCAACGAAACTCGTAGCAACTACTCCGACAAGTGCCTAGAGGCCATATCACGCATCAAAACTACTTGGGACCAGCTAAAATTAGCATGCAAAGCTCAATAACAGGGTCACCAAGGTAGCAAAAATACGCGACGTATAAGTCACTAGAGCAAAAACTAATTGGACCAATGGAGGAGTTACTTACCAAGGAGCAATTTCCCCAAAACAGTTTGGTGAATGGTGCGTTGCACAAGGAGATCAAAAATCCCAGCAAGAAGAGCAAGAACACGGGTTTGAGCTGCGAAACAATTTTTTCTGGAGGTAGGAGAAGCAGATGGGAGCTAGAATGAGTGGAGGGGTGCACGTGGGCCCCACAAGCCAGGTAGGGGCGGCCATGGGGGTGCCCGCGCCTCTAGGGCTTGTGGCCCACTGGTGCAGCCCCCAGACTAGCTCTTCGTCTCAGTATTTTTCAAAAATTCCAGAAAAAATCATACTTGATTTTCAGGACGTTCAGAGAACTTTTATTTTCGCCGTACTTTTCTACGGGACGCTAAAAGCAGAAAACAGGGGAAACTAAACTAAATCTATCATTTTTCCTATAAGCAACAGAAGGTGAAAGCTTGGAACAGAGTATTGTGACTCCTCGATTCATCCATCCCATGGTCATCGAAAGAAATCCGCCAATGAGATTGATCAAGTCTCCTTGACAAACTTTTTTGAATCACAAAAGAAGATGGAGAATTTCCGAATAGTCACTAGGTAACCTCATTGGGGATGTGAATCTCCCCAACAAGCAAATCATACTTCATCTTAGCAGGAGGAATAGGGCATTCAAAGCTCCCAATAAGAATCGATGAAGTTTTTTCGATAGCATTGATGCAATGTACTCGATATTGTTTCTTCGGAAAGTGCACCGTATGCTCATTACCGTTGACATGGAAAGTGACATTGCCTTTGTTGCAATCTATAACAGCCCCTGCGGTGTTTAGAAAGGGTCTTCCAAGGATGACTGTCATGGCATCATCCTTGGGAATATCCACAATAACAAAGTCTGTCAAGATAGTTACGCTCGCAGCCACAACAGGCACATCCTCGCAAATGCCGATATTGAAAGCAGTTGATTTGTCGGCCATTTGCAGAGAGATTTCAGTGGGTGTCAACTTATCCACTTCAAGTCTATGATAAAGAGAGAGAGGCATAACACTAACACCGGCTCCAAGGTCGCATAAAGCAGTTCTAACGTAGTTGCCTTTAATGGAGCAAGGTATAGTGGGCACTCCAGGATCACCTAGTTTCTTAGGAGTTGCACCCTTGAATGTATAATTAGCGAGCATGGTGGAAATCTCAACCTCAGGTATCCTCCTCTTATTAGTCACAATATCCTTCATGTACTTAGCATATGGAGCCATTTTGAGCATATCTGTCAAACGCATTTGCAGAAAGACGGGTCTGATCATTTCAACAAATCGCTCAAAATCCTCATCATCCTTTTTCTTGGATGGTTTGGGAGGAAAGGGCATGGGTTTCTGAACCCATGGTTCCCTTTCTTTACCATGCTTCCTAGCGGCGAAGTCGTTCTTATCGTATCTCTTATTCTTAGGTTGTGGGTTATCAAGATCAACAGGTTCAATCTCCACATCCTTATCATTGCTAGGTTGAGCATCATCATGAACATCACTATTGATATTGTCATTAGGCTCATGTTCATCACCAGATTGTGTTTCAGCATCAGAGACAGAGACATCGTTTGGACTCTCAGGTGTAGCAGCAACAGGGTTGCTAGCGTGCAGGTTCCTATCATCTTTCTTCTTCTCTCTAGGATGACTAGGTGCATCAGTGCTAACTCCTTGAGAATCTTGTTCAATTCTCTTTGGATGACCCTCAGGATACAAAGGTTCCTGGGTCATTCTACCGCCTCTAGTGACGACTCTGACAGAATTGTCATTCAACTCATTGAGCAAGTCATTCTGAGCTTTAAGTACTTGTTCTACTTGAGTAGTAACCATAGAGGCATGTTTACTCAGAAGCTTAAGATCATTGACATTTCTGTCTACACAAGCACTTAAATGACTAAGCATACGAGCATTCTATTCCAATTGTGGGCTAACATAATCATTGAAACTTTGTTGTTTGGCAACAAAGTTATCAAATTCATCCAGGCATAAGCTAGCAGGTTTATCAAAAGGAATATCACTCTCATCAAACCTACGCAGAGAATTTACTTCTACTACCTGTATCGGGTTATCAAGACCATGGATCTCTTCGATAGGTGGTAGATTTTTTACATGTTCAGGTTTAATGCCTTTCTCTTTCATAGATTTCTTAGCTTCTTGCATATCTTCAAGACTGAGGAATAGAATACCTCTTTTCTTCGGAGTTGGCTTAGGAGGTGGTTCGGGAATAGTCCAAGCATTCTCATTGCACAAGATATTATTCAATAGGGTCTCAGCTTGTTCTACAGTTCGTTCCCTAAAAACAAAACCGGCACAACTATCTAGGTGGTCTCTAGAAGCATCGGTAAGTCCATTATAGAAGATATCAAGTATTTCATTCTTCTCAAGAGGGTGATCAGGCAAAGCATTCAGTAGCTGGACGAGCCTCCCCCAAGCTTGTGGGAGACTCTCTTCTTCAACTTGTGCAAAGTTGTATATTTCCTGCAAGGCAGCTTGCTTCTTATGGGCAGGGAAATATTTTCAGAGAAGTAGTAGACCATATCCTGGGGGCTACGCACACAACCAAGAGCAAGAGAAGTGAACTAGGCCTTAGCATCATCCTTTAGCGAGAAAGGAAACAGCTTCAGGATATAGTAGTGGCAGATCTTTTCCTCACTAGTGAATAGGGTGGCTATATCGTGCAGTTCGGTAAGATGGGCTACAACCGTTTCAGACTCATAACCGTGAAAAGGATCAGATTCGACCACAGTGATTAACTCAGGGTCGATAGAGAATTCATAATCCTTATTGGTCACAAAGATAGGCGAAGTAGCAAACTTCGGGTCGTATTTCATCCTAGCGTTCAAAGATTTTTCTTTCCACTTGAGGAGTAATTTCTCAACATCATAGCTATCCTTACAAACAAGAAAGTCCTCAGCTATCTCTCCCTCCATAACATAACACTCAGGCATATCAGGCAATTCATATCTAGGAGAGCTAGTTCTAGCAGGCAAAATAGCAGGTTCTACTTCAATAGTATCAGCAGTTTCAGAAGTATCATCACATCTAGAAGCAACTCTAGCAATTTGTGCATCAAGGGCACCTAGTGGCAAAGCAGTATCAAGCATAACATCATCAGGCAAAGCAGTATCAAGCATAGCATCATCATAAGCATCATGGGCAGCAGAAGTAGTATCATCAAGCACAGGAGACACATCAAAATTTCTAGCAGGAGGTGTTGTCGCAAACTTACTCATAACTGAAGGTGAATCAATTGCAGAGCTAGATGGCAGTTCCTTACCTGTCCTCATAGTTGAGGGCAAGACTTTAGTTCTTGGATCTATCGGATTCCTCATAGTGACCAGCAGACGTAAATCCCAAGTGACTCAGAGAATATAGTTGTGCCTCCCCGGTAACGGCGCCAGAAAATAGCACGTTCACGGGAGACTATTCTTGACTTTGGATTACCCGGCAACGGCGCTAGAAAATAGTCTTGATAACCCACAAGTATAGGGGATCACAACAGTTTCCGAGGGTAGAGTATTCAACCCAAATTTGTTGATTCCACTCAAGGGGAAGCCAAAGAATATTCTCAAGTATTAGCAGCAGAGTTGTCAATTCAACCACACCTGAAAGATTTAGTATCTGCAGCAAAGTACCAGTAGCAAGGTAGTATGATAGCAGCAGTAGCAACAGTAACCAATAGCAACAGAGTGACAGCAGTAGCAACAGAGTAACAGTAGCATCAGTGACAGCAGTAGCGACAAAGTAACATAGCAAGGACCAGTAGGAAAAGACTCGTAGGCATTGGATCGGTGATGGATGATTATGCCGGATGCTATTCATCATACAACAGTTATAACACGGAGAGATATGTAACTAGCTCCAGTTCGTCAATGTAATGTAGTCATGTATTCTGTATGTAGTCATACGTGCTTAGGGAAAAGAACTTGCATGACATCTATTGTCCATCCCTCCCGTGGCAGCGGGGTCCTAATGGAAACTAAGGGATATTAAGGTTCTCCTTTTAATAAAGAACCGGACCAATGCATTAACACTTGGTGAATACATGAACTCCTCATACTATGGTCATCTCCGGGAGTGGTTCCGACTATTGTCACTCCGGGGTTGCCGGGTCATAACACATAGTAGGTGGCTACAACTTGCAAGATAGGATCAAGAACACACATATATTAGCGACAACATAATAGGTTCAGATCTGAAATCATCGCACTCGGGCCCTATTGACAAGCATTAAGCATGGCAAAGTAGTAGCAACATCAATCTCAGAACATAGTGGATACTAGGGATCAATCCCCGTCAAAACTAACTCGATTACATGATAGATCTCATCCAACCCATAACCGTCCAGCAAGCCTAGGATGAGATTACTCACGAACAGTGAAGAGCATCATGGAATTGGCGATGAAGGAAGGATGATGATGATGATGGCGACGATCTCCCCTCTCCGAAGCCCAGAACGGACTCCAGATCTGCCCTCCAGATGAAGAATAGGAGATGGCGGCGCCTCCATATCGTAAAACGCGATGAACTCTTTTCCTTGATTTTTTTCCGGACGGGACGGACTAAATAGAGCTGAGATTGGAGGCGGTGGAGCGTTGTGGGCCCCACAAGCCTGCCAGCCGCGGCTAGGGGGGCGCGCCTAGTGGGCTTGTGGGCTCCACGCTCCACATCCTCCGCTGATTCTTGCGCCAGTATTTTTTATATATTCCAGAAAAATTCTCCGTAAATTTTCAGGTCATTCAATGAACTTTTTTTGTGCGCAAAAACAACACCATGACAATTCTGCTGAAAACAGCGTTAGTTCGGGTTAGTTCCATTCAAATCATGCAAATTAGAGTCCAAAACAAGGGCAAAAGAGTTCGGAAAAGTAGATACGACAGAGACGTATCAGAGGCCGCTGAAGACCAAGAGTAGTTAGGAGACTCCCAGGCAGGAGGCCTCGCCTCGTTCGATCGTTGTATCTTTTGTGCTAGCCTTCTCTAAGGCACCTCAGGTTTAATGTATGTACTCAGATATTTGTTGCTTCCGCTGACTCATGTGTTTATCGAGCTTTTGTATTCTAGCCCTCGAGGCCCCTGGCTTGTAATATGAAGCTTGTATGTTTTATTTGTGTCTAGAGTTGTGCTGTGATGTCTTCCCGTGAGTCCTTGAGCTTGGTCGTACGCATTTGCGTGTATGATTAGCGTATGATAAAATCGAGGGCGTCACACCCTTCCTCCGTGAAGCCCTTGCATGCCCTTGCTCCTCGAGGCTCCACTGCTAAAGAGCCACCTCTTCTCCAGCGGGTCTTGACGCCATGGCCTTGCCTTCCTCGTCCCCTGCCTCCGCTTGTTGTTGGTGTCTCCACGAATGATGAATAAACGGACATAAGAGGGATATGAACATGAAAGGATGGACACAAATAACAAACAATGGCTTGGCTTCTGTGATGGTGTCTCCACAAGCGAGCGGATGTTTTTTTTATTTACCCCTTTTTGCCATCATGGGTTTAGTAGGGTGACGGGAAAGCCACTGTTCTTTGCCGTCACGGGTCCATTCGGTTTATGGAAAAGCCTTGACTATGTCCGTTAGAAATGGCGTTGTATTAGTCACTTATTTTTGCCGTCTAGCTTGTTTCACTGACGACGAATACAGTTTAATGACGGCAAAAATTTCTTTTGCTCGCTTAGTGTAAGCCGACATGCTTTGCCCTCATGAGCTGACGGCAAAATCTTTGTTGTCAGTAATAATCCTTTTGCCGTCTGTGGCACCCTGACTGTGATAACCCACAAGTGTAGGGGATAGCAACAGTCTTCGCGGGTAAGTTAACCCAATTTATTGATTCGACACAAGGGGAGCCAAAGAATATTTATAAGCTTTAATAGTTGAGTTGTCAATTCAACCACACCTGAAAGATACTTGCTTGGAAATGAAATATTAATAGCGACGGTGATATGGAAGTGATGGTGGCAACGAAAATAATAGTGGCAAAGCAACAAAAGTAAAACGGCCAAAGTAAAGCAACTTGTAACTAGCAGTATTAAAACACTGTAGTCTAGGGAGATTCATGGTTGGTCATGGATGAGAGATATCATGTATTTTACTTGGGGCAAGGCATATAGAAAAGTAATGATCATCTAGGCATATATAAAACATTAGGCATGTATCCCAAGGAAGTGGTGTGTGCTTGCAATAAGAACTTGCACAACATCTTTTGTCCTACCATCCCGCTATCAACGGGGCCAAAAGGAACTTATGGAGATTAAGGTGCTCCTATCAAAGAGCACCGGAACAAAGCATTAACAATCAATGGATACATGGAATCCTCAAATTATAGTCTATCCCCTTTGGTGTCCCAAGTTGACACCATTGGGATCGTCGGTTCCGGACTATAATAGGTGCATACTACTCATAGGTAGGATCTAGAACACAAATATATTCATGAAAACATAAGGTATTCAGATCTGAAATCATGGCACTCGGGCCCATAGTGACAAGCATTAAGAGTAACTAGTAGTAGCAAAGATGATAAACACCATAGTAGATGATAGGCAACATGCCCCCAACAATCTGACGAACTATTACATGATCTAACTCATCCAATCTCTCCCATCCCCTTCACCTACAATAGGGATATACTCGCACATGATGGGATAAGCCATGGGAGGATGATGGAGTGGTGATGGTGATGACGATGGCGACGATTTCCCCTCTCCGGAGGCCAAAGCAGCCTCCCGGTTAGCTCTCCCGAAGAAGAAATGAGGGTGGCAGCGGCTCCACGTCGAGAACTTGCAAAACGACTTATGTTCTGGGATTTCTGCATCACAAGTAAAAATAGGAGCCAAAGTAGGGCACCAGAGGGGGTGGGCCCCACCCAGACGGCCTCCCGACGCGGACAGAGGGCAGGCCGCGCCCACAGGTCGCTTGGGGGCCGTGTGGCTCCCCTGTGGCCCATCTTATGGCCCATGGTATGGAAATTTTCCAGGACGTTTAAATATCCATTTTCCTACACACAAGAAAACCATACAAGCAACTCTACTGAAAACAGTGTCTATACGGGTTAGTTTCATTCAAATCATGCAAGAATGAGGCCAAAACAATAGCAAAAGTGTTTGGAAAAGTCGATATGTTTGAGACGTATCAACTCCCCCAAGCTTAGCATATTGCTTGTCCTCAAGCAATTCAGTTCAACGAACTGAACGCGACAAAGAAAACTTTGACAAACTCTTTTGCTTCATCAGATGTATATAAGCATGCACTACGAACAAGTCCAATAAGTATTGAAGTAATGCTACAAAGGCCACGAAGCAATCCTTCGATCATGTGAAGAGTTTCAAACAACTAAGAATGAATAATATGTAACTGAAAATCATAACGAGATCACAATGCACATGACTTGGACATACTAGAGTGGTATCTCGCTAGCCCCCATGAGTGAAGCAAAACATAAATGCAGACGCTCCTTCAGAGTCTTAAAGGAGACTAGAAATAAATATTTCAGAATAAGTGATATCACAATCATACAGAAGACAATGTGGTACTTTAGGAGAATGCACATTACACTCAGAATGACAATTATGCTCTCTATAGTTGGTGCTTTTTATAAGAAGAGGAAGACTCTACGGTAAAGTAAAATAGATAGGCCCTTCAGAGAGGGAAGCATCAATTTGCAGAGGTGCCAGAGCTTGAGCTTTAAGATAGAGATAAATCAAAATTTTGGGTGGTATGCTTTCATTGTCAACGTAATAACTAAGAGATCTCAATATCTTCCATGCTAAATACATTATAGGCGGTTCCCAAACAGAATAGTGAAGTTTTTACTCCCCCTCTACCAATCAATCACACTCCACGGCGGGCCGAATCCACGGGTACCATCCATACAAACAACAATCCTGGGGGATTTTTGTTTCATTAAATTTGATTTGACTTTGAGCATGGAACTGGCCATCCCGGTTACCAGCCACTTTCTCGTGAATGATAGTGAATCAACACATATCTTGAGAATAACCTACTTAGCATGGAAGATATTGATAGCCCCTAGTTGCTAAATGAGCGATTCGGGCATACTAAACAAAATATTTAATTGAAAATTAAGAATACAACACATGCAAATTTACATAGGATGGCACATAAGTACCGCATATAGGTAGGTATGGTGGACTCATATGGCGCAATTGGTTTCAAGGATTTTGGATCCACAAGCAGTCGGTCCGCTTAGTACAGGTGAAGGCTAGCAAAAGACGGGGAGGCGACCAACTAGAGAGAAATAATAGTCATAATCATGCAGAGCAACCAAGCAACATTGAATCGGGCATGAAAGCGATATAACTATTCTAAAACAAAAGATCGTCAAGGCTTGATAGTCTTTTGGTCATAAACATGTGTAAACATGTGCCAAGTCAATCCAAAAACTCTCCGAAGGGAAATACCAATCTAATATGCCACACCATGAAGAATGCAATGCATGCTAAACATTTCAATAACACATTATGCACTCTAGCTATTTGAGACTAGTCACAAAAAAAGCATGAACTACTGGGAAAGCATTGTAATCATAGCACTATGTCGCTACAAGCTGGTCTCTTGATCATAAGTACAGGAATATGTACAAAGGTAGAAACAAATAAAGTTCATACCGCCTTTCCTTGTTGCATTCCTTCCGTCGATCTTCGTCATTATTGCATCGTCACTTGCACGATCGAACGTAGAAAGATATAATCAAGTGCAATTACAACCATGGACGTGAGCTGAACTCTGCAAACAAAGCAAACTAAAGAGAGAACAAAAAAACTTTTTGGGTTTTCCAAAGGTTAAACGGAAGCAAAAGAAAAGAGAAATGTTTTTGTAGTTTTTGCAAAGCAAGAACAAAGAAGAACAGGCAAAAACTCCGAAAAGATTAAAAAGGGAAACTACGGATGATACAATGAAAGGGTAGAAGGATACGTACTCCCCCAAGCTTAGGCTTTTAGCCTAAGTTGAGCTCGGCTACTTGGGCTCCAGGAGCTCCCTCCGGCTCCGGAGTGGTACGGGTGGGTCCAAGAATCATACGAGGCCTCGGGCGCGTACACTGATGCCCGGCTGGCTTCCCAAGAAGAAGGCTCTTCTTCCTCGGGAACAACCCCCTCCATGGGGTTGTGGAACTACTGCTGGATCACGAACTCGTCCAGCTCAATCGAGGTGAAGGACCACCTATTCCTGCTAGTGTAATCAAACAAAAGTGGTGCAGGTAGACGGATCTCGCGAGTAGTAAGCTCGCGAAATCTCATAATATAAAAAAAGTTACCAAACTCGGAAGTCCTAGTAACAAACTCATGCTTCTTCATAGCGGTAGGATCAAAGCTTATGAATGAAAAAGGCGTATCATCTGTGCGCACAGTGCACCCGAGGTGCTCGAGGATAAGTGTGGCATAAATGCCACCAAAGTGAGGTCCATTGCCGCTGTTAGCGACGAGGGGACGAGCAATCAAAGAACCAATATTATACGTGTTATCTCCTAAGAGGGCGGCTGCCAAGATAGCGAGATTCGGAGCCGAAATGTTGCTCGTGTTGTCACGAGCTAGCACCTGATGACGAGATGATCTATATACTTCTCGCACCCCGTTGGTTACCCCAAGTGGAAGGTTGAGATGTAGTCAGCAGCAAATTTTCCCTCACACGGGAACTATAAGGTTTATCGAACCAGGAGGACTCCTAGGATTAACAAGTAGGTGTCTTTCACCCTGGCGCTAGCAGAAGACATGGACCTGCACACATAACAAATAACTTTGCTCCCAACGAGTACAGAGAGGTTGTCAATCTCTCCGGACTTGTAGTTTGCAAAGGATCAAAACACAAGCGGGAACGTAATAGTGATTGCAACAGGAAAGTAAATGAAAGAGGTAAATGGTGGAGGTGTAAGCTATGATAGTGATATGGTGGAGGTGTAAGCAATGATAGTTAGAGGTTCAATAGTAACGGGTAGTACGCCAAGACAAGCAGACCGTTTATTCATCAGCATCTACTTACTAATCATCCACCTTGAGATATCTATCCAGAACATCTCTCCGGTATTAAGTTGCGAGCCCCACCCAAAGTGTAAACTCAAAGCAACGGACAACTGCATTACGAACTATGCGTAATTTAAATAATCCTTGTAACAGTGGTCACAAGCACCGTTGTTTTCTCCCTGGTGGCAACATCACATCCCCTAGTCTCATGTTTCTGTCACTCAAGCTAGACATCGAGGGGCATGAACCCACAATCATGCATAACGCTCCCTCTTGGAGTTACAATCTACTACTCGGCAAAAGCAATAAATAGCAACGGAGAACATGCATGAATCACTAAGGAACATGATATAAAAGGATAATCAAATATATAACTCTTAAAAATCTAAACATAATCTCATAATCCATCAGATCCCAACAAACCGAGCATAGCAATAGCAAGAGAATTACATAGATGCCTTGATCATGTAGGGAAGCTCACAAGGACTAACCATTGAAGCACGAGATTGGATAGAATACATCACACAGCTACTGGTCATGGACTCATGGTCCAAGGAGGACTACTCACGGAACGTCCGGGAAGCGTCCATGGCAATGGAGAAGCTCCCGGAGGTCAACCCTCCCTCTAGCAGGGTCCCGGGAAGAGGTCTCTTGACGCTCTCGATCTCGGAAGTGCTGCGGCGGCTGAACGATGGAGAAATTCGTGATTCTGGAAGTTGTGGAAGGGTTTCCTCTCGGGACTCTAAATATAGGCCAAAGGAGGGCAGCAGGGGAAGTGTGGCCCACCCAGGCGGCCTCCTGGCGCGGCCTAGGGCCTGGCCGCGCCAGCAGGTCACCTGGGCAGCCCCTGGCCCCCCTCTGGCCCATCTTCGGTGATCCGGAAGCTTCTGTTTCGCTGATTTTTTATATTTTTTTCCTGGAATTTTTCGGGCTTCGAAAAATTGGGTAAAAGCCCCTGCAAAATAGACATCAGCAGACAGAAACTCGCACTGGGTGTACTGAGTTAGTAGGTTAGTCCAAATATGTGTAAAATGATATAAAAGTGTAGCAAAACATATAACAATGTCACCCAAAAGATCATGGAACAAGCAGAAATTATAGATACGTTTGGGACGTATCAACATCCCCAAGCTTAATTTCTGCTCGTCCTCGAGTAGATAAATGATAACACAATAATTTCTGTGGTGACGTGCTAACACACATATAGGAACTTTAAAGTAAATCAAGTGAGATATGCAATTCAAGTCAAGACAATAACAAGCAAGAGTCTAGATCTAGTATTGAATTTAGCAAAGTAAGAACATAAAGGTGCAAGAGCTCTCGCTGTTCGTGACTCGAATGTCTCCAAATGGTGTTTGCGTGAAAGAAGTGGGAGATGGGTTGAGATCATAAAATATTTTTAATTGAGAACTCAATCTACTAAACTTCACACTTAGTCTCCTTCGGAATCTTATTTTGACTCATCCCCAGACCACTAGTCAGGCACAAGTCAAAATGATCCTCTCCCTTTCGACTTTGAGCACTCATGCAATGGATGAGAGTAAGAAAGATATGTTGGCACTTAGGATGGAAAATAGAATAATGATGGGGAAGGAAGACATAAAGGTATGAAAGGCTCACATCAATAAGGACAACCATAGGCGAGAGAAAGCCAAATGATAGATATGATGTGAGGAGTAGGGATTGCCATGTAACAGATGCACATATGAGCTAAGGTAAGCTCTCCAATGGAACTAGTGGGGGTGCATCCAACTTGTTTGATCATCAAGACCTAGAGCTCATTTGAGGAGGCTCATCATTGGAATATGCAAACCAAGTTCTATAGTGTAAGGGTCCCCACATAGTTATGCATGAATGATAATCTCTATGTAGTACCAATATAGCAATGGAGTATGAATGCGGATCTTCAAAAGAAATAGTAGTGTTGCCCCCTTCTCTCTCTTTTTTTCTCTTTTTTGTGGCATCTTTGGCTCTTTCTTTTTATCTCTCATTTGTCCTCTTTGGGATATTTTCCTCACCTAAGGGCAACACTCTATGTTTTACATGAATAAAAATAAGATCATCACACTTTATAAGAAGTGCTCAACATAAAGACACGTGAAAACTATCATGATGTATGCAAATGTATGCCTCTGCCAGTGTAGCAGGATATGCAATGATACTAGCGCGTCATGTAGCAATAATTGGAGCAAGGCCCAACTATCATGCGGCTCTAAGATCAAGCAAAAGCATGTATGACATGAAGATCAAGTCATGAGATGGTGGATGTTACATGGCAATATATCTCGGAAAGGCTATGGAAATGCCTTAATAGGTAGGTATGGTGGCTGTTTTGAGGAAAGATATAATGAGGCTTATGTATGACAGAGCATATCATGTCATGGGTTTGGATGCACCGATGGAGTTTGCACGAACTCTCAATGTGAGAAAGGGCAATGCACGGTACCGATAAGGCTAGCAAAATATGGATGGTGGAAGTGCCAACAATCGAATACTCACATTAGTCCGAAGAACTCATACACTTATTATAGGTAACTCTCTATCTAGTTAGGAAATTCACAAAGAGACAAGTACCCTGAGGAGTAGTGTTTGGGGGTTTGGTTATCCTTGTGCATCCTCGACTTATGGTAACATGAGGGTACTCTATATATCCCAACCCCTCCAGAGGTTAGCGATCAATTTAGTAGCTAGAGTTCTCAACTAATTTTAATTTTTGAAAAACACAGGGATTTCCCAAAATACGACACCTATCACTAATAGGCTCAAGCTCTTAGCACCAATAGTCCAAACATTACTCAAATCAATACCTCAAAACTATTGCAAGTTACTACTATACTTAAATAGCAACCTCAATTGCCTACCCATGCAAGACACACAAGTAAGTGCAACAAGCCAACTCTCTAAACAAGATAAGCAAGATAACTCAAGAGAGTGCCAAAATCAACCTAAATAAAAGCTCTTAAAAGATAAGCATGAAAACTAAGAGCTAAGCTTGACAGTAGCTACAAAAAGATAAAGAACACATAAAAAAGATAAGCATGAAAAGCTATGTTGTGTTCTAGAGTGGAATGGAGCATGTGTCTCTCCCAAACAAAGTAGGCTGGGTTCCGACTTGTTATGAACAACAAGAAAAACTTAAACAAACTAAAAAGCAAATAGCGGGACGCTCCAAGCATAGCACATAACATATGAAGTGATAAAAATATAGCATGGAGATGGACGAACTGATGATTGTTGATAGAGAAGGGGATGCACGGGGGCATCCCCAAACTTAAACGCTTGAGTCTCCTTGAATATTTCTTGGGGTGCATGGGGGCATCCCCAAACTTGAGCGCTTGACACTCCTGTATCTTCTTTCATCATCCCCCATCGCATACTTGAAAACTCCCTTCATATGAAACTCATCATAAGCTGATTAGAGTGGTTAGTACCTTTAATACAATAATTCATTACCTGCTGGAAATAAATATTTTCATGAAAAGCTACATCTTCTCATGATTTCCAAAAGGTTTTTACAAATAAAAAGCAAGCTTAGGATTCACAAAACAATGGAAACACAAAACATGGCAGAATCTGTGAAAATCAAAACATCAGGTAGTAAATAATTTATTCGGGGCACTTCGGCAACTCAAATCAAAAAACTCAGAACACATGCCAGAAAGACAATTATATAGAGCATGCTTTCAATCAAATTCAGATCAGAAAGATGATCTCGTGATTTATGGCGAATTTTTTGGTCAGGCAGACAAAATCTGTTTCTAGACAGCATGTCACAATTTTTGAACTTTCTTGCAATCGGAGGCTATAACTTGGCACAAAGCTTAAAAATAAAGATACAATGATGCTGCTACAGTAGTAAAAAGCATCAATACCACTAAAACAGAAAGTAAAAAACAAATTGGGTTGCCTCCCAACAAGCGCTTTCTTTTATGCCTTTGAGCTAGGCATAATGCAAGAAGATCAAGTGTTATCAACTCCAAAGGAATAACTTCCCCGAGTAACAGACTCATAAGGTAACTTAATCTTCTTTCTATGGAAGTGTTCCATTCCCTTTTTAAGAAGAAATTGGAATTTAATAATTCCCTCTTTCATGTCAATGATAGCACCAACGGTGCGGAGAAAAGGACGTCCCAAAATAATTGGACATGAAGGATCACATTCAATGTCCATAATAAGAAAATCAACGGGCACATAATTATCATTGACAATAATAAGCACATCATCAGTTCTCCCTAAAGGTTTCTTTATGGAAGAATCAACAAGACGAACACCAAAAGAACATGGATCATAAGGTTTCCAATCAAGCATATCATACATTCTTTTGGGCATAACGGAGGCACTAGCTCCAACATCACACAATGCAAAGCAAGAGATATTATTAAATTTTATTTTGACCATAGGATCCCAACCATCTTCTAGTTTTCTAGGAATAGAAGTCTCTAGCTTGAGCTTCTCCTCCCTAGCTTTGATAAGAGCATTGGTAATATGCTCGGTGAAGGCAATATTGAGTGTACTAGTGTGGGGGTATTTAGCCATTCTTTGCAAAAAGGTGATAACTTCGGAGAGACTACAATTGTCAAAATCAAGGTTACTATCACTAACTAAAGTGGTAGTAATTCCATCTAAGCTCATTCTTTTGGTAGTCTCTAAATTCAAAGGACCTTCTTGTCCTTTAGTTGAGGTATTAGCATCACTATTAATAGGTCCATTGGGACTAGGAGTGCGATGGGTGCTAAAAGTTTTGAGATCCTCAACAACTTGTATAGTAGAAATGGTTGTGTGTGTAGGAAGGCTCTTACTTCTCTCTTCCTCTTCTTTTTCTCTAGCCCATATCTCTTTAAGTTTGGCTAGTATTCTTATGTTCTCATTAATTTGGACTTGGATAGCATTCATGGGTGTGGTGTTCCTTTCCTCAAGTGGGGAAGTTCTAATTTTAAGCATCTCTACATCATGAGCTATGTTGTCCACCTTCAAAGAGAGACTATCTAATTTTTCTAGTTTCTCTTCTACACTCTTGTTCAAGGCCTTTTGAGAAGTGATAAAATCCTTAAGCATGCTCTCTAATTCAGAAGTGGAGTTTTTGGTGCTAGGATAATTGTTATTGTTCCCATAGTTGTTGGATGGGAACGGTATAAGATTGCTACCAAAATTACTCCTATAAGAATTGTTACTAAAGTTGTTCCTAGAGATAAAATTAACATCCACTTGCTCTCTTTCTTGAGCAACCAAAGAATTTAAAGGAACATCATGAGGATCAATAGAAGCTTGCTTAGTAAGTAGAGTCATGATCATGTCAACCTTATCATTAAGGGAGGAGATCTCCTCAACAGAGTTTACCTTCCTACATGTTGGAGCTCTCTTGGTGTGCCATTGAGAATAATTTTTCATCATCTCATCCAATAGATTTGTGGCAGCACCAAGTGTAGTTGACATAAAGGTTCCTCCAGCGGCCGAGTCTAACAGATTACGTGAGGCAAAGTTCAATCTTGCATAGAAAGTTTGGATAGCCATCCAAGTAGTCAGACCATGTGTAGGGCAATTCTTAACAAGAGATTTCGTACGTTCCCAAGCTTGAGCAACATGTTCATTATCCAATTGCCTAAAATTCATAATGTTACTCCTCAACTGGATAATCTTAGCAGGCGGGTAATACTTCCCAATAAAAGCATCTTGCACTTATCCCAAGAATCTATGCTATTCCTAGGAAATATTGAAGCCACACTTTAGCTCCTCCTCTAAAGGAGAAAGGAAAAAACCTTAAGTTTAACAATATCACCATCTACTTCTTTATATTTTTGCATATCACAGTGCTCAACAAAATTGTTCAAGTGCAAAGCAGCAGCAACTCCACCACCGGAGAATTGATCTTTCACAACTAGGTTCAGTAAAGCAGGTTTAATCTCATAGGACGTGGCCCCAGTGGCGGGAGCAGCAATAGGAGTGCAGATAAAGTCATTGTTGTTGTGACTAGTGAAGTCACACAACTTGGTGTTTTTAGTGGAACCCATAGTAGCGGCAACAAGCAAGAGCAAAGCAACTGATTTTTTTTTTATTTTTGGTATAAGACTCTAAGGCAAAAACTAAAAAGCAAACTAACAAGACTAAAAAGCAAAGGTAAAGGATAGCGTGCAACTCCCCTATCTTGAAGACTGGAGTCCCCAGCAACGGCTCCAAAAAACTTTGCTTGATGACAAGATGATGTATATACTTATCGCACCCCGTTGGTTACCCCAAGTGGAAGGTTGAGATGTAGTCAGCACCAAGTTTTCCCTCACACGGGAATTGTAAGGTTTATCGAACCAGGAGGACTCCTAGGATCAAAGTAGGTGCCTTCCACCCTGGCGCTAGCAGAAGATGTGAACCTGCACACACAACAAATAACTTTTCTCCCAACGAGTACACAGAGGTTGTCAACCTCTCCGGCCTTGTAGTTTGCAAAGGATCAAAACACAAGCGGGAAGGTAATAGTGATTGCAACGGGAAAGTAAATAAAAACGGTAAATGGTGGAGGTGTAAGAAATGATAGTGATATGGACCGGAGTCACATGATGTTCACTAGTGATGTCTCTCTCCCAAAAGACACCAAATAACTATGCTTGGGTAAACAAATCACAGTTGGGCAATTGACAGAATTATGAATGCACCGCAATGCTAATTATGCTACTTGATAGTTAGAGGTTCAATAGTAATGGGCAGTACGCCAAGACAAGTAGATTGTTTATTCATCAACATCTACTTACTAATCATCCACCTTGAGATATCTATCCAGAACATCTCTCCGGTATTAAGTTGTGAGCCCCACCCAAAGTGTAAACTCAAAGCAACGGACAACTGAATCAACGAACTATGCGTAAGGTAAACAATCCTTGCAACCGTGGTCACAAGCACCATTGTGTTCTCCCTGGTGCCAACAACACATCCCCTAGTCTCATGTTTCTGTCACTCAAGCTAGACATCGAGGGGGATGAACCCACAATCATGCATAATGCTCCCTCTTGGAGATACAATCTACTACTCGACCAAAGCAATAAATAGCAATGGAGAACATGCATGAATCACTAAGGAACATAATATAAAAGGATAATCAAATATATAACTCATAACAATCTGAACATAATCTCATAATCCATTGGATCCCAAAAAACCGAGCATAGCAATAGCAAGAGAATTACATAGATGCCTTGATCATGTAGGGGCAGCTCATAAGGACTAACCACTGAAGCACAAGATTGGAGAGAAGACATCACATAACTACTAGTCATGGACTCATGGTCCAAGGGAAACTATTCCCGACACATCTGGGAGGCATCCATGGCGGTGGAGAAGCTCCCGGAGGTCAATCCTCCCTCCGGCAGGGTGCCGGGAAGAGGTCTCCTCACGGTCCCGATCTCGGAAGCGCTGCAGCAGCAGAACAATGGAGAAATTCGTGATTCTTGAAGTTGTGAAAGGGTTTCCTCTCGGGACTCTAAATATAGGCCAAAGGAGAGCACCGAAGGAGGTGGGGCCCACCTAGGCGGCCTCCTGGCCTAGTCTAGGTCCTGGCCGCGCGAGCACGTCGCCTGGGCAGCCCCTGGGCCCCTCTGGCCCATCTTCGGCGATCCGGAAGGTTCTGTTTCGCTGATTTTTTATATATTTTTCCTGGATTTTTTCGGGCTTCGGAAAATTGGGTAAAAGCCCGTGCAAAATAGACATCAGTAGACAGAAACTGGCACTGGGTGCACTGAGTTAGTAAGTATATGTAAAATGATGTAAAAGTGTAGCAAAACATATAACAACGTCACCCAAAAGATCATGGAACGAGCAGAAATTATAGATATGTTTGGGATGTATCAGCACCCCTCGAGCAATATAGTATGTGAAATACCTGATGTGGGGAAACAAGGTGCTGGAGATCATCCCCCGGTGAATTTCTCGCGGGTCCTTACTTCAAAGGGAAGCGAATAGGGATTTCAGCTCGTAGGGATGAACATTCATTTTGGTCGTCTTCCCAACATTCCGCACACCTATAACATCACAAAATTCTGCCAAAGACATGCTGAAGACATCCTCATATAATCTGAATTCAATCATGGAAGTTTTATCATTATATCTAAACCAGTTGACAAAATAATAGGTGAGTTCTGGATATTGTTGCACACGTCGTGTTACGAGACGTGTCAAACCTGCAACTGCACAGAGGTTATCAAACTCATCCTTAATACATGCCGCCGTAAGGAAATCTGAACATGGGTATGCCATGGCACGTGTCGTGTCCGTCTCGTGGAACAACTCCGGTGGCACTATATCATCATTGAACTTGTCCTCACATTAGAGGATGAAGTTGCAGCTCTAGTTAGTCTATCAGTAGGCTCGAATCTCTTCTTCCCAAGTCATCCTTTTGCTTTTCCAAACAAACTCATTTCTAAATTTTTTGGTTCATCACAAAAATGGAGGTTTAAGCAAAAATGAGTTCGAGCAAACTATTCTACTCACTTCCCTGATGCATAAACTTGCATCAAAACTTCACAAATAAATTTCTAAACATGCATGCAAGCTCATATGAACAGCACCAAGAACTCCTAAATACTCACAAATACGACCACCAATCAAAATTTTAATTGGAGGAGTGGAGGAGTCACATACCACGGAGCAAATGCTCAAATTCTCAATGCAAATGATGGGTTGTAGAGAGAGATAGAAATTTGCCACCAAGAACAGCAAGAACTCGAGCTCCAGGAGAAAAAATCGGGATTTTTGGAGTGAGAGAGAGAGAGAAGGGAGGAAGAAGTACGTGGAAAGGAGCCCAGGTGGGCACAGGCGACCTGTGTGCGCGGCTAGGGGGCAGGCCGCGCCAGCTGGCCGCCTGGACCAAGGATGCCCCCATGGCTGGCTCCAGGTGCCCCTACGTGTGATGGCCTGGCTTATTAGGGATGATAGACTACTCATATCAAAAAGGAATTCCTTCTTTTCCGGGAGCCCATTCGAACAGAACTCCCAGGTTAAGCGTGCTTGGCTTGGAGTAGTTCTAGGATGGGTGACCGACCGGGAAGTTGATCCCGGGTGCGCATGAGTGAGGACAAAGTGCGCCAGGTTAAGCGTGCTTGGCTTGGAGTAGTTCTAGTATGGGTGACCGATCGGGAAGTTGATCCCGGGTGCGCATGAGTGAGGACAAAGTGCGCAGAAAAGACTAGTATTGATATGTGGGGCCAGTCTAGATCCCGCCAGGAGTAACGACCGCTGGCGGGTGTGTCCGGGGCGTTACAAGTTTGGTATCAGAGCCGACCCTCGCGGTTACATGGATGTTTGCGGACAGGTGTGCGGTCATGTTGTTCACAACGTTTGTGACCCGTCGTGGCACACGGCATGATACATGTACTGGACTGGATGCACAGACGTTTGTACCAAGAGGGAACGCTCCTGTGGCCCGACGAGGACGTCGGCTCCTCTGAGTGGTGGTGTATGTGATAGCCTGGCTTATTAGGGATGATAGACTACTCATATCAATAAGGAATTCCTTCTTTTTCGGGAGCCCATTTGAACAGAACTCCCAGGTTAAGCGTGCTTGGCTTGGAGTAGACCCCGGATGGGTGACCAACCGGGAAGTTGATCCCGGGTGTGCATGAGTGAGGACAAAGTGCGCAGAAAAGACTAGTATTGATATGTGGGGCCAGTCTAGATCCCGCCAGGAGTAACGATCGCCGGCGGGTGTGTCCGGGGCGTTACACTACGTCTCCTATTTGATGGAAATTTTTATTATAATTTTTCTGGAATTTTTTTAACAACTTCACTTTTCAAAAAAAATCGAAGTACGGAAAGCTGCAAAACTTCCGGAAGGCTCGAAACAATGGTTAAACATACGAAGCTTCAAAAACATAAAACTTTGGTACGGCAAGGAGGATGAAAGATAAAGGAAATGAAAACATAACAAGCTTTTCTTTTTTGCTCATATAAAACATATTTGATAGCAAGGTTGATCAAGTCTTACTACCAAACAGGTGTTATATTTGAGCAAAAAGTTTCACTTCTTATAAAGCAATCATGGTACCTTTATTTCAATGGATATTGTCCCCACCATAATGGTTTTGTATTCGTGGTGCACATGTAGAGGCCAATCCCACTCTCCAACCTTCACGGTGTCAATATTCTCAATAGAATTAAGGTCATGCCTTTTATCAATCTTCTTCGGAAAATATACCGTGTGCTCCTTCTAATTAACATTGAAGGTCACCTTTCCTTTATTGCAATCAATAATAGCACCTGCGGTGTTAAGAAAAGGTCTACCAAGAATAATAGACATGCTCCCATCCTCGGGCATGTCAAGCACAACAAAGTCAGTAAGGATCAAGCAATTAGCAACCTCAACGGGAACATCCTCACAAATACCAACAGGAACGGTTGTTGACTTATCAGCCATTTGAAGAGAGATATATGTAGGGATTAGTTTATCTAGATAAAGCCTTTTGTAAAGTGAGAAAGGCATAACACTCACTCCTGCACCAAGATCACATAAAGCAGTTCTCACATAATTATTTTTTATGGAGCAAGGAATGGTGGGTATACCTGGATCACCAAGCTTCTCGGGAATCTTACCACTTAAAGAGTAATTAGAAAGCTTAATAGATATTGCCTCATTAGGAACTTTTCTTTTATTAGTAACAATATCTTTCATATACCTCGAGTACGGAGGCAACTTAATAGCATCAGTCAAAGGAATTTGAAGAAAAAGAGGTTTCATCCATTCACAAAATTTATTGTAATGCTCTTTTTCTTTGGTTTTGAAAGACTTGCGTGGGAATGGCATTGATTTCTGTACCCATGGTTCTCTTTCCTTCCCATGTTTTCTTGCAACAAAATCTTCTCTACTATACCTCTTGCGCTTGTCGTTTGCTTCTTCTTCTCGTACCTCAGGAGGATCAATCTTCTCATTATCTTTATCAGGTTCAGCACCATCTTCAGTTTCAGCATCGGAAATAGATATACTATTACGATCAACAATAGGTTCTTCATCAATTATGGGATCATTGGAGTTGTCAGCCTCCTTATGTTTCTTCTTCTTCTTCGGGGAGTTGACAACGTCTTCTTCCTGCAATTGAGAATCTTGCTCGATCCTCTTTGGATGCCCCTCCAGAAAGAGGGGGTCCTCGATGTGTGTACCTCCTCGGGCCTTTATACCATATGCCTGCGTATCAACTTGTTTGGCATTGTTAGCAAGCAAATATTTTTGCACATTAGAAATTTGTTCAAGATGAGTTTGAACCATATGAAAATGCTTAACAAGACCTTTAACATCATTAACAGTTCTACTTAAAACATTAAGCAAACTTTTGATAGCAAGGGAATTATCATGCAATTGGCTTTGAATCCTCTCATTAAAGTGATTTTGCTTGACAATTAAATTATCAAGATCATCTAAACATTGACCAGGGGGCTTACCATGAGGGATGTCACTTGCATCGAATTCTAAAAGAGAGTGTACCTCTACCATAGGTGGGTGAGTGGTAGGCTCGCATAATTTCTCAATAGGAGGTAGATTCTTCACATCTTTAGCTTTAATACCTCTCTCTTTCATAGACTTCTTGGCTTCTTGCATAACTTCGGGGCTCAAGAAAAGCATACCTCTCTTCTTTGGTGGTGGAGATGGTTCAGGAACGGACCAATCATCATGATTTTTAGCTATCTTGCCCATTAGTTCTTCAGCATCGTCCGGTGTTCTTTCCCTGAAAACACAACCAACACAAGTATCCGGGTAGGTTCTAGATTCATCGGTTAGACCAACATAAAATATATCAAGCAATTCATTCTTAGGGATTCCATGTACTGATCTAGCCTTAAGTAAAGTGCAATACCTCCCCAAGCTTTAGGGAGGTGCTCATCCTGCAATTGTTTAAAGTTATATATTCTTTGTAAAGCAGCATGTTGCTTATGAGCAGGAAAATATTTAGCAACAAAAGATTGAGCTAAATCCTGAGGACTCTTAATGGAACCACATGGTAGTGCATCATACCATGCTTTAGCATCTTCCTTCAAAGAGAAAGGAAGTAGCTTAGTAACATAATAATTTATCTTCTTGTCCTCTGTAGTGAATAAGCCACCCAACTCAGTGAGTTTGGTAAGGTGTGCAATAGCATCATCATTTTCTCTGCCATAAAAGGGGTCAGCTTCAACTGTGGATATAAGTGAAAGATCAACAGAGAAATCAAAACCAGCATCCTCAATGTTAATAGGAGATGAAGCAAATTTAGGATCATGAGTAAATTTGTTCTTCATAGAATGCTTTTCAAGCAGCTTCTTAACAGAAGCAGGGTCAGAGTCAGCACACTCTGTAAGTTCCCTGGATAAATCATCCTCAAGTTCAATATAATCATCATCAAGAATTCTTTCCTTGAGACCACTCAAGTCTGGGTAACCAAAAGATCTACCAATGGGGTAGCGTGTAACAGGAAGTTCAATTCCAGACTGCTTAACAGCCTTAGCAATCTGAGACTCAATAAAATAACCAAGTAAACAAGGCCCATCAATAGTAGTAGAAGCATCATCAAAAGTATCAGGCATAGTGACAGACTCGGTAGAAGCAGCATGTGGTGGTGGTGAAGCAAACCCACTCATAACGGAAGGTGAATCAAGGGTAGCGCTAGTGCTAAGAACGGTACCTTTTCTCGTAGTGGATGGTAAAATTGGAACCTTGGGGTCTCCTTTCTTACTCATAGTGAATAAATCGCAGCAAGCAAAATAACTCCAAATAGACTTGTAAATAAAGCTATGGTCCCCAGCAACGGCGCCAGAAAATGGTCTTGATAACCCACAAGTGTAGGGGATTGCAACAGTCTTCGCGGGTAAGTTAACCCAATTTATTGATTCGACACAAGGGGAGCCAAAGAATATTTATAAGCTTTAATAGTTGAGTTGTCAATTCAACCGCACCTGAAAGATACTTGCTTGGCAACTAAATATTAGTAGCGACGATGATATGGAAGTGACGGTGGCAACAAAAATAATAGTGGCAAATCAACGAAAGTAAAACGACGCAAGTAAAGCAGCTTGTAACTAGCATTATTAAAACACTGTAGGCTAGGGAGATGGATGGTTGGTCATGGATGAGAGATATCATGTATTTTAATTGGGCAAGGCATATAGAAAAGTAATGATCATCTAGGCATATATCAAACATTAGGTAGGTATCCCAAGGAAGTTGTGCGTGCTTGCAATAAGAACTTGCACAACATCTTTTGTCCTACCATCCCGCTATCAACGGGGCCAAAAGGAACTTATGGAGATTAAGGTGCTCCCGTCAAAGAGCACCGGAACAAAGCATTAACAATCAATGGATACATGGAATCCTCAAATTATAGTCTATCCCCTTTGGTGTCCCAAGCTGTCACCATTGGGATTGCCGGTTCCGAACTATAATAGGTGCATACTACTCATAGGTAGGATCTAGAACACAAATATATTCATGAAAACATAAGGTATTCAGATCTGAAATCATGGCACTCGGGCCCAAAGTGACAAGCATTAAGAGTAACAAGTAGTAGCAAAGATGATAAAGACCATAGTAGATGATAGGCAACATGCCCCCAACAATCCGACGAACTATTACATGATCTAACTCATCCAATCTCTCCCATCCCCTTCACCTACAACAGGGAATTACTCACACATGATATGATAAGCCATGGGAGGATGATGGAGTGGTGATGGTGATGATGATGGCGACGATTTCCCCTCTCTGGAGGCCAAATCAGCCTCCAGATTATCTCTCCCGAAGAAGAACCAAGGGTGGTGGTGGCTCCGCGTCGTGAACTTGCAAAACGACTTCTGTTCTGGGATTTCTGCGTCATGGGTAAAAATAGGAGCCAAAGTAGGGCACCAGAGGGTGTGGGCCCCACCCAGGCGCCCTCCCGGCGGGGCCAGGGGGCAGGCCGCACCCACAGGTCGCCTGGGGGCCCTGTGGCTCCCCTCTCTCCCATCTTCTGGCCCATGGTTCCTTCCGGTGCGTGGATTTTCTCTATTTTTATGGGAATTATTCGGGACGTCTAAATATCCATTTTCCTGCGCAGAAGAAAACCATACAAGTAGCTCTGCTGAAAACAGCGCCAGTCCGGATTAGTTTCATTCAAATCATGCAAGAATGAGGCCAAAACAATAGCAAAAGTCTTTGGAAAAGTCGATACGTTTGAGACGCATCACACGACAAAATACCCGATTCCTGTAGTGATTCTTTTACGTTTCCCAAAAAAATTATATTGTTTCCAATCAGGAATATGTCATCCACATATAATATTAGAAACGCTATGGAGCTCCCACTCACTTTCTTGTAAATACAAGATTCTCCATAAACTTGTATAAACCCAAAAGGCCTTGATCACCTCATCAAAGCGTTGATTCCATCTCCGAGATGCTTGCACCATCTCATAAATGGATCGATGGAGATTGCACACCTTGTCAGTATTCTCTGGATCGACAAAACCTTCCGGTTGCATCATATACAACTCTTCCTTAAGGAAACCGTTAAGAAACACTATTTTGACATCCATTAGCCAAATTTCATAATCGAAAAATGTAGTTATTGCTAACATGATTCTCATGGATTTAAGCATCACCACGGGTGAGAAAGTCTCATTGTAGTAAACTCCTTGAACTTGTGAAAAACCCTTTGCTACAAGTCGAGCTTTATAGACAGTAACATTATCGTCCGCATCTGTCTTCTTCTTAAAGATCCATTTATTCTGAATGGCCTTTCGCCCTTCAGGTAATACTTCCAAAGTCCATACATTGTTTTCATACATGGATATTATCTCAAATATCATGGACTCTAACCATTGGTGTGAATTCGGGCCCACCATCGCTTCTCCATAGCTCGTAGGTTCATTGTTGTCTGACAACATGACTGTCAAGACAGGGTTACCATACCATTGAGGTGCAGTGCGTGCCCTTGTCATCCTACGAGGTTCGATAGCAATTTGATCTGAAGCTCCATGATCATCATCATTAGCTTCCTCTTCAATTGATGTAGGCTCCATAGAAACATCTTTCTACGTTGCGCTACTCTCTGGTTGAAGTGAAGGTTCAACAACCTCATCAAGTTCTATCTTCCTCCCACTCAATTCTTTAGAGAGAAACTCTTTCTCAAGAAATGTCCCGTTCTTAATGACAAACACTTTGCCTTCGGATTAGAGATAGAAAGTATACCCAAGTGTCTCTTTTGGGTATCCTATGAAGACACATTTCTCCACTTTGGGTTCCAGCTTTTCTGGCCGAAACTTTTTGACATAAGGATCGCATCCCCAAACTTTAAGAAACGACAACTTCAGTTTCTTGCCAAACCATAGTTCATACAACTTCGTCTCAATGGATTTAGATGGTGCCCTATTTAAAGTTAATGCTACTGTATCTAATGCATAACCCCAAAATGATAACGGAAAATCGGCATGAGACATCATAGACTTACCATATCCAATAAAGTACGATTACGACGTTCGGACACACCATTACGCCGTGGTGTTCCAGGCGGTGTCAACTATGGAACAATTACACAATGTCTTAGGTGAGTGCCAAACTCATAACTCAGATATTCTCCTCCTCGATCAGATCATAGGAATTTAATCTTCTTGTTACGATGATTCTCAACTTCACTCTAAAATTGCTTGAACTTTTCAAACGTTTTAGAGTTGTGTTTCATTAAGTAGATATACCCATATCTACTTAAGTCATCAATGAAGGTGAGAACATAATGATATCCACCGTGTGCCTCAATGCTCATCGAACCGCACACATCAGTATGTATGATTTCAAATAAGTCACTTGCCCGCTCCATTATTTTCGGAAAACGGGGTCTTAGTCATCTTGCCCGTGAGGCATGGTTCACATGTGTCAAGTGATTCAAAATCAAGTGACTCCAAAAGTCCATAAACATGGAGCTTCTTCATGCGTTTTACACCAATATGACCTAAGAGGTAGTGCCATAAGAAAGTGGTACTATCAATATTAACTTTAGATCTTTTGGCATCAATGTAATGAACATGTGTGCTATCACTATCGAGATTCAATAAGAATAAAACCCTCACATTGGGTGCATGACCATAAAATATATTACTCATATAAATAGAACAACCATTATTCTCTGATTTAAATGAGTAATTGTCTCGCAATAAACAAGATCTAGATATAATGTTCATGCTCAACGCAGACAATAAATTACAATTATTCAGGTTCATCACTAATCCCGATGGTAATCAAAAAGCGAGTGGGTCGACGGCGATCACATCAACCTTGGAACCATTTTCCACGCGCATCATCACTTCGTCCTTCGCCAACCACCATCTATTCTAGAGTTCCTCCTTTGAGTTGCAAATGTGACCAACCGAACCAGTATCAAATACCCAGGCACTTCAACGAGAGTTAGTAAGATTACACATCAATAACATGTATATCACATATACCTTGTTTAGTGTTGACCGCCTTCTTGTCAGCCACATACTTGGGGAATTCCTCTTCAAGTTGATGGGGAATGTTGCATGGGAAAAACAAGTTTTCCTACGCACACATAAAATCTATCTATGGTGATTACCATCTACGAGAGGAGAGATTGTATCTACATACCCTTGTAGATCGCTAAGCGGAAGCGTATATAATGCGGTTGATGTAGTCGAACATCTTCGCGATCCAAATCGCAGTACGTCCCGCGATCTCATCATCTGTCCCGCGATCCCATCACGATCCATCCCAATTTAGTGCCGAACAGGCGGTACCCCCGCGTTCAACACATGTATAGCTCGATGACGATCTCCGACTTCTTGATCCAACAAGAGGGGGTAGATAGGTAACTGAGTTCTCCGACAGCCTAACGACGTGGCTGCGATGGTGGTGGAGTTGATCCGGCACGGTTTCGCCATGCACCGTCGAACCTAATCTAGAGGAAGAACGAACTAGAGGGAGGGAGATGGGTTGCGCCTTAGATTGTGTGTTGGCTGCCCTCTCTCCCCTCTAGTATATATAGGAGGGAGGGGGAAGGGGTGGCACCCTAGGGTTTCCCCTAGGGTTGGCCGGCCGCACCCAAGAGGAGGAGTCCTCCTCCAAGTGGGATTGGTGGAGGTGCTAGGAGGACTCCTCCTCCTAGTCGAACTCCTCCGCTTCTCCACTATTTTGGCTGCATAGGCCCATGAGTCTGGCCTCCCCGCCCACTAGGGGCTCGTGCGCCACCTCTTAGGCCTATGTGGCCCTCCGGGGTGGTTGGCCCCTCCTGGTGAACCCCCGGAACCCATTCGTCACTCCCGGTACACTATCAAAAATGCCCGAAACATTTCCGGAGCCCAGATACCCTCTTCCTATATATCAATCTTCATCTCCGAACCATTCTGAAACTCCTCGTGACATCCGGGATCTCATCCGGGACTCCAAACAACCTACGGTCACCAACATACATAACTCAACTATACCGAAACATCACCAAACCTTAAGTGTGCAGACCCTGCGGGTTCGTGAACTATACAGACATGACCGAGACACTCTCCGGTCAATAACCAATAGTGGGACCTAGATGCTCATATTGGCTCCTACATATTCTACAAAGATCTTTATCGGTCAAACCTCTATGTCAAGGATTCAGTTAATCCCATATATTATTCCCTTTGTCCATCGGTATGTTACTTGCCCGAGATTCGATCATCGGTATCTCTGTACCTAGTTCAATCTCGTTACCGACAAGTCTCTTTACTCGTTCTCTAATACAAAATCCCATGACTAACTCTTTAGTCACATTGCTTGCAATGCTTGTTGTGATGTTGTATTACCGAGCGGGCCCTGAGATACCTTCCCGTCACACGGAGTGACAAATCCGAGTCTTGATCCATGCCAACCCAACAGACACCTTCAGTGATACTTGTAGAGCACCTTTATAGTCACTCAGTTACGTTGTGACGTTTCATACACACAATGCATTCTTCCGGTGTCCGGGAGTTGCATGATCTCATGGTCATAGAAACAGATACTTGACATGCAGAAAACAATAGCAATAAACTGACACGATCATATGCTAGGTTCATAGTTTGGGTCTTGTCCATCACATCATTCTCCTAATGACGTGATCCCGTTATCAAATGACTACTCTTGTCTATGGTCAGGAAACCTTGACCATCTTTGATCAACAAGCTAGCCCATTAAAGGCTCACTATGGACAAAGTGTTGTCTACGTATCCACACATGCATTTGAGTTTCCATTCAACATAATTCTAGCATGAATAATAAACATTTATCATGAACAAGGAAATATAATAATAACTATTTTATTATTGCCTCTAGGGCATATTTCCAACAGTTTGGTTGTTGCCCGTGTTGGTTGTAACGTGAATTATTTGATTATGGGAAGGAACCGGATCACTAACACTGCGGGAGTCATTCATATAGAAAATAAATTACAAAAGAGAACATTTTTTAAAATTACGAACAATTTTGTAGAACAAATGCAATTTGTTTTTGAAAAACAGGAACACAAATTGATAAGAAAAATATTTCTAAAAGTTTCAAATAATTATTTGAAAATACGAAAAAAATTTGAAAACATGGACATTATTCGAATATGTGAACAAATTTGGAAAGCTAGGACATTATTTGAAATTCCCAAACATTTTTTAATTTGTGAAATAAAAGAAAAATTAGATCATTTTTTAAATTCTTAGAACTTTCAAATTCGTGAACAAAATTGGAATTCGAAACATTTTCTGAATACCCGTACATCTTTTAAAATTTTCAAAACATGAACATTGTCAAAATTTGTGAACAAGATTTGAAAATAAAAATATGTTTTGAAATTCTCCAAAATTGTTGGTATGAACAAAAATAAAAAAATATATTTTTTAAATTTTTTCAAAATTTATTGAAAAAGAAACATAAATATGAAAAGACAAAAGGGAAAAACAGAAAAAGGATAAGATCATAAAAGAAAAGAAAAAAAGAAAAAAAAGCATAAAAAACTGGTTAAAAAACCTTTTTAAAATCAGAATAAACCGACTGGGATTTATTTAGAATATTCTCAAAACCAGGATCGGTGAAACGCACACACCTTGCTTCTGAATGGGCCGTCCCGTCTTGGTCGATCGCTTCGATAGTTTGTGCGGGCGCCACGTCATTTTGACGCATAATGCGTTAAATAGAAACTCCCACTATATTTGGTGGGTCAGCAGCATTCAAAGGTGCGATGGGCCAATAATTCACAAGCTCTTGGGCCTTTGTATTAAAAGGGATTCGTTTTTTTATTTCTAGGTCAAATACTTTCATGCAACGACTACAATTTGCCGGGCCCAAACAGCGAGATTCCACTGGACCTTTTGCAAGTTCGTGACGCCGGACGAGAAAAATTGGTGCCGGCGGCCCCTAAAATATCTCCACCGCGCAAGCTGCGGGAGCACGCAGACGAATGGGCCTCTGACAGTGGACCCCACCGAACGAGAACACGTAAACCACAAGATCCAGTCACGACTAAAAAGCTCCCCCTCCCCCACGTCTGGACGGAGTCCCCTTCCATCTCTCCCCCCTTTCTTCTTCCTCCCCACGCCAGCCGCCGCCCGGGACCTACCTAGGGTTTCCCCGCGCCGCCGCCGAATCGCAGAGCAGGAGGAGGAGAGGAGATGGGCACGCCGGAGACCTCGCGGGAGCCGTGCCCGGACCGCATCCTCGACGACGTTGGCGGCGCGTTCGGGATGGGGGCGGTGGGCGGCTCCATCTTCCATTTCCTCAAGGGCACCTACAACTCGCCCAACGGCGAGCGCCTGCTCGGCGGGGCCCAGCAGGTGCGCTTGAACGCGCCGCGCGTCGGCGGGAGCTTCGCCGTCTGGGGCGGCCTCTTCTCCGCCTTCGACTGCACCATGGTCTTCGTGCGCCAGAAGGAGGACCCCTGGAACTCCATCATAGCCGGCGCCGCCACGGGAGGCTTCCTCTCCATGCGCCAGGGCCCCGGCGCCGCCGGACGCTCCGCGCTCATGGGCGGCTGCCTCCTCGCGCTCATCGAGGGCGCCGGCCTCATGCTCAACCGCGTCCTCGCCGCGCCGCAGAACCTCCCGCCGCTCCCCACCGACGACCCCAACCTGGCCGGCGCGATGGTGGGGGGAGCCGGCGGCTTCCAAGGCGTTGGCGGCTTCCCAAGCATGCCCCAGCAACCCGTGCCCACTGCGGAGGTCGTCAGCCCCAGCGGCGGCGGTAGCTGGTTCGGGGGCCTCTTCGGCAAGAAGGAGGAGGAGAAGAAGCCCAGCGGCAGCGGCAGCGGCGGCAAGTCGGAGATATTAGAGGGCTTTGACACGCCCAGCCCTCCGATACCATCCTTCGACCTCAAGTGAAAAAAAAGGTGCGGTTTTTCTCTCCGATCTGTATTTTGGATTCAGTTCAGAAATTTCCCCTTGCTGTTTTAAAGTTCGATCCGGTTTCTCTCTTAGCTTATTTACTTGGTGATGCAGCCGTCCGCGGTTAGGACTTAGGAGTCCATGTCGTGTACATCAAGAAGCCTTATTACCTCCTCATTATCAGAGACGATCGATCGCGTTATATATACTCTCGTTCCAAACCCAGGGAAGATTTTAGTTCACCCCACAACGCATCGAATCTTCAGATAGGGTTACGTAGCTAATACTATGTCCGCTTCTGTCTCCGAGAAAGATCTCTTCGACAGAGATCCGTGCCCAGGCCGCATCATTGATGATGCAGGAAGTGGATTCGCCATCGGTGCTGTGGGAGGTTCCATCTACCACTTCCTCAAGGGCCTTCGTAACTCGCCCAATGGTGCACGAATTAATGGCGGCATGCAGGCCGTATGCATGAACGGCCCGCGAGTCGGTGGTAGCTTTGCTGTGTGGAGCACCCTCTATTCCACCTTCAACTGCACCTTAGTCTACGTGCGCCAGAAGGAGGACCCCTGGAACTCCATCATTGCTGGTGCCTCCACAGGAGGGTTTCTCTCCATGCGGCAGGGCGTCAAAGCTGTAGGCCGCTCGGCACTCATCGGCGGCTGTTTCTTCGTCCTCCTAGAGGGCATTGGCCTCATGGCCCACCGTGTCGCACCGCAGATCCTCCCGCCGCTCCCTGCCGATGATCCAAACATGGCCGCCACCATCCCGGTGGGAGGAGGTGGCTTCCCAGGCATGCCCCAGCCTTTCGTGTCCCCTGCAGAGGTCGTGAACTCAAGCAGTGCGGGTAGCTGGTTTGGTGGCCTCTTCGGCAAGGAGGAGAAGAAGCCCAGCGGCAGTGCTGGCATGTCAGAGATATTAGAGAGCTTCGAGACGCCCAGCCCTCCGATACCATCGTTTGAGTAGAAGTGAAAGGAAGGTGCAGTGTTTGTTTGACTGCTCTGATCTGTATTTTGGACTCCTTTCCGGAAAGGGTGTTCTTTTTAAGTTTGATCCACTCCTTGTTTCTGATACTTTTACCAGATTAGGCGGCAATAATTTATTTAGGTGTGTCTGTTTTAAATGATTCTGCCGCCGAGTTTTTCTTGCTTATGCAACATGCCACTTTATTTTTAGTATATACCTGCCCATGCTGTATAATCAAGAAGCCTTATTAGCTTCCAATTACAGGACATGATTGATCGTGGTATTCATTGCTGTGGTTTATATTTCATCGCTCTTAACTCCGAGGAAGCTTTTGTGGTTAATTATTTTCCCCTGAGTTCTGCCTCCTACTTCCACCACAAAGCACTAAATCTTCAGGTAGGGTCACACAACAGATACTATGTGTACCTTTCAGCATGGGTTGTGTGAGTCCACCTGAAGATAATTTACCGACCGATGCCCAGACCATATTTTTTATGATGCAGGTGGCCTTTCACCATGGATTGTGGGAGGTTCTGCCTTCCATTTTCTCAAGGCTGCATGTCCTCTAGACTGTAAAATAGCTTTATGTGATCTATGAGTAGTTCAGTTCAGTATGTAGGTTTGTGGAAGACTTAATGTTGGTTGCTTCATCTTAAACTATTAGTGGTGCGTTATTCTATGGCTGTCTGTTTATGAGCTGGTAGAGCTTGTTATGTTCTATATGGACATGAGAATAAATCTGTCAAGAATATTAGGTCTTGTTTGCTTTTATCATGTTGTCTTACTCCATTTGAGAACTCATAGGCCCGTGTTTAATTGTGATAGAGAACATGGTAAACATTCCTTTTTATCTAGTCCTGGTTCTTGATGGGCTGCATTGGCCATTTACTTTCACTGGATTATTTGTTCTGACAGACAAAAGAAAAAAATGTTTTATCTAGCTTAAAAAATTGACACACCTGTTGACGTGAATGCAGTTTTCTTAACAAATATCTGCTACATGCGTTACCCTTTTATATGATGTTAGGGATTGATTACACGCCTCTTAACATCTGAAATCATGCCCAGAACAAGCCCCTTGACTGCCTAACCCAACTAGTTAATAAGATAAAGATTCCATATTGTACTTATTCGATGAATAAAATCTTATGCAAGTAGCAGGCATGGCTCCCATAGATTTGAAGATATAAAGTGTATTTCGGTTTCAAGTTGTTTCAATGCAAATATGGAAGTGATGACATACATACTAAATTAGCTTATTTTTTGGTTATCAAGGATCAGTTCTTTCAGTTCAGTGTTTTCACAATTCTTTATCCATGGACCTTGTTCAACTTTACATATGCCACCTTGGAACTTAAACGGAGATAAGCTGCTGTAAGGTCAAGTTCCCCAGGAATGCAAGCTATGCACCAATTGTATGCTCATGTATTGCAAGTGTCTATATTGCTCAGGTCCCATTGGACGTTTTACTAGTGTCTGACTCTAATTATTATATGTAAGGAACTAAGAGAAGGTCTACATCGTTTTGTCTGATCTATTGAGATGTCTTTTAGACAAGATCTTGTTTTTAGTTCTGTGCTGTCTGTTTGATTTGATGTTAAACTGTGGCCTTGCTTTTGGTGTGTAATGCTGTTCTTGCACCGTTTTAGATCTCTCAAATGGTGTAGAGTTTTTGTGATCTGTTGTGACAATTTGTTTCTACATCCTGCAGGTAGCTGATGATGGAGCCGATGCCTAGCGGGGTTCGATCCACGGGTAGTAGTCTGGAGCTGGGGGTGCAATCTACTTCACCTCGGAGGAGAGGCCGAACTGCTTTCTGATGAACTGATGCTTGCGCAGCTCAACTTCCAGTACTGTTATCTATGGGCCGGGAAAAGGTTTTGGACTATTAGTTATTTGTACGTGAGCTTTTTAAACTTGATAGGTTTACTACTATGCATGTTCTTCCTGTTGTTGCCGTGGTATTGACGGTAATAATACATATATGGTCATATATGGTGCAGATGTACTGCTGCGCTTGAAAAGCCTTCAATTAAATTACGCCTCTGTCTGTGTCTGGCTGGCCTGTGGTGTCACCTCCACAGCCACGGGGTTCTGCTGCTTTGACCTTGTTTGGATTCATGAGTTAGAGTTAGAGTTGGTTAGATTGGATCAATCTAACCCCAAAACATCCAAACAGGGAGGGTTAGAGTTGGTTAGATGCATTTAACCCATCCAAAAAAATAACTCACCCAAGATGTGCTTATTTGGGTTAGAGTTGGGTTGGGCCCACAAAAAGTTACTTTTCTCTCTAGTTCCAGCACACCAAAGCCTTTAAAGGAGTCAAATGATTGAAAAAGATGCATTTATTGACAATCTAACCCTTCATCTAAACATCTCTTTGTTTAGGGTTAGTTCACGATTAGCCTTTGTTTGGGATTTGTTGTTGCATGCAGCTGTTCCGCTCCCTTGTGTTTCGATGTCTGGTCAACCTGCCCCAGCACATTGTTTACCGATGGTTTGGTGCCGATGAAGTGTGATGATCAGTTTTATGGAACTGAGGATGCTATTGCTCCTCTGTGCTGCCATGTAAGCCAGTGAGACGACTGAACCGCTCGCTGCTTTGCCTACCAGTACAGTGCAGCACGATCCTTGGCCCTCGCCGCCGGCAGGTTGGGTGGCTCGCTCTGTTGATCATTCCAGGGGACGGATTGCATTCATTTAGGGTGTGTTCAGTTCGTGTCATGGGGTGGAATGAAACGGGTCCGACCCGTTCCTCATCCTCGTTCTAGTGTTTGGTTGGGAGGAGAACCGGAATGCATTGATTCCTGGGAAGGGAATATTCCTCTGATATGCGGAACCAACGCATTCCTCCAAATCGGAGGAACCACACGGAACTGCTCCTTCTTTCGTCTCTCTTCCTCCCTCTCGTCTCTCTCTCACCGGCGGCCGGTTCCTACCACCCCCGCCCGTCGTCCCTCCTCTCCCTGACGGTCGGTCCGTCCTCTCCTCGACGGCAGCAGCGGTCGGTCCCTCCTCTCCTCGCCGGTAGCAGCGGCCGATTCCTCCTTCACCGGCGACCGGTTCCTACCACCCCCGCCCGTCGGTCCCTCCTCTCCCTGACGGCCGGTCCGTCCTCTCCCCGCCGGCAGCAGCGGCCGGTCCCTCCTCTCCCCGTCGGCCTGTCCCTCCTCTTCTTGCCGGCAGCAGCGGCCGGTCCCTTCAATCCCCGCCGGCCGGTCCCTCCTCTCCTCGCCGGCAGCAGCGGCCGCATCCCCATCATCTCTACTCTCCCATGGCGTGCAGTGATGGCGACGACGAGATGCAGCAGAGGAAGATGAACAAATCCATTCCATTCCGTCCCTCCAACCAAACCTCAAAATGTAACCATCCCGTTCTTTTAAGTCGCTACTACCAAACGCAAGGACGGAACCGACCCATTCCACTAGAATGGAACCATGACATTCCGTTCCACTTCGTTCCCGAACCAAACACACCCGGAACTCTGGTTCAGTTGGAGCTTTTCATCTCATCTAAGGGCCTGTTTGGTTTCAATAAGTCAGGTGACTTAAAACCAGTGACTTATAAGTCACGCCTGTTTGGTTGTCATCTGACTTATAAGTCACCTGACCACACCTTCTCATCCTGTTTTTTTTCGCCATTCTTCTCTTTCCGCCGGATCCAGGCGGCGGCGTACTGGATCTCGAAGGCGGTGTGCTGGATCGGAAGGATTGCGGCCGGGGCGAGCTCGCGATGGAGGGCGGCGGCGGCGAGGGTTGGGGTGCGCAGTGGGATCGAGCTCGGGATGGGTCACGGGTGGGCGTCCAGTGTGGACTGGAAGCTGAAAAGGTGGTGGGACCCACACAAAAGTGGGTGACTTATAAGTTTTAAGTTGGGGTGGAGCAACTTATGACTTATAAGTTGAGGTGACTTATAAGTTGGGTCTGTTTGGCAAAATAAGTCATTTTTTGCACTTTTCAATTTATAAGTTGATGACTTATTTGGAACCAAACAGGCCCTAAACTTAGAACTTATTGAGGATGGCCATCCAAACTTGGGAGAATCCTGTCGCTACCCCCGGGAAAAACCACTTAGGCTTTGTTCGGTTCCATTGGAACCAAACCTACAGGGGATTAGACCCACCGAGGGATTTTTGTGATCCCATCTCGTCACCCAATCCCCTAACCAACAAACCCTGCTAATCCCCTAATCCCAGTCCATATATGTATGAGTGAGAGATGTTTTCGGCCCCGAGGAAGATATCGTCTATTTTATTAACTAGTTATAAAAATACAACCTATATCGGGGTCAAGTTTGATAGGGTGAAATCGGACAAATGTATGAAGGAGAAATTTTTTGCTGCAGAAGTTAAGAAGAGCACTAGTGAAGCGAGAGGAGGACAAGATGGTTGGGAAGAGGAGGAAGGGATATTAAGAAAAAAAAGGAGGCTTTATGTGGGGATCGTTGGAAATGCAAGAGCCAGGATAGCGCAAGAACTGCATGGGACAACTACGTATACTAGCTTCCTATAAGAGAACTAATAAAAAACTAATAGTATATAAGACAACTAATAGGAACTTTGTCTCGTAAGGAATGAATGCCTCTCTTGAGGATAGACTGTGACGGTAAAGCAACAACATCAACTCGCAATGGCCCTCGTGCCATGAGACATGGATTTTAGTCGACGTAGATTGGATCAAAAGATCGCACTTCCGCTCTTCTCCTGGAGGAAAGTAGAAACACTGTATTTCGTAGAATTAACTTTTGCTACTGGAGAGTACCTTCCACCAGGTCAGAGCCATGAATCCAAAGCCTACTAGTTAGCTTTGAAGGTTTAGGTTTGAAAGAAATCTTGAACCAAACACCACACTCCCTCCGATGAACTTATTCAGATTTGCTTATTTCTTTATCTTTAGTTTTTTCGATATAGGCTTTGGAGGATTCTCTCAAGGCTTGAGTGAAGTGACAAGAACAGATTACTGGAAGCTAGTGATTCCGGCCGACCAGCTCGGCATGCTTTAGAGCTCCTTGATTGGTACGATGTATGTAGTGATAGCAAGAGGCAATTCTCAATTGTTGCACCCCTTTCAATGATTATAGATCCAAATGATCGTTATTGATAGGAAACTGCGAGTAGCCCTTGACTTTGACTCGAAGAATTGAATCCGCCTTCTTCTTCTTATTATTGTTCAAGTCTCCCAGGCGTGCTATCATCGGATCCACAAGGTCAATTTGTATCCATTTGTTCGGAAACCGGAAATGCCAACTACTCACTTCTTGCTAAGGATGAAGGTGACATGGGTGATAGCGCTAGACATCCCCCCATTGAAAATAAAGCACCAACCCTGCTACGAAAGCTAAGGTCAACCGCAGCCAAGTGAAATGAAATGTGTATGAAAAATAATATAGATTAATCTTGATGCAATCAATGCAGACACACTTCTGTTCTTATAGGCTACAGTCAGAAACAACAACTTCGCGAATCACCCTAAGAGTGTCATACGAAAAAACAAAAGCAACTGTGGGTATAGACCAATTTCCTTCCTCGGAAGAGGCTCAGCCTACCAAACCCTGCTCTTTGCCTGCTTATCGAGCTCTCCTCATACCGAGTATCTAGGCATTTCTTCTCACAAACCAGTTGGGAGAAAGTTGGCATTCTTTAGTATGTGACTTGGGACCCATACTTACTTGATGGAATCGATGGGATGATGTGTTTCAGTTCATCCAGTAGTGGTGGTTTTCTCAGCCTACTCGCGTAAGAGCCCCCTTCTTAAGTTGAAAGAAAAGCAATGGGGAAGGTTGGCTTACGAGTTAATTGGTCTGTATCATATCTTGCTATGGTGGGACATCCTCTTCAGTTTAGGTATTCGGATTGGCTATTAGCTTTAGTCGTTCAACATTCTTCCTTCATTCAACAAGGAGAAGTGTCTAATCAAAACCATTGGTTAAGCCTCACATAGATTATATGACATCGTCCTGGAATTGAACTAGCGTTTAAGGTCGATCAAGTTCAATCCGATATCAAGTAAGAGATAGGCGCTTCCTATTAGTGAGAGACTGTTTCTGTGACAAGTGGATCCCTTTAGGTTTTGTTGTTAATTGTATTATTCTCTTCAATAATAGTTCTTCCATATTCCTATTGGGGTCAGTGGTCTTCACCACTTATTGAGTCTGGATTTGTTTCATGGGTATTATTTTATGAGAGATCACCAATATATTCCATTACTCCTATGTTCTGGTATACATACAAGGTACATGGGCCATGGAGCCTAACACACACTATATAGCCCAGCCCAATAATCAACACTCCCCTGACTAAAGATATCTAACATGCCTATCTTATTAAAAATTGCTAAACCCTCACAAGGACCTACTAGTTTAGTAAAACAATCAGTTACCTGTTAACTATACTTAATGTTACCCCTTCTTCGACCTCGCAATCTCAATCCGAAGGAATTATTGAAGATGTCCAAGATCCTTTACCTCAAATGCTTCTCCCAGTCTTGATTTCTTCAACATCATCTCCAGTAATCACAATATCATCCACAACACTGCCAAAATGGTGATATGGATTCGTCTATGCCGGTATTGTATGATCTCCATTACACTCGGAGTACCCCATGCCACAAACAACTCCCCTAAACCTGTCCATGCCCGTGGCGACTGTTTCAAGCCATACAAAGATTTCTTGAGCCTACACACCTTCCCATTAGTCTGTTTGTTCCAAAACCTGGAGGAATGTCCATATGGATCTCATCTTGTAAATAACCACCATGATGAAAAGCATTCTTCACATCTAGCTGATGTAAAGGCTACCCAAAGTAAGTTGACTGCGCATGAGATATTAAGGTTCTCACCATGTCCATCTTCTTCACTGGTGCTTTGGTCTCATCATAATCTATCTCCCATCTTCCTATAACCTTTTGTAATTAGCCTTGCCTTCTATCTACCCACCTTACCCTCTAGAGTCTGTTTTACGGTGAACACCCATTTGCATCCAACTGCTCTTTTTCCTGCTTGGAGTGGAAGAAGATCCCACATCTTGTTCTTCTAAAGTGCACCAAGCTCCTCCTTCATCGTGTCTTCCTTTCCACTGGGGATCCAGCTTTGCAGCCATCCAATCCTTTGGAACAGGCATTGATTGTAGAGATGCAATGAATGCTTTGTATGCGGGTGAGACATAAGAGTCTGAAACTCAATTTGCAATGTCATGCTCATAGCCATATCGGACCAGAGGCTTTCCAACATTAGTCCTAGTCTCAGTGCGTAGTGCAAGCAGCAATTCCAAGGAAGTATTACCACTTTTCTCATTTTCACCTTCATCTTGCTCTTGTGGATCCTCCTTGACTACCTCAGGTTGCTCTTTTAGTTCTTCATCCAAGACAACTAGCGGTACAAGAAGGGGTCCCGGCTCGGGGCTGGGATATCTTACTTCTTTTCCTTTGCGTTCGTGACAAGCTAGTAGGAACTCTTGTGTGGGTTGTGATAGAGGCGAGGGTGTTCCAATATTTCGATGAGATGGTGGCTATCAATTTGGTGGAACGACTTTGACGATCATACTAAAAACGTGCACGACGTTGCGCCTTAGCAATCGCTAAACCAACTCCAAGAGGTTATTGACCACGTCGGAGCACGATCAACCTTACCACAAAGGTCTCTTCCTGCAAGCAATCGAAGAACAAGAAGAATATGATAAAATCAATCTAAGTATTGCGAATATATATGAAGTATTGATACGGATAGGGATCCGAAAGCTATTTTGGTGTCGTCGTTGGACACAAACGAAGTACACGAAGTTGCAATGACTAACCTTTACCTAAACAAATCCCAAGTAAAAATTTGCTAGGTTGATATACTTATATAGGATCAAGGGGTGGCGACCAAGGAAGTGGGAGGATGTACCAAGGCAGCCTAAAACAAACCCTAGGTCGTACAAGGCCTATGGGCCCAAGTGGAGGTGATGCAACACCTTTGGACTTGTAATTTGACTCGGATTCTGGTGCAACGTCAGATTGTTTTGTCAATACCTCAACACTCCGAACGAAATTTAAGGTCATTATAATTGGTTTGGAATTTACATAAAATCTATTTTCAAACAAAAAAAGAATCACCCAATTCGGAGTCCGTATGAAAAAGTTGTTGACTTTTTGAGACAGGTATGTCTGTGCAGTCCGAATGTGAGTCCGGAATGTGAGAGACTTGGACTTTATCTTCTCTTGGGCTAAAAGTGACGTGAGAGAACTTTTTGAACATCACATAATCATTTCCTTTAATGTTAGAGGACTTCTTGAACGACACTTAATCACGTGAGAGAACTTTTTGAACATCACATAATCATTTCCTTTAATGTTAGAGGACTTCTTGAACGACACTTAATCATTTCCTCTTCCTTTATCTTCACACGTGGTTCGTGCAAGCGTTCGACAATTCTGCATTTAGACATGAGTAAAAATAGGTGAAGTATTTTTGTTACGGATAACATACATAAATTATTGCATAATTATTATAAAAAATAACCTCACAAATATGTAAATATGAAATATTTTGGTCATATCCAAGGTAGTCATGTCCTCATCATCCTCCCCTTCTTGAAAACAAAACCGTCCTCGACGTTGCTTAATCTGAAATATGGCCAACAAAAGAGACAAAGCATACATGTTGATGAGGACATGGCTACCTTGGATACGACCAAAAATATTTCATATTTTCATATTTTTGATGTGATTTCTTATAATAATTATGCAATAATTTATTTATGTTATCCGGAACAGAAATACTTCACCTATTTTTACTCCATGCCTAAATTCAGATTTGTCGAACGATTGCACGAACCACGTGTGAAGATAAAGGAAGATGAAATGATGAGTGTTGTTCAAAAAGTCCTCTCACATCAAAGGAAATGATTATGTGCTGTTCAAGAAGTTCTCTCGTGTCACTTTTATCCCAAGAGAAGATAAAGTCCAGGTCTCTCACGTTCTAGACTCACATTCGGACTGCAGAGACATACCTGTCTTAAAACATCACCAACTTTTTCATACGGACTCCGAATTGGGTGATATATTTTTTGTTGAAAAGTAGATTTTATGTACATTCCATCTCAATTGGAATCACCTTAAAATTGATTCGGAGAGTTGAGATATTGATGAAACAATCTCACGTTGTACCAGAATCTGAGTCAAACTACAAATCCAAAGGTGTTGCATCACCTACACTTGGGCCCATAGGCCTTGTACTACCTAGGGTTAGCTTTAGGCTGCCTTGGGACGTCCTCCCACCTCCTTGTCTGCCACACCTTGATCCTATATAAGTAGATCAACCTAGTAGCTTTTTGTTTGGATTTTGTTTAGTTTAAAGTTAGCCATTGCAACTTCTTGTACTTTGTTTGTGTCCAACGACCAGACCAAGACCGCTTTCGGATCCCCACCCTTATCAATACTTCATATATATTCGCAACATTCATATTGCTTTTATCATATTCTTGCTTGTTCTTCGATTACTTGCAGGAAGATACCTTCGTGGTGAGATTGATCATGCTCCGGCGTGGTCAATAAACTTTTGGAGTTGGTTTAGCGATTGCCAAGGCGCAACGTCGTGCACGTTTCTAGTCGGATCATCAAAGTCGTCTCCACCAAATCGATAGCCACCATCTCATGGAAAGATCTGGACCCTCGCCTCTATCACATGTTGTATATGTATATGTCGTCCATTTTTTACTTTCCTTGTTTTTTTGCACATATGACACATGTATACATGAGTAACTTTCATATGTTATGAAATATAAAGACAAAATATTATCACAAGAAGTAGAAGGCATGAAAATATTGCAACTCAGTTTGTATATATAAGTGAAGTCCTTATTCATATCAAATGATTGACAACATTCATCACTAGACCATCCTAACGTTGGTGAATACACTTTCATTGTTTCAAATCTACATGCTACAACATGCTTAAATAAACAAACACGCAACAAGTCATTTGACATAGAATCATCACCAAGATTAAAGGTCATATCAAAATGATTAAACATTGGCACAATTATTTAAAAAAATATTTGACGCAAATTTGAATTATTCTTTGATTCACATGGTGCTTTCTCATCAATAGTTAATTCAATGGGTTCACTCGACATTGTTGATATTGTAGTTATTTGATCACATGGCAAAGTCAAATCATGAATATAGTCCTCTAAAATAGGTGGTGTGACCAAACTAATGGGTAGCTCATCAAAGGGTACATTGCAATTGACAAGGCATTCTGCATACTCATGTGGAGGTGGAAGATAAGTACGTTTGTCATTACCTATTATGATCAACTCAGATGATGTAGGCACCCTCGATTGTAATGTGTCACATGGTGAAGGTGATGTAGCCATCACAAGAATTGATATGGTTATAATCGTATGCCCAGTAGTTGAAGGAACAACCATATCAACTCTTGGAATATGCACCTTGCGCTCGTTCTCCTTGTGGGCAACATGCCGCTTTATTTCTTGTTCATCTTTGCAAGCAAGACGAAACAAGCATTACATAGGATAGCAGTTTTCACGAAATAGTATCTCCTGAATATCACGGTTTAATCCTCCCCAAAATCTATCCATAAAATATTCTTCACTTTCTTCTAATGAGGAATGCAACAAGGTCATTTGTAAATCATCATAATATTTTGTTACGGTGTCACTACCTTGTTTTAAATGTTGTAACTTTTTAATTGTGTCACGAGTATAATAAGCAAGAACAAAAGTGTGTCTCATGGCAAGTTTCAAATCATCCCAAGTAGTATGTATATAATGAGGGTGTAGCCGACAATATCTGGTCCACCAAACTGAAACATAACCAACGAAATAACTTACAGTGACCTTAACTTTCTTATGTTCAGCAAAATTATGGGAAAAAATATATCATTTATTTCAAATCCTATTCAATATATAAAGCAGGTCTAAAACGTCCATTAAATGGTGTTATAGAAATATTAACCTGAGGATGTCCATTTGTATCTCTCTGCACCTCTCGTAACAGTTGTTGTGGTGGCACGTCTCCCACGATCGAAGAAGCCCATGAACTGAGAACTCTGAATCATGTCATTACAAGTAGAAACAAGAAACAAAAATCCAAGAATATTGTTCCTATGAACTACTAGGATGTGGTTGTAAAATGCTCACAGTAAAGCAAATATCAATGTCTTACAAATTCTTATCATGCAGCACGTGGTGACCCGCAACCGATGGTGTCAATATCTCCGAAGATCGAGTAAAGCGATTACCACGTAAACGTATGTATATACGGTGTAAAGATATGTGGAGCTAGGAAGGCTTAATATATGGTAGCAAAAGATTAGCAATAATCAATTTAGAGATGCAATGTTGAATAAACGCTCAACGACGATACTGTGCTAGTCTTAGGCTAGACTGTACTAGAGACGCGAGCCTAGAACACTAAACGAGTCACGACATACCACAAGTATAAACAACGGATGATGTGAAGTAGCTCTAATTAATAAGATATAAGTGAAGATCACAATGGCAGTAGATAATGATGATAAATGACCACTAAGCATGATATACCAAAACTCTCTCTACAACTTTCCTCCGGAAAATATTATTTCAAATTTATGATATTTTTTCTCACGATTTCTGCTGACCCAAGGTTGTGAATGCAAAAATAATCACTCAATTCCGATTTCGTATGAGGAATCCAAAAATTCGGGAACGGACCTGAACAATATTGACAAACAATCTTCGCGACCTTCAGAGGACAAAAAGTCTTATTTAGAAGCCGATTTGGAGGTGACAATAATGATCTAACTTGATGAACTATTCAGATGTAGCTCGTCGACGGCTCGAATTTGAGTACTCATGGAGCCAAAACGGACTTCCTATGAGGAATATACACCTGTTTTACTAAACACTTCACAAAAGAGTTTCCAAACCGAATTTAGATACGGGATTGAGTCTAGATAGATCTAATTTCTTTCTCTCCTCTTTTTTTTCTCTCACTTTTTAACGTTTTTCAAGATGTAGATTGGATCAAACATAGATGCGAACCACCTCAAGTATGATAATGATTATGAACAATTAGAGCATTTGGTGAATATTGATGCATGGTGGTGGGCGACAACGGAAGGGATGATGATGCAGCGGTGGTGTGACTAATGTAAATAGAACTCTAAAGTCTAAAGGAACTAGACACTAAGACCATCAACTTGACACGAAGATGCAATGGATAATTCAACTATGTAAGCACTAAAAAGAAAAGTGCAAAGGCTCAGACAGGCTTGGACAAAGGATGAATAGATGAATATAATATAGATTTTTGAAGTTGACTAATAAATAAAAAGGGAAAGGAGGGCCTCCATATCTAGGCTATCATGCACTCTAGGCGTTAGATAGGCCTTCGGGCCGGCCCAGTGCCTCGGCTGCCTGCGAGGCCGCTATGCCGAAGGCGCTTTACGGGAATCCGCCTTCCGCGCGGGCAGGGGTAGACGGAGGAACCCGCCTACACTTATCAGGTGGGCCTCAGCACTGGCTCGCTTACAAGCGGGGCCCGCTCGCCAGGTGCATCCCTTACCTCCCGCACGAGCAGAGGATGACCAGACGAGGCGGGGCCGAAGTTCCGACGGCTCAGGCCGGCCCTGGAGCTGCTCCGGCCACCGACACACTTGGGGGAAAGAGCCGCGTCGGCCAGAGGGTCCCGTTCCCGCACGGGAACCGCGGGGGCCAGCAAGGACTTGGCCGCGACGGAGCCAGCTTCAGCTGTTGCGGACGAGGGCGCCCCGGTCATAGGAAGAGAGGGGAGAGAGGAGGGAGGAGACCACGGAGGTGCAGGGTCCATCGTGGACTAGGGAGAGAAGGAGGAGAAGCTCGCGAGCCAGATTTGGAGCAGCTCCCGGCGAGAGCTTCGGCCATAGCCAGCCATGGAGGAGGGAAGAGAGCTCGAGAGGAGGAGAGGGGGCTCGGGAGCTTGCTACAAGGGAGTAGGAGCTGAGAGGGAGCCAGAGGGGCTCGGGTAGATGAGATAAGAGAGGGGGAGGGAGATAGAGAGAGCTCGGGAGCACCTCGGAGCTTGCTGGCATGGTTAAAGACACACGTCCCTGGGCACCTTGGAGGCTAGCCAGCGTCGGGGAGGAGCTTGGACCAGTCAAGGGAGATGCCTTGGTGCTCTGAGACACGATGAAATGGTTGGATACGACCTGGAGAAAGAAAACAAGGTGTAGATCACCGTTTCTACATGTCAGGGAGGTGGTCACCACCCCACTTGGTGTCCTGGGCCACCCCTTGCCCATGCCAAGGTGTCAAACATGCAAGGCATGTGTGCCATGATGCACCGGTGGATTTTGTACCAAATTGGAGCTGGCTAGGTGGGGTTTTGACAGTGATTAAATTGGCAACAGGAAACTAGGGGCTGGCAAAAGTGGTTCTCACAAAAAGGGAATTGAGGTGAAACCTTGTCTACCAGTCTTATACATGGAAGGACTACAACTATGCCAAGTTTGAGCTCGGGCAGAGGTGTGTAGCTAGTACTTGCTATACAAGGATACATTTCAGCCATAAATGAATCTGTAGATGTGCTGCTCATTTTTCCCACAGGAGCATGCCATCTCTTGGTTTGAAACAATGCTTTGGGATGCTAGGGACCCTCTGGAAAGAGATGGGGGATTTGGCTAAAGCAGAAGTGGGACAAGAGGTGTAAAAATGGTGATCCAAGGGTGAAAATGAGGAATAGTTACATGGAGTCTCTCTGCAATAATTGACCAGAGGCCATGGCAAAGATATTGGAGGTAAAATCTAACTAGGGAAGGCTATGGTAGAAAGCTGAGCTCAGGGTAAAGGTGGAAGGGGTCAAAGGAGCCAATTTGGTGAGTGCACACAAGGTGTTTTATGAGTGTCAGGGCAACCAGATGAACTTCACTGGATATGAAACTTAATAGGATCAAATAATAGATGAAAATAATCTTGGACACCAAATTTGGGATTTTGTGGACAAGGTTTACAATGTAGATTTGGAAAACCCATGAAATGGGCAGAAATGGCATTCTGCTTACAAAACTATTCAAATCAATTCCCACAAATCCAATATTTGGTGTGGGGGCATTATTTGAGCATTAAGGCATGCCCAAAAAGTTTGGGTCAATTGGAGAAACTTTATAATGTAAAGTTTCCCAAAGTCAGAAATCAATTGAGAGGGTTTCGAGGGGCTTGGGACAAGTTCTTCTTTTCTCCTTGATTCACCACTTGGTGTGCATGCATTATTGGAGTATGAGAACATGTCCACCAAATTTGAGCATAATTGGAGACACTTGCCAATGTAGAGTTGCTCAAATTTGGATCTGGACAGATAGGGTTTTAGAATAATTAGGGGAATGAAATCATTTTGAATTGAGATGAAACTTGGCAAGATCATCACATATATCATATGTGACACGCTAAATTTTTACAGGAATTTATTGAGAATATTTCTTATAGAAATAATCCAAAAGCTTGAAATAGGCAGAAGGGTTTTGAAGGGGTTTGCCCAATATTTTGAACATGACCATGTGTTGAAACTCTTATATATGGAATATATATGTCCATTGAGTTCCCTAAATTTTCTCAAATATTTTGAAAGCAATAAAAATAACTTTCCTTCATAAGAGACCATTTTTGGCCTCATAGGAAGGCATTTAAATAAAATAGTAAAATAACCTTTAAAATAATAATATTGTGGTTTTGGGAAGTCATTTTGATAATTGGTTTTAAATAAAATAATTGGTGCAAAATAAATTCCCTAATTTGAGGACGTGTAGTACAAATCCCATCATTAGCTCTACTTGTCAACATGATATTAGCATGACCCTCATAGGTGGTAGGATCATGCTCGAAATGCAAGTGCTCCGGAGGAGCCATCGATAACATCACTTCAATGATTTACCGATGCTTATGATCACATGCAACGGAAATATTTTCTCTACTAGCATGCAATATAACATATGTTCAAAACATGGTCAAAGGGCTGCTTGCCTTTGCTCACATAAGCCCTCGGGGTCTTAGAGGTCTTCCGGTCCACTCCGAGGACTTCGGCTACCAAAGTTGTCAGAATCGCGACTCAAGTCTTAGAATCTTACGACTTTACAATCCGAACTTGCCCCTCCGATTCTACGATTTTGCTTATAGAATCTAAGTTTCTACGATCTTAATAGTTATGATTCTACGGTTCATGATCCTACGAACGGAGCTCCTATCTGATTCAAAATTGCGATTCTGACAACCTTGCTGACTACTCCATCAACTATCATCGAAAGCAAACACAATAAGCCACACAACAAGCAGAAACAAAAGTGCTACAGAACGGAGGAATAGGTGATCTTAAAGGAAGTCTACAGAAAGTATCATGATAAAAATGAGTGGATGCACTCATTTAACAGAGCACAATTTTAGAAACATCTAGGAAGTAGTTTCACTGGATTTGGAAATGGCATGAATATTCTGGGGATTTTACAATATGGAAATAACAGGAATAGGCATTATTTATTTAATGCAACAGAAACAAGGCAGAGAAAAATGGCCACCTTGGCTAGGAAATTAGGGAATGATTTAATGTGTCTCTGGAAATTGAAATCACTCCATTTCGAGTTGATTTGGATCCTCTAGGAATTTCACAAGGTGGGGTTTAAATTATCTAGATATGGATTTAAATAAAAACACCACAAAAGTTTGCTTGGAAAAAATGTGCAAAGCACATATTTGGATAGCCCTTGATTTTTGGGACCCGTAGAATTTTGAATCACAAGATTTGGAGCTTAGATGAATATAATATAGATTTTTGAAGTTGACTGATAAATAAAAAGGGAAAGGAGGGCCTCCATATCTAGGCTATCATGCACTCTAAGCGTTAGATAGGCCTTCGGGCCGGCCCAGTGCCTCGGCTGCCTGCGAGGCCGCTATGTCGAAGGCACTTTACGGGAATCCGCCTTCCGCGCGGGCAGGCGTAGACGGAGGAACCCGCCTACACTTATCAGGTGGGCCTCGGCACTGGCTCGCTTACAAGCGGGGCCCGCTCGCCAGGTGCATCCCCTACCTCCCGCACGGGCAGAGGATGACCAGAGGAGGCGGGGCTGAAGTTCCGACGGCTCAGGCCGGCCCTGGAGCTGCTCCGGCCACCGACGCACTTGGGGGGAAAGAGCCGCGTCGGCCTGGGGGTCCCGTTCCCGCACGGGAACCGCGGGGGCGAGCAAGGACTTGGCCGCGACGGAGCCAGCTTCAGCTGTTGCGGACGAGGACGCCCCTACCATAGGAAGAGAGGGGAGAGAGGAGGGAGGAGACCACGGAGGTGCAGGGTCCATCGTGGACTAGGGAGATAGGGAGGAGAAGCTCGCGAGCCAGATTTGGAGCAGCTCCCGGCGAGAGCTTCGGCCATAGCCAGCCATGGAGGAGGGAAGAGAGCTCTAGAGGAGGAGAGGGGGCTCGGGAGCTTGCTACAAGGGAGGAGGAGCTGAGAGGGAGCCAGAGGGGCTCGGGTAGAGGAGATAAGAGAGGGGGAGGGAGATAGAGAGAGCTCGGGAGCACCTCGGAGCTTGCTGGCATGGTTAAAGACACACGTCCCTGGGCACCTTGGAGGCTAGCCAGCGTCGGGGAGGAGCTTGGACCAGTCAAGGGAGATGCCTTGGTGCTCTGAGACACGATGAAATGGTTGGATACGACCTGGAGAAAGTAAACAAGGTGTAGAGCACCGTTTCTGCATGTCAGGGAGGTGGTCACCACCCCACTTGGTGTCCTGGGCCACCCCTTGCCCATGCCAAGGTGTCAAACATGCAAGGCATGTGTGCCACGATGCACCGGTGGATTTTGTACCAAATTGGAGCTAGCTAGGTGGGGTTTTGACTGTGATTAAATTTGCAACAGGAAACTAGGGGCTGGCAAAAGTGGTTTTCACAAAAAGGGAATTGAGGTGAAACCTTGTCTACCAGTCTTATACATGGAAGGACTACAACTATGCCAAGTTTGAGCTCGGGCAGAGGTGTGTAGCTAGTACTTGCTGTACAAGGATACATTTCAGCCATAAATGAATCTGTAGATGTGCTCCTCATTTTTCCCACAGGAGCATGCCATCTCTTGGTTTGAAACAATGCTTTGGGATGCTATGGACCCTCTGGAAAGAGATGGGGGATTTGGCTAAAGCAGAAGTGGGACAAGAGGTGTAAAAATGGTGATCCAAGGGTGAAAATGAGGAATAGTTACATGGAGTCTCTCTGCAATAATTGACCAGAGGCCATGGCAAAGCTATTGGAGGTAAAATTTAACTAGGGAAGGCTGTGGTAGATAGCTGAGCTCAAGGGTAAAGGTGGAAGGGGTCAAAGGAGCCAATTTGGTGAGTGCACACAAGGTGTTTTATGAGTGTCAGGGCAACCAGATGAACTTCAATGGATATGAAACTTAATAGGATCAAATAATAGATGAAAATAATCTTGGACACCAAATTTGGGATTTTGTGGACAAGGTTTACAATGTAGATTTGGAAAACCCATGAAATGGGTAGAAATGGCATTCTGCTTACAAAACTATTCAAATCAATTCCCACAAATCCAATATTTGGTGTGGGGGCATTATTTGAGCATTAAGGCATGCCCAAAAAGTTTGGGGTCAATTGGAGAAACTTTATAATGTAAAGTTTCCCAAAGTCAGAAATCAAGAGAGACGGTTTTGAGGGGCTTGGGACAAGTTCTTCTTTTCTCCTTGATTCACCACTTGGTGTGCATGCATTATTGGAGTATGAGAACATGTCCACAAAATTGAGCACAATTGGAGACACTTGCCAATGTAGAGTTGCTCAAATTTGGATATGGACAGATAGGGTTTTAGAATAATTAGGGGAATGAAATCAATTTGGATTGAGATGAAACTTTGCAAGATCATCATATATATCAGATGTGACACGCTAAATTTTTACAGGAATTTATTGAGAATATTTCTTATAGAAATAAGCCAAAAGCTTGAAATAGGCAGGAAGGGTTTTGAAGGGGTTTGCCCAATATTTTGAACATGACCATGTGTTGAAACTCTTATATATGGAATATATATGTCCATTGAGTTCCCTAAATTTTCTCAAATATTTTGAAAGCAATAAAAATAACTTTCCTTCATAAGAGACCATTTTTGGCCTCATAGGAAGGCATTTAAATAAGATAGTAAAATAACCTTTAAAATAATAATATTGTGGTTTTGGGAAGTTATTTTGATAATGGGTTTTAAATAAAATAATTGGTGCAAAATAAATTCCCTAATTTGAGGACGTGTAGTACAAATCCCATCTCACGGGTTTTGAGATCTTAATCCAAAGAAATGCCTTTTGGTGAAAATAATATTTGGTAAAAATAGTTCCTGGTCCTAAACACATGGCATGATCATTAGGCAGTAGTTTTGTGCTAAGGAGGTGAGTCTGGAGAGTAACAAGAATTATTGAGAATCAAACACAAGCATACAAACAAGCAAGCAAACAATATTCACTTCAAGCATCACAAGCATTCGCAATTTTTTTAATTGGTCTTAATTTTTGAAATAAGTTAACTAGTCAGGAAAGCTAAACAGAGGGTGTTACATACCTTACCCCCTTAAGAAAATCTCGTCCACAAGATTTCTAGGCTAGGGGTTGGAGAGATACAAAATCTTGAGTCGGAGGTAGTTTTCATGTACCAATGTTGCTGTTGTGGGTCTTGAGGTGCTTGATGATACATCTTCGAATGCTCCACACATCCTTGCCTGACTGAGCGGGTTCTGGCGATAAGTTGGGCTTGACCGAGGGTCAAGGTCTTGGTGTACTATGTTCGTGCAAGGTTTTGGCTTGCAAGTGCATTCCAAGGTAGGAATACGTGGCAAGACAGTGTGTCTGGGTTCTGGTCCGGGGTTGTTCATGCCGGTTGGTGACATCTAGATGTCTCATGATAGAACGTACGGTCAAGGTCTTCGCATAGCTCCTTGCTGACAGGGAAAGTCCTCGACTCCCTTAAGGCATGCAAGCTATGGTTGCGAGCGGTCTTCATCCTCGAGGGTGTGGTATTGGTCTTCGAAGGCTTCTCGCGAAAGGGTCTGGGTTGGGCCTCGCCCATGAGTCTAAGCTTGGAGACTCAGAATCCAGATCAGGTCCTACCATCTCGGAGTATTCGCGAGGGGTTCTGGATGAGCTGGCCCCCCAAGAGTACAGACGAGTCATCCACTCCTAAGGTGTGCGGCTCGGCAAGCGGGTGAATCACCTTTAGCAGGCTTCCACCATGATCCAATTAGGACTCTCGTCCTTGATTCAGACCGAGAAGAAGCCATATGATTCTCTCGCTATCGAAGGGCTTCATCGTCTTGATTCATTGAGGCTTCTTGACATCGTTGATGTAGTCGGTGCAGGATCGGCGGTTGACGTCTTCTGCTTCTTCTTCATTGTCGTGGCTTCCCAACCATGGCGGTTCTTCATCTTGACTTGAGTAGGATAGACTTTCGCTGTCTTGGGGTTGCTTCGAGAAGCCCACCTTCTTGAGATAACACTGTACCCTTGAGAGGCATAGCAGTCAGCGTTGCCGGGGCTCATCCAAACAGGACTAAGGTGTTCTTCCTCTTATTGATTGAATAAGTATGTCATCAGTGAGAATGACAACATATTTTCCCCAAGCATGACATAAGCACAGTGCTCATGAGACAGGTGAGGAGAATGGGGACTTGCTATGGGTGGTCGCTGGCCGGGGGGTTTTGTGGTCCATCATGACCTAGTCCTTCATGCCCATGTTCATCATAGACACGATGGGTGGTGGTTGGGCGAAGTACTGGCTATATTCCAACGACTTGGAGTCGTTTTCTTTGGTCGTAATCCGACCACCTTATGGCTGGGTGAAGTTTTAGGGACTCAAGGAACTTAGGATGTGGGTGAACAATTATCATCTTATCCTTAAGCACATTCCTTAGATGCCAATAGTCCGACCTCTAACTATGGACAAAATCACCCTATTTCATCTAAGATACCATCTCACATAATTCAACTCCACACCACTCATGCTAGTCAACTCCGGGGTTGAGGGAAGGACTAAACCCAAACACCACAAGTATCATACAACATGCATTGCACATGTGTCCCTATGCGGGAACCTCGGGGAAGCATACAAGCTACTGATCTCGAACTGGGATGCTACAAATCCGAATGTCCAGCTAGATCATCCAATGGACAGGGTACTACATTTCTATATTAAGGAAGCACATTGTATTTCAATCCAAGATCTGGTTTCCTTTCTACTAATCCAATCAAGTGGTTCACCAATCCAGTCGATAATTCCCGGACCCATCACTCCTACAAATCTAATATTGATGGGGTTCTACATAATCTCTTAGAGTCCTCATAATTCACATATTATTGCAAGGTTTACGTCACAATATACCACCAACTTCCAATATCATAGCCATCTAATCTCCAAGGCCAATCCACATAGGTTCGTAAATCAATTCAACAACTCCAAGGATACACACTCGTTATCCACCAAGAAACATGGTATCATGACCGAGATCATCGGGCTAAATCCAATCTTACTCCAGGAACATGTAGGTTATGCTACTATATCAACTTGTCCCACCAAGTTCACCTACCTGTACATGGGTCTTATGATCCACCAAGATAGTCTAGCTATATCCTCAAGACAACCATCATCATCACAACAACCTTAGTCTAATACCCTTATATACGAGAACGATCCTTCTTATGGCATCAGGGTCATGGTGCTGGCTTAAGAATGAAGGATACTCGTTCACCGTGATCACTCATCCCATAAAGAACCTGGTGCTAAACAGAGTTTATCCGGGCTCGACAGGTGTTCTGGTAATTCCGCATATTAGACACGTGACCAGAAATTTGAGCCGGAAAGGTTTGTGGAGGTTAGGTCGGGGCTAGGGAGGGGTTTCCAATCTCGAGGAGAAGCACATCCTCTACGGGCTGCGGGTGGTTAGGCATGGTATAGTCAGTGTCTTCAGTGTAAGTTGTCCGTCGAAGTGGATACCTGGTGCATCTTGTCTTGCTGGTCTTCAATTGTTGAGAAGGGTAAGAGAGGGAGGGAGAGAGAGAGAGAGAGATCAACACAGAGGAGAGTGCCTAAGGGTGCTATAGTGCAAGTGCAATCAAACAAGTGTTGGAGAAGTCAACTCAAACATCAAGGTGAGGCAGGTGATATAACCACATGCTTGTTGCCTAGAGCAAAAGTGCGACTTATATCAAAGCAAAAACAACAAAAACAAGAAACACACAACATGGTCCCATCCGAACCATTTCATGGACTCGACTTTGTATAGGGGATTTACGACTCATCCTATCCTAGGGTTCTCGGACTCAACAGTCGTGCTTGCTTCGTGCTCTGGAGAGGAGTCCGCTAAGTCTTCTGGGCCTTCTCATGGTGTTTCCATGTCTCTTGTTGTTGCTCGCCGAAGTGACTCGGGTTGAGCTGAAAGAATTCTTATTGTCTTCCTCTTTGGAGAGTTGCTGACGAAGGTAGTTCCTCACGGCTGACGTTGATAGGATCTTCTGCCATCTTCGCAAGCTCGTCATTGTCTTCTTGTCTTCTGAGTCTTCGAGAGTTCCAAGCAGACAACTTTTTATGTAATGACATCAGGAAGGTATGATAGAGTTCCGACATGTCAGTCACTTGATCGCAATATCGACACCTAGAGCGGGGGATGAAGATAACCGTTTTCCTACTCACTAGGGTGAGGCGGACCAAATGGCGAGGTTCTCATCCACCGGTGGTGGTCGACACAATCCTTAATGTTGACAGGGTCGCTCTATTAGCGATGCAGATCATGGCCTTGCATATATTACGTCCTGATTATCGCAGGTGTAGGTGGCATCACCTCGGAACAGTGTCGAGGGTGGCACCATCTTCTAGGTCTCGATATCCTTGTTCCTCATGGAGATACTTCCGTTGGTGTCGTCTGGTCGTTGCTCGTCATCCTGGATCTTCAGTACATGGGTGGTTGCTTGGAAAGATTGCTTCCTCTCAAGTTACCCAAGAGGATTTAGTAATCCCGTGGTCAGGCATAAGGGTGCTAGCGGCTATTTGCAGTTTTGAAGAAGCAAATGAGGAGTGTCAGAGAATACGGTTGAAAGTGTTAAGGCAATAACCTTGCTTATTTTGAAAATTTAGGAGAGGTGAGAAAGATAGAGGTTTTGCAAGTAAATTTGAAAGGTCTGGAAAATAGTTTTGTCCAAACTAATGTCCATGCTAACTAAGGGCTTCCTACAGTCAGGATGGTTCTGATACCAGCTCTGTGGGGACCCCGACTTACGAGTCGAGATCGTCGAATGAACGTGCTCAATGATCCCAGAGATCAATTCTCACCGAACACACAGAAACTGAATAACAAGAGTCTTACATCCATACATACCGTTTGATACAATAAATGACCATCATGGTCAATCCTTACATATTTATAGGGCCTTGCAGGCCAGCACACCACGCTGGACCAATAGCGGAAATATTGGTCGAAAGCGTGAACCCATGCCATCAACCTTAATCTACAAGCATTCTGACTAGGAAGCGTCCTAGCTCACAAGAACGTCACCAAGTTACTCTTCACATATCCTGCTCTCTCATACCTGGTCAATGAAATAACCAGTGGCAAGCCAATGAGTACTTTGAATGTACTCGCAAACAGCCCATGATATGAACAATGCAGTTGGTAGAATAACAAGTAATATGCATCTTTGGTGGATAACAACTTGATTGTAAATAGACATGATCATTGATGTCCAACATAAGCTATATGATTTTTAGAAGAACGTGTTACAGATATCAACATATGTGTCATGGGTTGAAGACCCCGGGTTCACCCGATATGCCAAGTCACAAAACTTGGTCATATCAACTCTTCCATATTGTACATCTTATGAGCACCGACATGTGGGTTGGGTACCAATCAAGTACTTGGTAATATGAAAGAGTTGATATGACCATATTGTACATCTTATGAGCACCGACAAGTACTTGATTGGTACCCAACCCACATGTTGTACATCTTATGAGCACCGACTCTAGACAGTATCCACCATGCGGGGACCAATGGTGTGCCTGGAACACGTAAAAATGGCATAGTCGCCGTACCTGGCACGACCCCATCATGAGAGTGACCACACATCACTCCTGCCACTAGTAATGTGGCTCTTTGCTAGCACCGACGAGAGTAATCAACAAAGCCCCGTCCCATAAAGGGGTAATGTGGTCGTACATGTAAGGTTGGGACGGTCGACACATCATAAATCTAATCCCATTTCCGAAACCATACACACACAAAATACCAGGTGCACCAGTTCACCAAAAGTGGCCACCTAACTCATCATCACCCTCGAGCATTACTGGCACCCGGCGGGGTTTTCATAAACCTTTGATTTTTATACCAACATCGTGCTCATGTTACTATGCTTAACTCTACTTATCAACATGATATTAGCGTGACCCTCGTAGGTGGTAGTATCATGCTCGAAATGCAAGTGCTCCGGAGGAGCCATCGGTAACATCACTTCAATGATTTACCGATGCTTATGATCACATGCAACGGAAATATTTTCTCTACTATCATGCAATATAACATATGTTCAAAACATGGCCAAAGGTATGCTTGCCTTTGGCCTATAAGTCCTCGGGGTCTTCAAGGTCTTCCGGTTCACTCCGAGTATTCTGACTACTCCGTCAACTATCGTCGGAAGCAAACACAATAAGCCACACAACAAGCAGAAAGAAAAGTGCTACAAAACGGAAATGATATTTTTCTTGGACCTCTATGGTCATAAGAAAAATACTTGAACCTTTCCATAGGAGATTTGGATCATCAGAGAATTTTGAATGGACGAAAGGAGGAATAGGTGATCTTAAAGGAAGTCTACAGAAAGTATCATAATAAAAATGAGTGGAGGCACTCATTTAACAGAGCACAATTTTAGAAACATCTAGGAAGTTGTTTCACTGGATTTGGAGTTGGCATGAATATTCTGGGCATTTTACAATATGGAAATAAAAGGAATATGCATTATTTATTTAATGCAACAGAAACAAGGCAGAGAAAAATTTCCACCTTGGCTAGGAAATTAGGAAATGATTTAATGTGTCTTTGGAAGTTGGAATCACTCAATTTGGAGTTGATTTGGATCCTCTAGGAATTTCACAAGGTGGGGTTTAAATTATCCAGATTTTGATTTAAATAAAAACACCACAGAAAGCTTTCTTGGAAAAATGTGAAAAGCACATATTTTGATAGCCCTTGATTTTTGGGACCCGTAGAATTTTGAATCACAAGATTTGGAGCTCAGATGAATATAATGTAGATGTTTGAAGTTGACTGATAAATAAAAAGGGAAAGGAGGGCCTCCACATTTGGGCTATCCTGCGCTCTGGGAGTTAGATAGGCCTTCAGGCCGGCCCAGTGGCTCGCTGCCTGCGAGGCCGCTACGCCGAAGGCGCCTTACGGGAATCCGCCTTCCACGCGGGGAGGCGTAGACGGAGGAACCCGCCTCGACTTATCAGGTGGGCCTCGGCCCTGGCTCGCTTACAAGCGGGGCCCGCTCGCCAGGTGCATCCCCTACCTCCCGCACGGGCAGAGGACGACCAAGGGAGGCGGGGTCGAAGTTTCGGCGGCTCAGGCCGACTCTAGAGTTTCTCCGGCCACCGACGCACTTGGGGAAAAGCGTGGAGTCGGCGTGGGGATCCCGTTCCCGCAGGGGAACCATGGGGGCGAGCAAGGACTTGGCCGTGGTGCAGCCAGCTTCGGCTGCTATGGAGGAGGGCGCCCCGGCCGTAGTAAGAGAGGGGAGAGAGGAGGGAGGAGACCACGGAGGTGCAGGGTCCACCGTGGACCAGGGAGAGAGGGAGGAGAAGCTCGCGAGCCCAGATTTGGAGATGCTCTCGGCGAGAGCTTCGGCCATGGCCGACCATGATGGAGGGAAGAGAGATAGAGAGGAGGAGAGGGGGCTCCGGAGATTGCTGGAAGGGAGGAGGAGCTGACTGGGAGTCAGAGGGGCTCGGGAGAGGAGATAAGAGAGGGGGAGGGAGAGAGAGAGAGAGAGCTCGGGAGCACCTTGGAGCTTGCAGGCATGGGCGAAGACATGCGTCCCTGGGCACCTTGGAGGCTAGCCAGCGTCGGGGAGGAGCTTGGACCAGTCAAGGGAGATGCCCTCGTGCTCTGAGGCACGATGAAACGGCTGGATACGCCCTAGAGAAAGAAAACAAGGTGCATAGCACCATTTCTGCACGTCAGGGAGGTGGTCACCACCCCACTTTGTGTCCCGGGCCACCCCTTGGCCAGGCCAAGGTATCAAACATGCAAGGCATGTGTGCCATGATGCACCGGTGGTGCTTGGACCAAATTGGAGCTAGCCAGGTGGGGTTTTGACTGTGATTAAATTTGCAACAGGAAACTAGGGGCTGGCAAAAGTGGTTTTCACAAAAAGGGAATTGAGGTGAAACCTTGTCTACCAGTCTTATACATGGAAGGACTACAACTATGCCAAGTTTGAGCTCGGTCAGAGGTGTATAGCTAGTACTTGCTTTACAAGGCTACATTTCAGCCAGAAATGAACTTGTAGATGTGCTGCTCATTTGTCCCACATGAGCATGCCATCTCTTGGTTTGAAACAATGCTTTGGGATTCTAGGTACCCTCTGGAAAGAGATGGGGGCTTTGGCTTAAGAAGAAGTGTGACAAGAGGAGTAAAATGGTGATCCAAGGGTGAAAATGAGGAATAGTTACATGGAGTCTCTCTCCAATAATTGACCAGAGGCCATGGCAAAGCTACTAGAGGTAAAATGTAACTAGGGAAGGCTGTGGTAGAAAGTTGAGCTCAAGGATAAAGGTGGAAGGGGTCAAAGGAGCCAATTTGGTGAGTGCACACAAGGTGTTTGATGAGTGTCAGGGCAACCAGATGAACTTCAATGGATATGAAACTCAACAAGATCAAATAATAGATGAAAATAATCTTTGACACCAAATTTGGGATTTTTTGGAGAAGATTTCCAATGTAGATTTAGAAAACCCATGAAATGGGTAGAAATGGCTTCCTTCTTACAAAACTATTCAAAACAATTCCCACAAATCCAATATTTGGTGTGGGGGTATTATTTGAGCATTAAGGCATACCCAAAAGTCTGCGGTCAATTGGAGAAACTTTATAATGTAAAGTTTCCCAAAGTCGGAAATCAACAGAGAGGGTTTTGAGGGGCTTGGGACAAGTTCTTCTTTTCTCTTTGTTGCACCACTTGGCGTGGATGTATTATTGGAGTACCAGAACATGTCCACCAAATTTGAGCACAATTGGAGACACTTGACAATGTAGAGTTGCTCAAATTTGGATCTGGAAAGATAGGGTTTTAGAATAATTGGGGGAAACAAATCAACTTGGATTGATATGAAACTTGACAAGATCATCACATATATCATATGTGACATGCTAGAATTTTACACGAATTTATTGAGAATAGTTCTTATAGAAATATTCCAAAAGCTTCAAATAGGCACGAAGGGTTTTGAAGGGGTTTGCCTAATATTTTGAACATGACCATGTGTTAAAACTCTTATATATGGAATATATATGTCCATTGAGTTTCCCTAAATTTTCTCAAATATTTTAAAAGCAATAAAAATAACTTTCCTTCATAAGAGACCATTTATGGCCTCATAGGAAGACATTTAAATAAAATAGTAAAATAACCTTTAAAATAATAATATTCTGGTTTTGGGAAGTCATTTTTATAATGGGTTTTAAATAAAATAATTGGTGCAAAATAAATTCCCTAATTTGAGGAATTGTAGTACAAATCCCATCTCAAGGGTTTTGAGAGCTTAATCCAAAGAAATGCCTTTTGGTGAACATAATATTTGGTAAAAACAGTTACTGGTCCTAAACACATGGCATGATCATTAGGTAGGAGTTTTGGGCTAAGGAGGTGAGTCTCGAGAGTAACAAGAATTATTGAGAATCAAAACAAGCATACAAGCAAGCAAGCAAACAATAGTCACTTCAAGCATCACAAGCATTCACAATTTTTTTTAATTCGTCCTAATTTTTGAAATAAGTTAATTAGTTAGGAAAGGTAAACAAAGGGTGTTACACACCCCAATCATGATTATTAGCACAATTGACATTCATAGAATTCATACTAACAAAATTACAATCATGGTTTTCATTCAAGGAACGATCATGAATCACTCTATAAATTTCTTTTAATACTTCATCACAATTTTTAGAATCATGATTTTTAAGCAACACCTCATAAAGTTAATCTAGTGAACTTCGACTCGCAATTGTTTCAACATAATCGGGTGTATTCAAAAGATTAGCAAGTGGATGAGGATCCATTTATCTTAATTTTTTGCATTTATTTTCTGTTTTGGTGTGACAAATATAAACATAACTAGGCAAGTAAAAAGATAGAAATACTTTTGTATTTTTGATTTTTATAGAAAGAAAATATAACAATAAATAAAAAGAAGAAGAAGTGAATAATAACTTGTGTGAAGTTACTTGATATTAGGTTGATGATACTCCTCGGCAACGACACCAAAAATCCTTCCTGATACTTGTGATCTGCGTTGGGTTTCCGTGAAGAGGAACGGATGATGCAACACAATATAGTTAAGTATTTCCCTCAATAGAGAACCAAGGTTTATCGAACCAATAGGAGTAACAACCAACCACCATCTTCAGTGGCTCAAACACTTGCACCCAACGCGGGCAAGATGGTTGTCAATCCCCTTGGACTCGTTATTTGCAAGCTTGTAAGTAATGTGGTTGGTAGTAGATAATTGTAAATTGCAAAATAAAATAAAAAGTAAATATAGAAGAAAAGTATTGTAGAGTTTGTAAACCTATAAGTGAACATACCTGGGGGGCATAGTTTTCCCTAGTGGCATCTCTCATGAAAGTAAGCATACAATGGGTAAACAAATTACTGTTGGTCAATTGATAGAAAATGACATAAGTATGTGATATTCACGAAAATAATCATGTGTATATAGACGTCACATCCATAAGCAAATAGGACGACTCCTCCTTGCATCTATTACTATGACTCCACCCATCGATCGCAATCCATCATGCATCTAGAGTATTAAGTAATACTTGGAGAATAATGGAGAATAATGAATCCATCATCCATAAGGGCAGAGTAATGCTTGGAGAATAATGACATGACGTAGACAAATAGAATTCAATTAATATGAACTAACCTCATCGTTTTATCCTTAGTGCCAACAATACAAAGATGTATCTTGTCTCCTTTTGTCACTGGGATATGGAAACCCATCTAATTGAACCCACTACAACGCACCCGTCTCACTGGAGAAAGATCAATCTACTTGGACAAAGCAAATCAATAGATCAGAGTGATTTATGAAGCTATGATGATCATGCACATCACAATCATAATAGAATTCGGAGAAGACTCAAATATTTTTCATGAATAATCTAAACATAGACCCACAATTCATCGGATCCCAACAAACACACCGTGCAAAAGAATTACACCGGATAGATCAAATCGAAGATGCGATGATCATTGTATTGAAGATCAAGAGAGAAAGATAGCCATCTAGGTAATAAGCTGAGGAAGAAGCTCCCGAGGAGATCCAGTTCCTCCCAAGAAGAAGCTGATGGGTGATGCAATAAACTCTGCTCCAAAGCCTGCTGCAAAATCAAAGAAGGCTGTAGCTTCTAGGAAGACCACCACAGATGTACCTGCAGCTGCTAAGAGCAAAGACCCTGCATCCAGTGCCCATGTTGCAGAAGAGGAAGAAGATGAGAATGCTCCAGCTCTCAGGAAGCTCACACCATACGTACCATTCCAGAATGATGCTCATCGTGTAGCAGAAGACATTAAGAAGAGGAAGGATGCCGGATTAAAAAATTGGAGAGCTGCTAATCCATAAGCTGTCAGAACAAGAACTATTATTGATCCAAGGTTTCACACCAAGGAACAACACTATTTTTATGAGACTGTCTTGTATGACGAGAGTCATACTGTCAATGTTATGAGGTATGTCGACTAGGCATACATCAAGGAGAATGAGAATTTCTTTCCATATGTTCAAGAGAACTTAAGGCTAGTTGACATAGAAGATTTTGATGGGAAGGAGATGACTGCTACTTCTCAAACAACAACGTCAGAAATTGACACGTTGACGAAGACTTGCTTGCGTTGGTTTTTCCCTTTAAGAGGAAAGGGTGATGCAGCACAGGAGCAGTAAGTATTTCCCTCAGTTTGAGAACCAAGATATCAATCCAGTAGGAGAATCTCGTCAAGTCCAGAGTACCTGCGCAAACACAAAAGAGCTTGCACCCAACGCTATAAAGGGGTTGTCAATCCCTTCAAGATTGATTGCAAAGTGAGATTTGAAGGCGGAAAGTGCAACGAAGTAAAAGAGTAAGGCTGAAAATATGGTGTGAAGTAGACTCGGGGGCCATAGTGTTCACTAGAGGCTTCTCTCAAAATAGCAAATATTACGGTGGGTGAACAAATTACTGTCGAGCAATTGATAGAACCGCGCAAAGTCATGACGATATCTAAGGCAATGATCATACATATAGGCACCACGTCCGAGACAAGTAGACTGATACTTTCTGCATCTACTACTATTACTCCACACATCGACCGCTATCCAGCATGCATCTAGTGTATTGAGTTCATGACGAACAGAGTAACGCCTTAAGCAAGATGACATGATGTAGAGGGATAAACTCAAACCAATGATGAAACCCCCATCTTTTTACCCTTGATGGCAACAACACGATGCGTGCCTCGCTACCCCTTCTGTCATTGGGTGAGGTCACCACACGGTATGAACCCAAAACCAAGCACTTCTCCCATTGCAAGAATCATAGATTAAGATGGCAAAAAAAAACCACAACTCGAAGAGAATTACAAGCATATGAAATCATGCATAAGAGAGATCAGAAGAAACTCAAATAATATTCATAGATAATCTGATCATAAATCCACAATTCATCAGATCTCGCCAAACACATCGCAAAAGAAGATTACATCGGATAGATCTCCATGAAGATCATGGAGAAGTTTGTATTGAAGATCCAAGAGAGAGAAGAAGCCATTTAGCTACTAGATATGGACCCGTAGGTCTATGGTGAACTACTCACGCATCATCGGAGAGGTCATGGTGTTGATGAAGAAGCCCTCCGTACCCGAATCCCCCTCCGGCATGGATCTTGCGGAGACAGAAGCTTGCGGCGGCGGAAAAGTGTTTTCGTGGCTCCCCTGATTTTTTGCGGAATTATTGGGAATATATAGGCGAAAGACCTAGGGTAGAGGTGGCCCAAGGAGCCCACAAGCCTGGGAGGCGCGGCCCCCTGGCCGCGGCTAGGGGGCTTGTCGGGTCCCTGGTGCCCCCCTGCCTTGGTTCTCAAGTCCCCCGATCGTCTTCTGTTTTGGAAAAAATCTTTCTGGAAGTTTCGTTCCGTTTGGACTCCGTTTAAAATCCTCCTGTGAAAGGGGTCAAAAACACGGAAAAAAGGAACTGGCACTTGGCACTGAGTTAATAAGTTAGTCCCAAAAAGATATAAAGGGCATACAAAGCATCCAAAGTTTGACAAGATAGTAGCATGAAACCATCAAAAATTATAGATACGTTGGAGACGTATCAAGCATCCCCAAGCTTAACTCCTGCTCGTCCTCGAGTAGGGAAGTGATAAAGACTGAATTTTTGATGTGGAATGCTACCTAGCATAGTTGTCCTTTGTAACTTCTTTCACGTGACATGAATGTTCAGATCCATAAGATTCAAAACAATAGTTTTCTATTGACATGAAGACAGTAATACTTCAAGCAAACTAGCAAGGTAATCATGAATTTTCAAAATAACAAGGCCAAAGGAAGTTATCCCTACAAAATCAGATAGTCTGGCTATGCTCCATCATCCTCACACAACTAATTTAAATCATGCACAACCCCGGTATTGGCCAAGTAATTTTTTTCACACTCTTACTTTCTAAAACCTTTTATAACTATCACGCAATACATGAGCGTGAGCCATGGATATAGCAATATAAGTGGAATAGAGTGTGGTGGTGGTTGTGAGACAAAAAGGGAGGAGATGGTCACATTGACTCGGCATATCAAAGGGCTATGGAGATGCCCATTAATAGATATCAATGTGAATGAGTAGGGATTTCCATACAAAGGATGCACTAGAGCTATAATTATGTGAAAGCTCAAAAGGAGAACTAGTGGGGTGTGCATCCAACTTGCTTGCTCACGAACACCTAGGGCAATTTGAGGAAGCCCAACATTGGAATATACAAGCCAAGTTATATAATAAAGATTCCCACTAGCATATGGTGGTGACGAAACGAGAGGCTCTCAATCATGAAGACCATGGTGCTATTATGAAGCACAAGTGTGGAAAAAGATAGTAGCATTGTCCCTTCTCTCTTTTTCTCTCTCTTTTTTTATTTGGGCTCTTGGGCCTCTTTTTTTTTCTCTTCTTTTTTTATTTGGGCTCTTTGGGCTCTTTTTTATTTCCTCACATGGGAAAATGCTCTAATAATGATGATCATCACACTTTTATTTACTCACAGCTCAAAGCTCAGAACGATGATGACTCTATAGGAAATGACTGTGGGCAGTGTACTGGGATGTGCAACGATCTAGCTTGGCGTATGACGTTGAAACATCTCGCTAGCTATCTTACGATCATGCAATGGAAATATGAGAGTGACGGCAAAAGTCATGAGACGGAACGGTGGGAGCTGCATGGCAATATATCTCGGAATGGCTATGAAAATGCCATAGTAGGTAGGTATGGTGGTTGTTTTGAGGAAGGCATATGGTGGGTTTGTGCACCGGTGAAAGTTGCGCGGTACTCAAGAGGCTACCAATAGTGGAAGGTGAAAGTGCATCTATACCATGGACTCACATTAGTCATGAAGAACTCACATACTTGTTGCCAAAGTTTTTATTAGTAATCAAAACAAAGTGCTAAACGCATACTCTTAGGGGAAGGGTTGGTAGGTGTTAACCATCGCGCGATCCCGACCTCAACACAAAGGATGACAATCAATAGATCAATTATGCTCCGACTTCCTACCATAGCGGTTCACCACGTGCATGCTACGGGAATCACTAACTTCAACACAAGTATTTCTAGGTTCACAACGCCCTACTAACATAACTCTTAATATTACCAAATCCACGTCTCAAAACTAATTGAGAGGAATCAAAACTTCTCTTTCTACTCAATGCACATGAAGATGGAGGTTTTTGTATCCTGTTTGGGTACCTATCACCTTTGGGACTACTTTCATAGCACAAGCCAACTACCAAGTCACGCACCGCCGTGCTCTAAAAGATCTAAGTGAAGCACATAGAGCAAAATTATCTAGCTCAAAAGATATAAGTGAAGCACGATGAGCATTGTAGCAAAATCACGATGAGTGCATGTCTCTCTCAAAAGGTGTGCAGCAAGGATGATTGTGACACAACAAAAAGAAAAGACTCATACGATACAAGACGCTCCAAGAAAAACACATATCATGTGGTGAATAAAAATATAGCTCCAAGTAATGTTACCGATGGATTGAAGACGAAAGAGGGGATGCCTTCCCGGGGCATCCCCAAGCTTAGGCTTTTTGGTGTCCTTGAATTTGGCTTGGGATGCCTTGGGCATCCCCAAGCTTTAGCTCTTTACACTCCTTATCTCTTTGTCCATGAGAACATCACCCAAAACTTGAAAACTTCACAACATAAAACTTAAATAGAAACTCATGATAACATTTGCACAAGAAAACAAACTATCACCTCTTTAGTTACTGTAGCAATCTTGATTTCTATTTATATTGGTGTTAGATTAATGTATTATAACTTTTCCATGGATAGTACCCCCCGATACTATGCATAGTTTCATCAAAACAAGCAACCAACTCAACAAAAACAGAATTTGTCAAAAACAGACCAGTCTGTAGCAATTTGTATACTTCGTATACTTCTGGTACCTCAAAAATTCTGAAAAATTACCACTACCTGGGCAAAAGGCATATAAACCAACAGAAAAAATAATCAACTCAAAAGCTCTTTGTGATTAAAAATGAAAAATAATCTCGTGAGCGAAAAGTTTCTGTATTTTTCCAGCAGGATCAAACAACCATCACCAAGACTAGTCATAAAGGTTTTACTTGGCTCAAACACAAAAAGAAACACAAAATACACTATAATAACAGAATTATGATGGTGTGGACGCAACAAAACCAAAAGAAAAATATAAATTCATTGGGTTGCCTCCCAACAAGCGCTATTGTTTAACGCCCTTAGCTAGGCATTGATAATTCAATGATGCTCACACAAAAGACAAGAATTGAAGCACAACGAGAGCATCATTAAGCATGTGAAAATCACATCTAAGTCTAACATACTTCCTATGCATAGGCATTTTATAGGAAAACAAATTGGCAAGACAACCAATAGTTACCAAATGCAAGGAAGAAGAAAGAGACAATAGCAATCTCAACATAACGAGAGGTAATTTGGTAACATGAAAGTTTCTACCACAATATTTTCCTCTCTCAAAGAAATTACATGTGGGATCAAATTCAACAATATAGCTATCACAAAGGACATTATTTTCATGATCCACATGCATGCAAAGTTCACGCTCTTCAAAAATAGTGGGATTATCATCAACTAAAGTCATGACTTCTCCAAACCCACTTTCAATATTATTGCAAATATCATAATCATCTTGAGGGTTGAACAAATTTTCAAGATCATAAGAAAATTATCACCCTAATCATGATCATTACAACAAGTAGTGGACATAGCAAAACTAGCATCCCCAAGCTTAGGGTTTTGCATATTTTTTGCATGATTGACACTAATAGGATTTATAACATTGCAATCATGCTTTTCATTCAAGGAGCCCTCGTGAATCACTTCATGAATTTCTTCATTACGATTTTTAGATTCACGCATCTCAAGTAAAACTCCAAAGAGAAAGTCAAGTGCACTCAACTCACTAGCAATTGGATCAACATAAGTGGATCTCTTAAAGAGATTAGCAAGTGGGTGAGGATCCATCTCACTAGATTTTTAGCAAGCGAAGATGCAAGCATATTGAAGGCACATAGCACACAAGCGAACATAGAGCAAGCGAAAGAAAAGGGGGAACAAAAAAGGCACACGAAGAAAAAGGCAAACGAAGAAAAGGGCAAATATTTTTGTAAATTTTTGTTTTTCAAAAGTGGGGGAGAGGAAAACGAGAGGCAAAAAAAGTAAATGCAAGAGATGAGTTTGCGACACTTACTTGGATGAGTTCTTGACTTGATCCTCCCCGGCAACGGCGCCAGAAATCCTTCTGCTACTTCTCAAACAACATCGTCAGAAATTGACACGTTGATGGAGACTTGCTTGCGTTGGTTTTTCCCTTGAAGAGGAAAGGGTGATGCGGCAGAGGAGCAGTAAGTATTTCCCTCAGTTTGAGAACCAAGGTATCAATCCAGTAGGAGAATCTTGTCAAGTCCAGAGTACCTGCGCAAACACAAAAGAGCTTGCACCCAATGCTATAAAGGGGTTGTCAATCCCTTCAAGATTGATTGCAAAGTGAGATCTAAAGGCGGAAAGTGCAACGAAGTAAAAGAGTAAGGCTGAAAATACGGTGTGAAGTAGACCCGGGGGCCATAGTGTTCACTAGAGGCTTCTCTCAAAATAGCAAATATTACGGTGGGTGAACAAATTACTATCGAGCAATTGATAGAACCGCGCAAAGTCATGACGATATCTAAGGCAATGATCATACATATAGGCATCACGTCCGAGACAAGTAGACCGATACTTTCTGCATCTACTACTATTACTCCACACATCGGCCGCTATCCAACATGCATCTAGTGTATTGAGTTCATGATGAACAGAGTAACGCCTTAAGCAAGATGACATGATGTAGAGGGATAAACTCAAACCAATGATGAGAACCCCATCTTTTTACCCTTGATGGCAACAACATGATGCGTGCCTCGCTACCCCTTCTATCACTGGGTGAGGTCACCACACGGTATGAACCCAAAACCAAGCACTTCTCCCATTGCAAAAATCATAGATCAAGCTGGCCAAACAAAACCCACAACTCGAAGAGAATTACAAGGATATGAAATCATGCATAAGAGAGATCAGAAGAAACTCAAATAATATTCATAGATAATCTGATCATAAATCCACAATTCATCGGATCTTGACAAACACACCGCAAAAGAAGATTACATCGGATAAATCTCCATGAAGATAATGGAGAACTTTGTATTGAAGATCCAAGAGAGAGAACAAGCCATCTAGCTACTTGCTATGGACCCGTAGGTCTATGGTGAACTACTCACGCGTCATCGGAGAGGTCATGGTGTTGATGAAGAAGCCCTCCGTATCCGAATCCCCCTCCGGCAGGGCACCAGAATGTGCCCCAGATGGGATCTTGCGGAGACAGAAGCTTGCGGCGACGGAAAAGTGTTTTTGTGGCTCCCCTGATTTTTTCTTAAATTATTTGGAATAAATAGGCGAAAGACCTAGGGCAAAGGTGGCCCAGGGAGCCGACAAGCCTGGGAGGTGCAGCCCCCCTGGCCGCGGCTAGGGGGCTTGTGGTGTCCCTGGTGGCCCCCTGCCTTGGTTCTCAGGTCCCCCGATCGTCTTCTGTTTCGGAAAAAATCTTTTTGGAAGTTTTGTTCCGTTTGGACTCCGTTTAAAATCCTCCTCTGAAAGGTGTCAAAAACACGAAAAAAACAGGAACTAGCACTTGGCACTAAGTTAATAAGTTAGTCCCAAAAAGATATAAACGACATACAAAGCATCCAAAGTTTAACAAGATAATAGCATGAAACCATAAAAAATTATAGATACGTTGGAGACGTATCAATGACCCCATGGAATGACGAGATGATCATGCAATTCTATACAACAATACATTTCTATGAAGACTCTTTAGTTTGGATGACCGATGGTCACAGGTACGACGCTGCAATTGCTGAATGGGTGCTATCATTGGTGTTCCCAAGCAGGAAGAAGCAGATGTAGATGTGTATGCAGATGCTAAGCAGGATCACAACTCCATGGACAACATGTACAAGACCATTCCACATCAGTACTTGGTCAGTCACAAGTTTGGTTTAGTGTATTTTCTACAAACTGGTATTCCCACGAGAGACACTATACTGCGATACACTCTCATGCCTAAGTCAGGAGATGAGAAGATGATTAGAGGATATTCAATCAACCTGCTGCACATACTTGATACCCACACCAGATTTAGAGTGATGGACTTGATAGTTGAGACTATCCGAAGGACTGCTGTGGATCAGAAGAGATCCCGTGGATATGCACCCTACATTCAGATGCTCATCAATGCCAATCTAGGCAAGCATGCATATGAACTTGATCTTCCCCATATACCTCTTCAGCCTGAGTTTGAAGATAATTAGGTTGTGATGCATGATAATGATCCCAACTCAGCTGCAGCAAGAATGCGAGCAGATGCTGAAGCAGCTAGAAACATGCCACCTCCAGTTCCACAGCTCAGAACTCAAGCTAAGAAAATGGCATTTCTAGTGAGCACGGTCCAAGGCATGGAGAAGAACATTCAGGAGATTATGCAAAATCAGAAGAGCCTTGAGAGAGTTGTGGAGACAAAGTTCCACAACATGGATGTGAAGGTAATTGAGTTGACCACTATTGTCAGACAGCTTCAACATGAAGTTGACCGTGTGGATATTCCACGCTTAGAGGATGAAGATGAAGATGAAGATGATGATGACGAGGATGAGTCTCCTCCTCCCACTACTACACAGTACAACACCAGGCCCCGGTCAGTTGTTGTTCCTGCTCCGGAGACAAGACAAACATTTTCAGCACAAGCTTCAGCACCAACTCCAGCTCAAGCTCCTTCAGTATCAACTCCTCCAGCTCCAGGGACTTCAGCAGAAGTCTTCACAGACGCCATTCTATCGACTCCATCATCAGTTGCCCAGAGAGACGAGTAGTTCTATACTTTTGAACTTTTTGGTAACTTGTTGCCAAAGGGGGAGAAATGTATAAATCATAGACTTCATGTGTGTGTGTGAGAGAGATGTTGACTTTATTTGCTATCATTTGGTTTTAAAAACTTTGTTTGTTGGATGACTTTATCCTATCTGTGTGTGTGATCATACGCTTTATCCTGTGTGATGCTACAATATTATCTTTTAGCTATCCATGTGATGATCATTCACTTATCTTGTTGGTGTCATGTGCATTGCTATTCTTTTTACGCACCACCAAGATGTATGTGACATGGAAGAGTAACCCATGATCCTAATCAATTGTGCATTTGCATTCAAACGCAAATTTTAAATAATGCACAAATTTAGGGGGAGCTCTTTCTTTTCACATACTTCTCAAAGCGTTGATGCTAATCATTGATTATATCTCTTGTCGAAGCTTTGATCTATATGTTGTCATAAATTACCAAAAAGGGGGAGATTGAAATCACAATTGCTCCCTAGGGTGGTTTTGATAATTGATCACAACATATGCATCATTGGACTAATGTGTTTTCCAAGTATATTTCAGAAAAGTTCAAAAGACGCTATGGCTTAAGGTTTATGTGGAGATGCCCCTGGATGCAAGAAAGGAATAATATAGGCTCAAGCTTCAAGCTAGAAGACTCTTCATTTTATATTTGTGAGAAATCAATTTTGAGTCCATAGGAAAGCCAATATTATTAAAAGGGGGTGAGGTAGTAAAATGAACTGATTTCTCAAATGCTCAAAGTTAGCCACCAAAAAACTTACTCATTTTTCCCACATATCCACTCTGTCAAGTTCCACATACACAAATTCGGTGTAACCAACATTGCCACATCGGACCCACCGAGTTTGAACCTCAGACAGAACCCTAGCCATTCCCACCAAATCGGTGTAACTGAAACTACACTGGTGCTACCGAGTTCAGTGTGACCAACATTCTGTTGCCAAGATACATAAAATTGGAATTTCCGAGTTTGAGTATCGGTGCCACTAAGTTTGGCCATGTGACCATTAGTCACCATTTTGGTGCCACCGAGTTCTATTTATCCGTCTCACCGAGATTCAAAGTTCACACTTTTAGTACTAGTCGATACCACCGAGTTGTCCTCTTCGGTTTCACCGAGTTTGCACTTTTGTGTGTAACGGTTGGATTTTGGCTACTGCCTATATATATACCCCTTCACCCACCTCTCATTCGTGGGAAAAGCACTCAGAACACTCACTTCATTTCCAGATCCATTTTCTGAGAGAGAACCACCTACTCATGTGTGGAGACCAAGATATTTCAATCCAATCATTTGAATCTTGATCTCTAGCCTCCCCCAAACTGCTTTCCATCAAATCAACCTCTCCTACTCATGCATATTCTATGTGAGAGAGATTTGTGTTGGGGATATCATCTTTAGAAGCATAAGAGCAAGGATTTCATTGATCTACCCCATCTTTTACCTTTTGGAGGGTGGTGCCTCCTAGATTGGTTAGGTGTCGCTTGGGAGCCTCCTACTTCGTGTTCTGGAGTTGAACCAAGATGTTTGTAAGGGCAAGGAGATTGCCTACTTCATGAAGATCTACCGTGAGTAAGGCTAGTCCTCCGTGTACGGAAGATGTCGTGGGATAGACAAGGTGCTTCTTTGTGGACCCTCGTGGGTGGAGCCCTCCATCGACTCCCGCAGCCGTTACCCTCCATGGGTTGAAGTCTCCACTAACATGGACGTACGATAGCGCCACCTATCGGAACCATGCCAAAAATCACTGTGTTAACCTTATGCGTTTGATCTCCCTTCCTTACTCCTCTATTTACACTTGCATGTTTACTTTCTGCTGCAATACTATTAGAACTACATGTGTAGGGTGTATTTGACTTGTCATAACTGTCGTAGTTGCATCTCAAGTAAAATTGGGAAAAGGCAAAAAAATTATCTTGTCAAGTAGTCTAGTCACCCCCTCTAGACATACTTTCGATCTTACAATTTCTTGCAAGCTGGAATAACAACTACCAACACTATCTTGAGGCATACCTTGATGCCCAAATCAGGTGATGACATAATGATTAGAGGCTATTCCATCAATATGCTGATTAATTTATACACCCACACTCGCTTCAAAGTCATGGATTTGATTGTTGGGACTATGAGGAGAACTTCTGGAGATCAAAAGAGATCTTGCAGATATGCACCATACATCCACATTCTCATCAATGCCAAGATTGACAAGCATGCATATCATCTTGATCCTCCTCATATGCCACTACAGCCAGAGTTCGAGGATAATGAAGTCATGATGGATGACACTCATCCAGATTCAGCTATAGCTAGAGAGGCTGCAGAGGCAGTTGCTGCAGAGATCGCTAAAAACGCTCCAGCTCCACCACCACAGCTCATAACCAGAGAGGAACAAATGTCGTTCTTGGTCAGCACCATCCAAGGGATGGAGTAGAATATGTGTGAGATCATGCTCAACTAGAAGAGCCTAGAGAGGATCGTGGAAACAAAGTTCCATGACCTTGATGTGAAGGTTATGGAGTTGACCACTACAGTCAAACAACTTCAACATGAAGTTGACTTAGTGCAGATTCCACGCTCAAATGATGATGATGATGATGACGACGATGATGATGATTCACCTCTTCGTACTACCACATGTTTCTCGACCCAGACCTGGTCAGCAACCATGCAAGTACCAGAAGATAGAACGTCTTCATCGGCTCAAGCTTCAGCTCCTGCTCCACCACCTCGAGTGTCTACACCTCCATCTCCTGCTCCAGCAACATCAACTGAAGCCTTTGTCGATGCTCTCTTGTCTACTCCAACATCTGCTACCAAAGAAGATCGTGCCCAGAGAAACACTTAGATTAGACCTTTGAACTTTTTGGTACTTGTTGCCAAAGGGGGAGAAGTGTATAGATCATAGGGCTTCGAGAGAGGGAGAGCTTTTGACTTTATTTGCCCTCGTTTGGTTTTCAAAACTTTATTTGGTCTTTTGGATGACATTATCTGCTAAGATGTGTGTTCGATCATACACTTTGATTGTTTGATGCTACTACGTAATTATCTTTGAGCGATCGACATCATGAACATTCAGTTGTTTTTGGTGCTATGTGCATTGCTATTCATTCTCATCTTTTATGTGTATCACCAAGTTGTATGTGACATGAAAGAGTAACCCATATTCCCAATCGATTGTGCATTTGCATTCAAATGCAAGTTTAAAATAATGCACAAATTTAGGGGGAGCTCTTGTTTTTCACATACCTCTCAAATCGTCGATGTTAATCATTGATTATATCTTTTGTCGAAGCTTTGATCTATATGTTGTCATCAATTACCAAAAAGGGGGAGATTGAAAGCACAATTGATCCCTAAGGTTGTTTTGGTAATTAATCACAACATATGCATCATTGGACTAATGAGTTTTCCACGTATATTTCAGAAAAGTTCAAAAGATGCTTTGGCTATAGGATTTAGTGGAGATGCCCCTTGATGAAGGAAGGAATAAGATTGGCTAAAGCTTCAAGCAAGAAGACTCTTCATTTTACACTTTGTGAGAAATCACATTTCAGTCCATAGGAAAGCCAATATTATTGAAAGGGGATGAGGTGTTATGATGAATTGGTTGCTCAAGGAGTTAGATACCAAAAATACTCAGCCACTCTTCCATAAAATATATCTGTCCCAAGCCGAATATTCAAAATCGGTGACACCAACAATTTCCACTCGGCCCTACCAATTTCAGACTTAGACAGATCCTAGACAAACCCTACCACTTTGGTGCAACTGAAACTGCATCGGTGCTACCGAGTTCATGTGACCAACTTTGTGTTGCCTCGGTACACAAAATCAGAATTTTGCGAGTTTGAGTATCGGTGTCACCGAGTTGTGTCATCTGACCGTTAGTGACCTTTTCGGTGCAACCGAGTTGTGTATATTGGTTCCACCGAGATTCAAAGTTGTTGCCTTTACAGCAAGTCGGTACTACCGAGTTTGTAACTTCGGTGTCACCAAGTTGGTCAATTATGGTGTAATGGTTGGATTTTGTGTGCTGCCTATATATACCCCTCCACCTACCTCTCATTCATAGAGGAAGCACTCAGAACACACACTTCATTGCCAGATTCATTTTTCTGAGACCGAGCCACCTACTCATGTGTTGAGATGAATACATTCCATTCCAACCATTTGAACCTTGATTTCTAGCGTCCCCAAGTTGCTTTCCACAATATCAATCTCTCCTACCCTTGCCAAATCTGAGATAGAGTGATTGAGTGTTCAGGAGACTATCATTAGAAGCACAAGGGGAAGGAGTTTATGGTTCTACCATATCTATTACCTTTTGGAGGGTGGTGCCTCCTAGATTGGTTAACTGTCGCTTGGGAACCTTCTACTTCGTGTTGTGGAGTTCAACCAAGATGTTTGTAAGGGCAAGGAGACCGCCTACTTCGTGAAGATCTATCGTGAGTGAGGCTTGTCCTGTTTGGATGGAAGTCGTGGTGGAACAGACAGGGACTCTTATTCATGGACCCCTTGTGGATGGTGCCCTTCGTGGTCTCTCGCAGCCTTTACCCTCCATGGGTTGAAGTCTCCACTAACATGGACATACGATAGCGCCACCTATCGGAACCATGCCAAAAATCGCCGTGTCAACCTCATGCGTTTGATCTCCCTACCCTTCCTTTTTTACACTTGCATGTTTTACTTTTCGCTGCTATATACTCATAGATGTGCATGTGTAGGGTGTACTTGACTAGTCATAATTGCTAAAACTGGCCCACACTACAAATTGGGAAAAGGCTAAGTTTTTATCTTGTCAAGTAGTCTAATCACCCCCTTATAGACATACTTTCGATCCAGCATATGATGTAGAGGCCCTCCGTGATCGATCCCCTCTCCGACAGGGCATCGGAATAGGGCTCCAGATTGGTACACGGCGGAACAGAAACTTTCGACGGCAGAAAAACTGTTTCGGGTAGCTCTCTAGGGTTTTTTGAATATATGTGAATTTATAGGCCAGAGAGGGGGCACGAGGCAACATGGTGCGACCGACCCCCTACGGCGCACCTTGTTGGCTCGTGCTTCCCTCTTGAGGCCTCTAGTCTCCTCCCAAAACTTCCAGCTCTTCTTTTGGTCCAGAAAAAATCATATTAAAATTTTGTGGCAATTGGACTTCGTTTGGTACTATAAACCTGAAAAGCCAAAAACATGTAGAAAATAACAACTAGCACTAGGCACTGGGTAAATAGGTCAGTGCACAAAAATAATATTAATTGGTAAATAAACACCCAAGAAGTACCCTAGAATGATAACATAATAACATGTAACAATAAAAAATATAGATACGTAGGAGACGTGTCAGCCAGCGACAAGGTGTGAAAACCCGACCTGTCCTCAGCCCTGGGATCTCTATGCCCAGATTCATCGCAGGTAGGGCTCACCGCATGCCCACTATCCCAGGAGTGATGGAGTTCCTGGCGTCCTCGGACCGCAGCTCCGCACGAGCGAGGGCCTGTGCCAAAGCCCTGTCTAACCGATCCTTGGCACATATAGTTGATATCTGCTCAAGGCGAGGACCCTTATCGCTATGGAACACAATCAGAAACGACCTCCCTAAGGTGGGCAAGCGGGACGGATCCAAGGATCGTAAATCGGGAATGAAAACAAGGTGGACTAGGGTCGGGTGGGGTAGTACCTAGGGGGAGGTCCCGAGCGGCCGCACCAAGGTTGTCAGAATTGCGATTCTGAATCAGATCGGAGCTCCATTGGTAGGATCGTGAATCGTAGAATCATAACTACCAGTATCGTAGAATCTTAGATTCTATGAGAAAAATCATAGAATCGGAGGGGCTTGTTTGGATCGTAAAGTCGTAAGATTCTAAGACTTGAGTCGCGATTCTGACAAGTTTGGGCCGCACGCATGGTCGCCTTCTCCGCGATGGTCCGGACCCAGCCATTAGTGAGTGCCCTAGAGCCGAACAGATGACTGCTCAGGTGGGCGACAACCGACAAGAGGTGAACGATCGAGACTTAGAGCTAACCAGGGGAGAGACGATGTCTGATACGTCTCAAACGTATCTATAATTTTTGATGGTTTCACACTGTTATCTTGTCTTCTTTGGATTTTTTATGTACCTTTTATATCTTTTTTTGGACTAACTTATTAATTAAGTGCCAAGTGCCAGTTCCTGTTTTTTCTGTGTTTTTGACTCTTTTCAGATCTGATTTTGGAATGGAGTCCAAACGGAATAAAAACCCCGAAATGATTTTTTCCCGAAAGGAAGAAGATCAGGGGGCCTCTGGGCCAAGCCAGGTGGGCTCTAGGGAGCCCACAAGCTCCCACTCGGCCACCAGGGGGAGGCGGCGGGGTCAGGGCTTGTGGCCTCCCTGGGCGCCCCCTGACCTAGATCCTTCGCCTATATATTCCCAAAAATTCAACAAAAAATCAGGGGTGCCTCAAAAATAGTTTTCCGCCGCCGCAAGCTTCCGTTTCCGCGAGATCTCATCTGGATACCCTTCCCGACGCCCTGCCGGAGGGGACTTTGGAGTTGGAGGGCTTCTTCATCATCATCATCGCCCCTCTAATGATTCGTGAGTAGTTCACTTCAGACCTATGGGTCCGTAGTTAGTAGCTAGATGGCTTCTTCTCTCTCTTGGATCTTCAATACAAAGTTCTCCATGATCTTCATGGAGATCTATCCGATGTAATCTTCTTTCGCGGTGTGTTTCTCGAGATCCGATGAATTGTGGATTTGTGATCAAATTATCTGTGATATATATTTGACTCTTTGCTGATTTCTTATATGCATGATTTGATATCCTTGTAAGTCTCTCCGAGTCATGGGTTTTGTTTGGCCAACTAGATCTATGATTCTTGCAATGGGAGAAGTGCTTGGTTTTGGGTTCTACCATGTGTTGACCTTTCCCAGTGACAGTAGGGGCAGCAAGCAGACATGAAGTAGTTGCCATCAAGGGTAAAAAGATGGGGTTTTTATCATTGGTTTGAGATTATCGCTCTACATCATGTCATCTTGCTTAAGGTGTTACTCTGTTATTATGGGCTTAATACACTAGATGCATGCTGGATAGCGGTCGACGTGTGGAGTAATAGTAGTAGATGCAAAAAGTATCGTCTACTTGTTTTGGACGTGATGCCTATAGATATAATCATTGCATAGATATCGTCACGACTTTGCGCGGTTCTATCTATTGCTCGACAGTAATTTGTTCACCCACCGTCTACTTGCTTTCATGAGAGAAGCCTCTAGTAAACACTACGGCCCCCGGGTCTATTCACATCCATCATTTACATCTCCGCTTTTACTTTGCTTTGTTACTTTGTTGCTTTCAGTTCTCACTTGGCAAACAATCTATAAGGGATTTACAACCCCTTCATAGTGTTGGGAGCAAGCTTTTGTGTTTGTCCAGGATCTTGTGATACTCCTCCACTGGTTCGATACCTTGGTTCTCAAACTGAGGGAAATACTTACCACCGCTACGCTACATCACCCCTTCCGCTTCGAGGGAACACCAACGCAAGGCTCCAAGGCCACGGGGGAAATCCTTTGCATACTTGCCTAGGAAGTCCTTTAAGGCGTAGCCGCCGCAGAAGAATATCTGAGGAGGATCAAATCAAGTATTCTCCCGTAAACGTGCCTATTTCTGGCGCCATTAGAAGGTCTTTTGTTGCATTAGCATAGCGGACATCAGAAGCATTTCTGGCGCCGTTGCCGGGGAGGAGAAATCAAGATCTATCCAAGTAGGTGTCACAAACTCTTCTCTTGCATTTACTTTTTTTGCCAGTTGCCTCTCGTTTTCCTCTCCCCCACTTCACATTTGTCGTTTTCATTTGCCTTTCTCCTTTACCGTTTTCTTTTGCCTTTTGCCTTTTTCGTTCGCCCTTTTTCTCTCGCTTGCTTTTTGTTCGCTTGTGTGCCATGTGCCTTCAATATGCTTGCATCTTCGTTTGTTAATCTCTTTAAGAGACCCACTTACGTGGAACGAATTGCTAGTGAGTTGAGGGCAATTGACTATTTCTATAGAGTTTTGCGTGAGATGCGTGAATCTGAAAATTGTGAGGAAGAAATTTATGAAGTGATTCACGAGGTCTCCTTGAATGAAAAGCATGATTGCAATGGTTTCACTATAAACCCTATTAGTGACAATCATGCTAAAAATATGCAAAACCCTAAGCTTGGGGATGCTAGTTTTGCTATGTCCACTACTTGTTGCAATAATCATGATTGGGGTGATGATCTTTCTTATGATCTTGAAAATTTGTGCAAACCTCATGATGAATAGGATATTTGCAACAATATTGAAAGTGGGATTGGAGAAGTCATGACTTTATTTAATGATAATCCCACTATCTTTGAAGAGCATCAACATTGCATGCATGTGGATCATGAAAAGAATATCCTTTGTGATAGTTACATTGTTGAATTTGAATATGATCCCACATGTAATTGCTATGAGAGAGGAAAAAATTGTGGTAGAAACTTTCATGTTACCAAATTACCTCTCATTATGTTGAGATTGCTATTGTCTCTTTCTTCTTCCTTGCATATGGCAGCCATTGGTTGTCTTGACAATTTGTTTTCCTATAAAATGCCTATGCATTGGAAGTATGTTAGACTTATTTGTGATTTCCATCACTTTTTGCCTAGCTAAGGGCGTTAAACAAAAGCGCTTGTTGGGAGGCAACCCAATGAATCTATCCTTTTTCTTTCTGTTTTCTGTTTTCCACACTTTCATAATTCTGTTATGATTGTGTTTTTTGTGTTTCTTTTTGCGTTTGTGCCAAGCAAAACCGTTATGATTAGTCTTGGGGATGATCGTTTGGTCATGCTCGAAAAGACAGAAATTTTCTGCTCACGAAAAGAATTTTCATTTCTTTTCTGTAAGAGCTTTTGAGTTGATTCTTTTTTCTGCTGATTGCTACGCAAATTCTTCAGACTGTCGTACCAGAGGTATAAGCAATATACAGATTGCTACAAACCGGTCTGCTGTTAACAGATTTTGTTTTTGTTGTGTTGGTAGCTTATTTTGATGAAACTATGGATAGTATCGGGGGTATTAGCCATGGAAGATTGAAAATACAGTAGCCCAACATCAGCATAAGTAGAATATAAGTTTGCTACAGTACCTAAGGAAGTGGTGGTTTGCTTTCTTGTACTAATGTTATCACGAGTTTCTGTTTAAGTTTCGTGTTGTGAAGTTTTCAAGTTTTGGGTGAAGTACTTATGGACAAAGAGATAAAGAGTGGCAAGAGCTCGAGCTTGGGGATGCCCAAGGCACCCCAAGAGATTCAAGGATGCTGTAAAAGCCTAAGCTTGGGGATGCCCCGGGAAGGCATCCCCTCTCTCGTCTTGAATCCATCGGTAACGTTACTTGGGGCTATATTTTTATTCACCACATGTTATGTGTTTTTTCTTGGAGCGTCTTGTATCGTAGGAGTCTATTTTTTGTTGTGTCACAATCATCCTTGCTGCACACCTAGAGAGAGAGAGACATGCACCCACCGTGATTTTGTCGAGCTTCACTTATATCTTCTGGTAGACAATTCAGCTCACATGTGCTTCACTTATATCTTTTGAGCTAGATACATTTGCCCTATGTGCTTCAATTATATCTTTTAGAGCACAGCGGTGCGTGGCTTGGTAGTTGATCTATGCTTTGAAAGTAGTCTCAAAAGGGGTAGTTATCCAAAGGGATACGAAAACTTCCACCTTCATGTGCATTGAATAGTTAGAGAAGTTTGATTCATCTTAATTAGTTTTGAGTTGTGGTTATGGTAATTTTGAAGTCATGCTAGTAAGGTGTTGTGGATCTAGAAATACTTGTGTTGAAATTAGTGATTCCCGTAGCATGCACGTATGGTGAACCGCTATGTGATGAAATCTGAGCATGATTAGTATATTGATTGTCATCCTGTGCGTGGCGGTCGGGATCGCGCGATGATTTATACCTACCAACCTTCCCCTAGGAGTATGCGTTGAATGCTTTGTTTCGATTACTAATAAAACTTTTGCAACAAGTATATGAGTTCTTCATGACTAATTTTGAGTCCATGGTTTAGATGCACTTTCACCTTCCACCATCACTATCTTCTTAGTGCCGTGCAACTTTCGCCGGTGCACAAAACCCTTCATTAGCCTCCCTCAAAACAGCCACCATACCTACATACTATGGCTTTTTCAAAGTCATTCCGAGATATATTGCCATGCAACTACCACCATGACATGTGCCACCACGTCTACATTGCCATTGCATGATCGTAAGATAGCTAGCATGATGTTTCCATTGATGTCTATGCCATGCTAGATCATTGCCACGGTACACTACCGATGGCATTCCATATAGAGTCATAGTTGCTCTAAGTTTTGAGTTGAAAGTGTGATGATCATCATTAATGGAGCATTGTCCCATGTGAGGAAATAAAAGAGGCCAAAGAAGCCCACCAAAATAAAAAAAGAGAGGCCAAAGAGCCCACCAAAAAATGAGAGAAAAAGAGAGAAGGGACAATGCTACCACTTTTTCCACACTTGTGCATATTAAGCACCATGATCTTCATGATTGAGAGTCTCTCGTTTTGTCACCATCATATAGCTAGTGGGAAATTTTCATTATATAACTTGGCTTGTATATTCCAATGATAGGCTTACTCAAAATTGCCTTTGGTCTTCGTGAGCAAGCAAGTTGGATGCACACCCACTAGTTTTCTTTAAGAGCTTTCACATACTCGTAGCTCTAGTGCATCATTTGTATGGCAATTCCTACTCACTCACATTGATATCTATTGATGAGCATCTCCACAGCTCATTGATATGCCTAGTTAATGTGACTATATTCTCCTTTTTTGTCTTGCAACCTCTACCACACTCCACACCATCTATAGTGCTATAACCATGGCTCACACTCATGTATTGCGTGACAGTTGAAAAGGCTTGACAAAGTAAAGGTGTGAAACAATTACTTGGCCAATACCGGGGTTGTGCATGATTTAAATTCGTTGTGCAATGATGATAGAGCACAGCCAGACTATATGCTTTTGTAGGGATAACTTTCTTTTGGCCTTGTTATTTTGAAAGTTCATGATTACCTTGCTAGTTTGCTTGAATTATTGTTGTTTCCACGTCAATAGCAAACTATTGTTTTGAATATAATGGATCTGAACATTCACGTCACATAAGAGGAATTACAAAGGACACCCATGCTAGGTAGCATGAAAGCATCAAAAGTTCATTCTTTATCACTTCCCTACTCGAGGACGAGCAGGAGTTAAGCTTGGGGATGCTTGATACGTCTCAAACGTATCTATAATTTTTGATGGTTTCACGCTGTTATCTTGTCTTCTTCGGATGTTTTATGTAACTTTTATATCTTTTTTGGGACTAACTTATTAATTCAGTGCCAAGTGCCAGTTCGTGTTTTTCTATGTTTTTGACTCTTTTCAAAACTGATTTTGGAACGGAGTCCAAACGGAATAAAAACCCCGAAATGATTTTTTCCCGAAAGGAAGAAGATCAGGGGGCCTCTAGGCCAAGCCAGGTGGGCTCCAGGGAGCCCACAAGCTCCCACTCCGCCACCAGGGGAGGCGGCGGGGTCAGGGCTTGTGGCCTCCCTGGGCGCCCCCTGACCTAGATCCTTCGCCTATATATTCCCAAAAATTTAACAAAAAATCAGGGGAGCCTCGAAAATACTTTTCCGCCGCCGCAAGCTTCCGTTTCCGCGAGATCTCATCTGGAGACCCTTCTCGGCGCCCTTCCGGAGGGGACTTTGGAGTTGGAGGGCTTCTTCATCATCATCTTCGAGTCTTGGGTTTTGTTTGGCCAACTAGATCTATGATTCTCGCAATGGGAGAAGTGCTTGGTTTTGGGTTCTACCATTTGGTGACCTTTCCCAGTGACAGTAGGGGCAGCAAGGCACACATCAAGTAGTTGCCATCAAGGGTAAAAAGATGGGGTTTTTATCATTGGTTTGAGATGTTACATCATGTCATCTTGCTTAAGGTGTTACTATGTTATTATGGACTTGATACACTAGATGGATGCTGGATAGCGGTCGACGTGTGGAGTAATAGTAGTAGATGCAGAAATTATCGGTCTACTTGTTTTGGACGGGATGCCTATAGATATAATCATTGCATAGATATCGTCACGAGTTTGCGCGGTTCTATCAATTGCTCGACAGTAATTTGTTCACCCATCGTCTACTTGCTTTCATGAGAGAAGCCACTAGTAAACACTACGGCCCCCAGGTCTATTCACATCCATCGTTTACATCTCCGCTTTTACTTTGCTTTGTTACTTTGTTGCTTTCAGTTCTCACTTGGCAAACAATCTATAAGGGATTGACAACCCCTTCATAGCGTTGGGAGCAAGCTTTTGTGTTTGTGTAGGATCTTGTGATACTCGTCCACTGGTTCGATACCTTGCTTCTCAAACTGAGGGAAATACTTACCACCCCTACGCTACATCACCCCTTCCGCTTCGAGGGAACACCAACGCAAGGCTCCAAGGCCACGGGGGAAATCCTTTGCATACTTGCCTAGGAAGTACTTTAAGGCGTAGCCGCCGCAGAAGAATTTCCGAGGAGGATCAAATCAAGTATTCTGTCGTAAACGTGCCTATTTCTGGCGCCATCTGAAGGTCTTTCTTTGCATTAGCATAGCGGACATCAATGTCGACCGAGGCCGGCCCCACACCTGACGACCGGGAGTAGGGGGACTAGCGCCGGGGACCCCAAGGCTGGAGCAGGTGGTCCGAAGCGAGTGGGTGTAGCAGGACTCCGTAGGAGATCGCGAGGAACACGGAGGGAAGACGTCCATCCCAGGGCTCCTGGAGCTTTATTCGAGCACTGAGGAGGTCAGATAGGCGAGCAGTTCCGCCGAGGCCGACGGCCCGACAAATGTTGACAAGCCGGTTGGGAACAGGGCTGGCTCAGGCGGGGAGCCACCTCCCCCCGAGTCAGAGGAGCTGCTCTCAGACTGATCCCCACCCCCTTTAGACCCACCTCCATCAAAGATGGCGGCGGGGAAGCGGGTTCGGCCGCCATGCTCACCTCGAGATCGTCTAGATCGAGATCGTAAGTGAGACGGACCCGCTTGGTCCCCCGGAAGTAGAAGAGCAATGAGAGGCCATCTACCTCGGCCGACGACTGGCACAAGATCTTGATGCGTGCCGGCCCGTCACCCACTAGAGAGTCCATGTTGACCGTCAAGAGCTTGCCAACCGGCTTAAACGCGACCTTGAGGATGTGGTCATGTTTGCCCCTCTTAGGAAGCCCAAAGATATATAGACACGTGCTCAAGGGGAGGCACCGTTAGGAAGCTCCTCAACCTTCTTGACGAAGATCGGGAACTTGTTTATTGGGTATTTGACAACATCACGGGTGCACATATTAAGCATCCCAGAGGGGGGAATGGAACGGAGAAGGCCAAAGGGGCAGTCACCGAGACCACCCACGAGAAGGAGCTCACACTGTAGTCACTAATGTAGGCTGATAGCTGTGCGTGAATGACCTCTACGATAACGAGCACAAACCGAGGGGGGTGCTCCTGCCCAGGGACGAAGGTGATCGTGGCTACGTGTGGCATTGTCGGCTGGTCCTCCAGGGTAGCATCCATGAAGTAGAACCCACCCTCCCCCGACATCCCATACTCGAGGTAGGCAAGCATGAAGGGGCACGGGGTAGGGGACTCTCACTCCGATCGGAAGTGGCCGGCACAGCCGCGATTGAAGCACATAGTCTTGTCGCAAGACCGGTGATGATCAACCCTGGCCACGAGGCGGTGAAATCTCCTGCTCTGCCCCCTGCCAGGAGAAGACCAGGGCGGACCCAAGGATCCCTCAGCAGCCACCTCAGAAGGGCAATAAGGGGAGAGTCCCGGGGGGACCAGGAGGTCCGTCGATGCTAGTCGAACGCATACTCACGGTCGGCCAACAAGTCATAACGCAGGTCGTGCGAGTTGATGTCGGCCGGGCGCCAAGCCGCGTCCCGTGAGCTCTAGCACTACCCCATCCGGAGCACACCTGGCTCGACCGGGAAGGCACGGTTGGAGACCTCAGAGCAGAGGTCTGCCTCCCTGCGGAACTCCTCCTCTCACACCTGATACGTCTCCAACGTATCTATAATTTTTGATGGTTTCATGCTATTATCTTATCAAACTTTGGATGTTTTGTACGCCTTTTATATATTTTTTTGGGACTAACTTATTAACTCAGTGCCAAGTGTCAGTTCCTATTTTTTCCATGTTTTTGACCCCTTTTAGAGGAGGATTTTAAACGGAGTCCAAACGGAACGAAACTGCCAAAAAGATTTTTTCCAAAACAAAAAAAGACCAGGAAGCCTGAGAATCAGGGCAGGGGGGCACCAGGGACCCCACAGGCCCCCTAGCTGCGGCCAGGGGGCCCGCGCCTCCTAGGCTTGTGGGCTCCCTAGGCCTCCTCTGCCCTAGGTCCTTTCGCCTATAAATTCCCTAAAATCCCAGAAAAAATCAGGAGATCATCGAAAGTACTTTTCCGCCGCCGCAAGCTTTTGTCTCCGCAAGATCCCATCTGGGGCACGTCCTGGTGCCCTGCCGGAGGGGGGATTCGGATACAGAGGGCTTCTTCATCAACACCATGACCTCTCCGATGATGCGTGAGTAGTTCACCATAGACCTACGGGTCCATAGCTAGTAGCTAGATGGCTTCTTCTCTCTCTTGGATCTTCAATACAAAGATCTCCATGATCTTCATGGATATCTATCCGATGTAATCTTCTTTAGCGGTGTGTTTGTCCAGATCCGATGAATTGTGGATTTATGATCAGATTATCTATGAATCTTATTTGAGTTTCTTCTGATCTCTCTTATGCATTATTTCATATCCTTGTAATTCTCTTCGAGTTGTGGGGTTTGTTTGGACAACTAGATCTATGATTCTTGCAATGGGAGAAGTGCTTGGTTTTGGGTTCATACCATGCGGTGACCGCACCCAGTGACAGAAGGAGTAGCGAGGCACACATCATCATTGGTTTGAGATTATCCCTCTACATCATGTCATCTTGATTAAGGCGTTACTCTGTTCGTCATGAACTCAATACACTAGATGCAAGCTGGATAGCGCTCGATGTGTGGAGTAATAGTAGTAGATGTAGAAAGTATCGGTGTACTTGTCTCGGACGTGATGTCTATATGTATGATCATTGCCTTAGATATCGTCATGACTTTGCGCGGTTCTATCAATTGCTCGACAGTAATTTGTTCACCCACCGTAATATTTGCTATTTTGAGAGAAGCCTCTAGTGAACACTATGGCCCCCGGGTCTAGTCCACACCATATTTTCAGCCTTACACTTTTACTTCGTTGCACTTTCCGCCTTTAGATCTCACTTTGCAATCAATCTTGAAGGGATTGACAACCCCTTTAAAGCGTTTGGTGCAAGCTCATTTGTGTTTGCGCAGGTACTCTGGACTTGACGAGATTCTCCTACGGGATTGATACCTTGGTTCTCAAACTGAGGGAAATACTTAGTGCTCCTGTGCTGCATCAACCTTTCCTCTTCAAACGAAAAAACAACGCAAGCAAGTCTCCGTCAACGTGTCAATTTCTGGCGCTGTTGTTTGAGAAGTAGCAACACCCGGTATCCTTCTCCCGGCAACGAGCACCAACGAAGCCCCGCAGGGGCACGCGAGGGCCATGGCTTGCATTCTGGTCCCTCCCAAGGCCACGAACATTAGGGTCTCGGGCCCCTTCCCTGGTTGACGCCACAACATGGGGAGGAGGGGGCCAGTACATGTCAGCGGAAGGTGCGCACCGCCCCGCACTCCATGTTGGTAATATGCCCTAGAGGCCATGATAAAATAGCTATTATTATATTTCCTATTTCAAGATAATTGTTTATTATCCATGCTATAATTGTATTGAATGAAAGCATAGATGCATGTGTGGATATATAGACAAAACAATGTCCCTAGTAAGCCTCTAGTTGACTAGCCAGTTGATCAAGGATGGTTAAGGTTTTCTGACCATATGCAAGTGTTGTCACTTGATGACTGGATCACATCATTAGGAGAATGATGTGATGGACAAGACCCAAATTACAAATGTAGCATGTGATCGTGTCATTTTGTTGCTATTGTTTTCTGTGTGTCAAGTATTCATTCCTATGACCATGAGATCATGTACCTCACTGACACTGGAGGAATACCTTGTGTGTATCAAACATCGCAACGTTACTGGGTGACTATAAAGGTGCTCTACAGGTTTCTCCGAAGGTGTCCGTTGAGTTAGCATGGATCAAGACTGGCATTTGTCACTTCGTGTGACAGAGAGGTATCTCGGGGGCCACTCGGTAATACAACATCACATATAAGCCTTGCAAGCAATGTGACTCAGGTGTTAGTCACGTGATCTTGTATTGTGGAACGAGTAAAGAGACTTGCCGGTAACGAGATTGAAATAGGTATAGGGATACCGACGATCAAATCTCGGGCAAGTAACATACCGAAGGACAAAGGGAATGGTATACGGGATTATATGAATCCTTGGCACATAGGTTCAACTGATAAGATATTCGTAGAATATGTAGGATCCAATATGGACATCCACGTCCCGCTATTGTATATTGACCGGAGAGTGTCCCAGGTCATGTCTGCATAGTTCTCAAACCCGCAGGGTGTGCACACTTAAGGTTCGGTGACGTTTCGGTATAGTTGAGTTATAGGTGTTGGTGAACGAAGATTGTTCGGAGTCCCGGATGAGATCACGGACGTCACTAGGGTTTCTGGAATGGTCCAGAAACAAAGATTGATATATAGGATTGTTTCATTTGGTCTCCAGAAAGATTTTGGGCATTACCGGCTGTGTACCGGGAGTGACGAATGGGTTCTGAGTTTTTACCGGGAGGGGCCCACCCACCCAGGAGTGAGCCTAATGGCCCAAGGGTGGCGCACCAGCCCTTAGTGGGATGGTGAGGCCAGCCCAAGTGGGCTATGTCGGCTAGGAGAAAAAAACCAAAGGAAAAAAAGAGGGTGGTGGGAAGGAAGGAGGGGACTCCTCCTTCCCAAAACCGAATTGGAGTTGGAGTCCTACTCCTCTCTCGGTCGGCACCCTTGGGGCTCTCTTGAGCCTCAAGTCTAGACCCTCCCCTCCTCCTATATATACTAGAGGTTTTAGGGTTTTTGAGACACAACTTTGCCACGTGCAACCCTAAACCTCTACTTCGTAGTTCTTCCTCTAGATCAGTTTTGTGCGGAGCTCAGGCGGAGCCCTGCAGGAAAAGATCATTGATACGTCTCAAATGTATCTATAATTTTTGATGGTTTCACGCTGTTATCTTGTCTTCTTTGGATGTTTGATGTACCTTTTTTATCTTTTTTGGGACTAACTTATTAATTCAGTGCCAAGTGCCAGTTCCGGTTTTTTCTGTATTTTTGACTCTTTTCATATCTGATTTTGGAACGGAGTCCAAACGGAATAAAAACCCCAAAATGATTTTTTCTCGAATTAGAAGAAGATCAAGGGGCCTTTGGGCCAAGCCAGGTGGGCTCCAGGGAGCCCACAAGCCCCCACTCCGCCACCAGGGGGAGGCGCCGGTGTCAGGGCTTGTGGCCTCCCTGGCCGCCCCTGACCTAGATCCTTGGCCTATATATTCCCAAATATTCAGCAAAAAATCAGGGTAGCATCAAAAATACTTTTCCTCCGCCGCAAGCTTCCGTTTTCGCGAGATCTCATCTGGAGACCCTTCCCGGCGCCCTGCCGGAGGGGACTTTGGAGTTGGAGGGCTTCTTCATCATCATCATCGCCCCTCCAATGACTCGTGAGTAGTTCACTTCAGACCTACGGGTCCGTAGTTAGTAGCTAGATGGCTTCTTCTCTCTCTTGGATCTTCAATACAAAGTTCTCCATGATCTTCATGGAGATCTATCCGATATAATCTTCTTTCACGGTGTGTTTGTCGAGATCCGATGAATTGTGGATTTGTGATCAGATTATCTATGATATATATTTGAGTCTTTGCTGATTTCTTATATGCATGATTTGATATCCTTGTAAGTCTCTCCGAGTCTTGGGTTTTGTTTGGCCAGCTAGATCTATGATTCTTGCAATGGGAGAAGTGCTTGGTTTTGGGTTCTAACATGTGGTGACCTTTCCCAATGACAGTAGGGGCAGCAAGGCACACATCAAGTAGTTGCCATCAAGGGTAAAAAGATGGGGTTTTTATCATTGGTTTGAGATTATCCCTCTACATCATGTCATCTTGCTTAAGGCGTTACTCTATTCTTATGGACGCATGCTGGATAGCGGTCGACGTGTGGAGTAATAGTAGTAGATGCAGAAAGTACCGATCTACTTGTTTTGGACGTGATGCCTATAGATATAATCATTGCATAGATATCGTCACGACTTTGTGCGGTTCTATCAATTGCTCGACAGTAATTTGTTCACCCACCGTCTACTTCCTTTCATGAGAGAAGCCACTAGTAAACACTACGGCTCCCAGGTCTATTCACATCCATCGTTTACACCTCCGCTTTTACTTTGCTTTGTTACTTTGTTGCTTTCAGTTCTCACTTGGCAAACAATCTATAAGGAATTGACAACCCCTTCATAGCGTTGGGAGCAAGCTTTTGTGTTTGTGCAGGATCTTGTGATACTCCTTCACCGGATTGATACCTTGGTTCTCAAACTGAGGGAAATACTTACCGTCGCTGTGCTACATCACCCTTTCCACTTCGAGGGAACATCAACGCAAGGCTCCAAGGCCACGGGGGAAATCCTTTGCATACTTGCCTAGGAAGTCCCTTAAGGCATAGCCGCAGCTGAAGGATTCCTGGTGCCGTTGACACGACTATTTTTGGTGCCGTTGCAAGGGGAAGCACAACTGACATCAGAAGCATTTCTGGCACCGCTGCCGGGGAAGGAGGATCGCTTGCCGAGGAGGATCAAGTCAAGAATAGTCTCCCCTCAATGTGCCTATTTTTGGCGTCGTTGCCGGGGAGGAGAAATCAAGATCTATCCAAGTAGGTCTCACAAACTCATCTCCTGCATTTACTTTTGTTGCCAGTTGCCTCTCGTTTTCCTCTCCCCCACTTCACATTTGCCGTTTTCATTTGCCTTTCTCCTTTGCCGTTTTCTTTTGCTTTTTGCCTTTTTGTCGTTCCCTTCCGCTCGCCTGCTCTTAGGTTTGTTCGTGAGAGACCTTTCCTCATGGCCAAACCAAACTATTTCAGAAAATTGGAGGAGATTGAAACTAATGTCAAAGGTTTCATGTCTTCCCAGTTTGACCAAAATAGTTACTTCCTTAGGGAATTAAAAGAGAAAAAATCCTTTTTGGTCTGTTTGAATAAAGAGGTTGATGATATCGCCAATGATTTCCTTGCACTTAATTCTCAGTTTGCTAACCTTGAAAAATTGGTGGGCCAAATTTCTGACAAGGAGGCTACCTTAGTCAATAAGATGGCGGCTAAACCTGAAATTTGTGATGCAAATCACGAAGATCTTAAAGTGCTTCGTGTGTCTCCTCTTGAATCTTTGTTTTCGCGTGTCAAACCTACTTATGGAGGGGCTGGATATGAATCCACGTTGGTTGAAAAACGCCCCAATGACTCGGAGTCCACCTATCTTGATGATAAAGGTGTGGAGAGTGGAGTAGAAGAAGTCAAAATTTTGGGTAGTAATGAAAATCCCACTTTGGATTTCAAGGAATTCAATTATGATAATTGCTCCTTGTTTGAATGCATTTCTTTGATGCAATCCATTGCAAACTCTCCACATGCTTATAGCCAAAGCAAAGCCTTTACCGCGCATATCGTAGATGCTATGATGAAATATCTTCAAGAGAAGCTCGAATTAGAAGTCTCTATACCTAGAAAACTTCATGATGAGTGGGAACCTACTATCAAAATCAAGATCAAAAACTATGAGTGCAATGCTTTGTGTGATTTGGGTGGTAGTGTTTCCGCGATTCCAAAGTCTTTATGTGATATTCTTGGTTTTCATGAGATTGAAGAGTGTTCTCTTAATTTGCATCTTGCGGGTTATACTGTCAATAAACCCATGGGGAGGATTGATGATGTTCTTATTGTTGCAAATAAGAACTATGTACCCGTGGATTTCATTGTGCTTGACATAGATTGCAATCCTTCATGTCCCATTATTCTTGGTAGACCTTTCCTAAGGACTATTGGTGCTATCATGGATATGAAGGAAGAGAATATTAGATTTCAATTTCCTTTAAAGAAGGGCATGGAGCACTTTCCTAGAAAGAAAATAAGATTGCCTTATGAATCTATGATGAGGGCTACCTATGGTTTGAGCACCAAAGATGACTATACGTGATTCCATCATTTTTTGCCTAGCTAAGGGCGTTAAACAAAAGCGCTTGTTGGGAGGCAACCCAACGAATCTATCCTTTTTCTTTCTGTTTTGTGTTTTCCACACTTTCATAATTCTGTTATGATTGTGTTTTTTGTGTTTATTTTTGCGTTTGTGCCAAGCAAAACCGTTATGATTAGTCTTGGGGATGATCGTTTGTTCATGCTGGAAAAGACAGAAACTTTCTGCTCACGAAAAGAATTTTCATTTCTTTTCTATAAGAGCTTTTGAGTTGATTATGTTTGCTGCTGATTTCTACGCAAATTCTTCAGACTGTAGTAATTTTTCAGAATTTTTGAAGTACTAGAGGTATACGAAATCTACAGATTGCTACAGACTGGTCTGCTGTTAACAGATTCTGTTTTTGTTGTGTTGGTTGCTTATTTTGATGAAACTATGGATAGTATCGGGGGGGGTATTAGCCATAGAACATTGAAAATACAGTAACCCAACATCAGCACAAGTAGAATTTAAGTTTTCTACAGTACCTAAGGAAGTGGTGGTTTGCTTTCTCATACTAATGTTATCACGAGTTTCTCTTTAAGTTTCGTGTTGTGAAGTTTTCAAGTTTTGGGTGAAGTTCTTATGGACAAAGAGATAAAGAGTGGCAAGAGCTCAAGCTTGGGGATTCCCAAGGAACCCCAAGAGATTCAAGGATGCCGTAAAAGCCTATGCTTGGGGATGCCCCGGGAAGGCATCCCCTCTCTCGTCTTCAATCCATCGGTAACGTTACTTGGGGCTATATTTTTATTCACCACATGTTATGTCTTTTTGCTTGGAGCGTCTTGTATCGTAGGAGTATTTTATTTTTTGTTGTGTCACAATCATCCTTGCTGCACACCTAGAGAGAGAGACATGCACTCACCATGATTTTGTCGAGCTTCACTTATATCTTTTGGTAGACAATTCAGCTCACATGTGCTTCACTTATATCTTTTGAGCTAGATACTTTTGCTCTATGTGCTATACTTATATCTTTTAGAGCACAGCGGTACGTGGCTTGGTAGTTGATCTATGCTTCGAAAGTAGTCTCAAAAGGGGTAGTTATCCAAAGGGATACGAAAACTTCCACCTTCATGTGCATTGAATAGTTAGAGAAGTTTCATTCATCTCAATTAGTTTTGAGTTGTGGTTATGGTAATTTTGAAGTCATGTTAGTAAGATGTTGTGGATCTAGAAATACTTGTGTTGAACTTAGTGATTCCCGTAGCATGCACGTATGGTGAACCGCTATGTGATGAAATCTGAGCATGATTAGTATATTGATTGTCATCCTTTGTGTGGCGGTCGGGATCGCGCGATGGTTTATTCCTACCAACCCTTCCCCTAGGAGTATGCGTTGAATGCTTTGTTTCGATTACTAAGAAAACTTTTGCAACAAGTATATGAGTTCTTCATGACTAATGTTGAGTCCATGGTTTAGATGCACTTTCACCTTCCACCATCACTATCTTCTTAGTGTCGTGCAACTTTCGTCGGTGCACAACACCCACCATTAGCCTCCCTCAAAACAGCCACCATACCTACCTACTATGGCTTTTTCAAAGTCATTCCGAGATATATTGCCATACAACTACCACCATGACATGTGCCACCACGTCTACATTGCCATTGCATGATCGTAAGATAGCTAGCATGATGTTTCCATTGATGTCTATGCCATGCTAGATTATTGCCACGGTACACTACCGAAGGCATTCCATATAGAGTCATAGTTGCTCTAAGTTTTGAGTTGAAAGTGTGATGATCATAATTAATGGAGCATTGTCCCATGTGAGGAAATAAAAGAGGCCAAAGAAGCCCACCAAAAAAAGGCCAAAGAGCCCACCAAAAAAATATGAGAGAAAAAGAGAGAAAGGACAATGCTACCACTTTTTCCACACTTGTGCATATTAAGCACCATGATCTTCATGATTGAGAGTCTCTCGTTTTGTCACCATCATATAGCTAGTGGGAAATTCTCATTATATAACTTGGCTTGTATATTCCCATGATAGGCTTCCTCAAAATTGGATGCACACCCACTAGTTTTCTTTAAGAGCTTTCACATACTCATAGCTCTAGTGCATCATTTGTATGGCAATCCCTACTCATTCATATTGATATCTATTGATGAGCATCTCCACAGCTCATTGATATTCCTAGTTAATGTGACTATCTTCTCTTTTTTGTCTTGCAACCTCTACCACACTCCACACCATCTATAGTGCTATAACCATGGCTCACGCTCATGTATTGCATGAGAGTTGAAAAGGTTTGAGAAAGTAAAGGTGTGAAACAATTACTTGGCCAATACCGGGGTTGTGCATGATTTGAATTCCTTGTGCAATGTTGATAGAGCATAGCCAGACTATATGCTTTTGTAGGGATAAATTTATTTTGGCCTTGTTATTTTGAAAGTTCATGATTACCTTGCTAGTTTGCTTGAATTATTCTTGTTTCCACGTCAATAGAAAACTATTGTTTTGAATCTAATGGATCTGAACATTCACGTCACATAAGAGGAATTACAAAGGACACCTATGCTAGGTAGCATGAAAGCATCAAAAATTCATTCTTTATCACTTCCCTACTCGAGGACGAGCAGGAGTTAAGCTTGGGGATGCTTGATACGTCTCAAACGTATCTATAATTTTTTATGGTTTCACGTTGTTATCTTGTCTTCTTTGGATGTTTTATGTACCTTTTATATCTTTTTTGGGACTAACTTATTAATTCGGTGCCAAGTGTCAGTTCCTGTTTTTATGTGTTTTTGACTCTTTTCAGATCTGATTTTGGAACGGAGTCCAAATGGAATAAAAACCCCGAAATGATTTTTTTCCCGAACGGAAGAACATCAGGGGGCGTTTGGGCCAAGCCAGGTGGGCTCCAGGGAGCCCACAAGCCCCCACTCCGCCACCAGGGGGAGGCCGCGGTGTCAGGGCTTGTGGCCTCCCTGGACGCCCCCTGACCTAGATCCTTGGCCTATATATTCCCAAATATTCAGCAAAAAATCAGGGGAGCCTCGAAAATACTTTTCCATCGCCGCAAGCTTCCGTTTCCGCGAGATCTCATCTCGAGACCCTTCTCGGCGCCCTTCCGGAGGGGACTTTGGAGTTGGAGGGCTTCTTCATCATCATCATCGCCCCTCCAATGACTCGTGAGTAGTTCACTTCAGACCTACGGGTCCGTAGTTAGTAGCTAGATGGCTTCTTCTCTCTCTTGGATCTTCAATACAAAGTTCTCCATGATCTTCATGGATATCTATCCGATGTACTATTCTTTCGCGGTGTGTTTCTCGAGATCCGATGAATTGTGGATTTGTGATCACATTATCAATGATATATATTTGAGTCTTTGCTGATTTCTTATATGCATGATTTGATATCCTTGTAAGTCTCTTCGAGTCTTGGGTTTTGTTTGGCCATCTAGATCTACAATTCTTGCAATGGAGAAGTGCTTGGTTTTGGGTTCTACCATGTGGTGACCTTTCCCAGTGACAGTAGGGGCAGCAAGGCACACATCAAGTAGTTGCCATCAAGGGTAAAAAGATGGGGGTTTTATCATTGGTTTGAGATTATCCCTCTACATCATGTCATCTTGCTTAAGGCGTTACTCTGTTCTTATGGACTTAATACACTAGATGCATGCTGGATAGCGGTCGACGTGTGGAGTAATAGTAGTAGATGCAGAAAGTATCGGTCTACTTGTTTTGGACGTGATGCCTATAGATATAATCATTGCATAGATATCGTCACGACTTTGCGCAGTTCTATCAATTGCTCGACAGTAATTTGTTCACCCACCGTCTACTTGCTTTCATGAGAGAAGCCACTAGTAAACACACTACAAGGATACCCCTAGTAAAGCAACACAAAATTTACAACATTTTAACTATACGTTGCAAAATTCACATTAGATACGCATATAATCGGTGCCTCATATGTGTTGTAGTTTTCCACCTCCTGCCTACTTGTGGTATATATATATGAAAAAAGGTTAAACAGAGGAAAAGGACAAATATGTGCGAGAAAGACAACCCTCGATTCCCCTCGTCTCTCCCAAATCGCCGCCAACAACCGCCTCATATCCCTACGAACCACCTCGCCACCGGGACTCCCCTTACCTCCTCCCACCTCAAAGTTCCTGAGGCTGTCGGATCCTCAGCACCCCCGTCCTCCCATCCCTCTCAAGGCCCATCTCTCTCTCCCCCTGACGACCACCGGGAAGCACAGCAGCAGTCCCCTCGCACCGTGGAGCCCTCCCATCCGGCAAGATCTAGTGCTCGCGGCCACCAAATACCAACCGTGATCCTTCCTCGCATCCCATGGCTAGGTTTTCGTCCTTCTGATCCAGCGTCTGTGGCCATGTCGGCCTCTTATCCACCTGCATGCCATGGCGGTCATCTCTTGTTACCTAGGTCGCCTCTTCTAAAATATCATGATTTTGTTTCTTTGGTTTGAATGGATAGTAGCTTATTCCCGATTGTAATTGTTGTTGTTTTATTGTTAAATAAATTGTTTGGAAGTTGCCGGAGGCAAAACTGCGTGCACGTGGTCGGGGTGGCGATGGCGGCTATGTTTGGTCTTGTCGCTTTTCCTCTTCCCGTTGAAACCGATGCAGGTAAACATTGGGATAAAGTTCCAGACCTCCCTTCTATTGACTGTTCTTTCTTGTTATGCATGTCTTTTCACATACATCCTACCCTGTTTTTATTGATGGAACAGTGAGTTCGTTTTTACCCTGTGACATGGTCCGAGAAATAGTCTATCATTTTCGCTTCTTTATCTCGTGTAGCTTGCAGTTGTCCAAGTGAGTAGTTGATTCCAGGTGTGGGAGATTTAACTTGGACCATCTTCACATGTATTTTGTGTTCATCAAGTATTATGATGTGCTGATCCGTCGAGTTGAGATTTAGTTTTTTCATGACCATGCTGGTATGTGTTGATCCTGTCAATAACTTGCCCTATCTTTGATTATACTATAATAGATGTGATGTGCACGTAAGTGCCCTCTTTGTTTACCCTTTTGTCTAAACCAAAGCTTGTTTACTAAGCTACTTTTATTCCAGTTTCTATGGATTACTCATGAGATTATTTATAACAATTTACTCCTGCAAATATTTGCGCCTCTCTCTACTGTCTATATGCATAAGTAATTCCTGAAATTAGTTGTTCCATTGTTAAGCTCTAGCAAATCTTTCGTTTCATGTTGCTAAACTTGATTAATTATTCTCTCGTGGTTTTAAATATCAAAATATATGCCAAAAAATAAAGTACAGTTGCATTTGGTTGTAGCGGCCTTAGATGATGCTTCTGAAGTCGGCAATAATGCGGTGTTTCTTGGGATTAACTAAACACCCGACTTCAGTTGTGCCATTTCTGGTTTTAATCCATTGGCCGCATAAGAACTTTTATGGCTGAGATCGAGTTATCTACATGGTGATGTATGCACCCTGATACTAGATGTCGGTGACTTGCTGCATTTCGTAGTGCGCGTGTGATGTTATGTGCTTTGTATACTAACAACATACAAGAATGTAATAGATTGACTATTGTTTTGTAAAAAAACAGGAGAGTCTAAAGGGAATGAATGCCATTTTCCATACTGCATCTTTCGTTTCAAATATTTTTGTGAAAGTATTAGTGGTACTGGAGCGCATGGGGAATGCCCATGTTCTTATGAGTTTTGTTTTCCTTTTTTCGAGATTTAGGATGATTTAATTAAGATAGTTTGGCAAAAGTGAAACACTATTTTTTTATATGGTTTTTAAAAATATATTTTTCTTTGTTGTCCATATGGACGGGCGCGGCAAAGCGTTCCTTCATGTTCTAGTATGTACATTTACTCTCTGGTTCATTCATCCTGATGTATGTGCAAAACTATCTAAGTAACCCAGGGATAAATTCATTGAGCCACATGTAAAGTTTCCAAGATAGTAACTAGGACACATAGAATAGAGGAATATAGTTGGCTCTTATTTCATTAAGTAGGAATGGAACGTGATGAAGCTTTACTTGTGTTGTGTTGTTCTAAAGATGCATGCGACACCTGTAACCTTTTCCCCTTGGTTTTGCAGCTGCACGCACCGACTAGATGCTAGGGGACGCCATAGAGCAAGTTGAGTTCATGGAGCAAGTCATGGACGATGTCATGGAAGGTATACTTTCTCTCCTCTCCCTATCGTGCTACTGCTCTTTGTGTCCATGGCCATTGAGCCATGCCATGTTCTATGCTGTTGTCCATGCAAATTGATAGGGTTTGGGGTTGTAGGTTTCAGTGGATTTGTTTAGCAATAAATAAATCTGTTGGTTTGCATAAAAGAAGTTTGATTCTAGGTGTACAGAATTAGTAGTGGATCTCTAGGCTGATGACGACACTCTAAATTTGTTTCAATGCATTTGGGGCTGTAGGTTTGTTCCAAAGCATGGTTAGCACGGTAGGTTTTTGTATTTCTTGTAGGATGGCTAACACCAGCTAGAGCTAAATGTTTTGGTTCAGTTTCAGGTGGCTAAAACCGTTCTAGTTCAGTTGTGCAAACTAATTGGTGATCCCATATTTAAACTTGATGATGCTGAAATTATAAATTAATTCTAGGCAGTGCATGTTGACAAGGCACGTGTGAATACTAGATATTTTGTTTGGAGTCGCAAAAATTGCAATACACTCGGTAATGCATAAAAACAAAGATTGCATGGCCTTCAACCTTTGTACATGTCTAATATCCTGCCTCTATCACTACTTGCACCATATTAATGCATTGTGTGTTAACAATTTATTTTTTATTTTCTCTGTAGATTCAAAAGATATATGGATGAATATATGGGTGCATGGCAAGTATACTGCAATGATGGTAATGATGATGATGATGATGATGATGATGATTATGGATGCTTTCAGTTTTAGTTAAGTTGCAAGGATGTTGTTCTTGTTGGATGATGTTCCTAGGTCAAGTTTGAGCTTAGTTGTAGGAATGTTGATGGATACTTTCAGTTTATGATTGGATGTCAAGAAAATAATTATATTATGCATCACATGCAGATGATGTTCCTCGTGTAATATCCGCTAGTGTAATCCAACAGTTTTATCCAATATATATTTTCTTCCTCACTTGATATACATATATTTATCACCATTATGTGGAGCATTGGTTTAACTGTTTGCAATGTATAAAATATTATTCACGTTATAAATGTACGAACACCTAAAGCGTTGCAAATTCTCTATTGCCCAACAATGAGATTTGGATTCTTGTACATTGAGCACCAGCATATAAAAGTGTTGTAAAAGTTGGTTTTATGTGTTGTACTCTTGCAACGTTTCCTTTTACCAACGACAGTATAAGCGTTGCATTATGCGCTAGCAACACTAGATAAGGCTACGCATCGCAAACCGTTGGTAAAGAAACTAACAACATATATATGGACTTTTAGATACGGAAAAAAGCGTTGCTAGAGGTGGGGTCATGTTGTAGTGACACTACGGCCCCCGGGTCTATTCACATCCATCGTTTACACCTCCGCTGTTACTTTGCTTTGTTACTTTGTTGCTTTCAGTTCTCACTTGGCAAACAATCTATAAGGGATTGACAACCCCTTCATAGCGTTGGGAGCAAGCTTTTGTGTTTGTGCAGGATCTTGTGATACTCCTCCACCGGATTGATACCTTGGTTCTCAAACTAAGGGAAATACTTACCGTCGCTGTGCTACATCACCCTTTCCGCTTCGAGGGAACACCAACGCAAGGCTCCAAGGCTACGGGGGAAATCCTTTGCATACTTGCCTAGGAAGTCCCTTAAGGCGTAGCCGCAGCTGAAGGATTCCTGGTGTCGTCGACACTACTATTTTTGGCACCGTTGCAAGGGGAAGCACATGTGACATCAATCGTCACCATCACCGGCGCGTCGTCACGCTGCCAGAGAACTCATCTACTTCCCCATCTATCTTGCTGGATCAAGAAGGCGGAGATCGTCATCGAGCTGTACGTGTGCTGAACGCGTAGGTGTCGTCCGTTCGGCGCTAGATCGGAACGGATCGTGGGACGACGGTGATTTGGATCACGAAGCTGTTCCACTACATCAGTCGCATTTCTTAACGCTTCCCGCCTAGTGATCTACAAGGGTATGTGGATCCGATCTCCCTCTCGTAGATGAACATCACCATGATAGGTCTTCGTGTGCGTAGGAAAATTTTTGTTTCCCATGCAACGTTCCCCAACACTCTAGCCCTCTCGGGAGCTGAGCCGACTATTTTCGGCGCCGCGCCAGGCATCCTCAGCACATCAATAACATAATTCTGCATGACATGGAATCACGCCCATGACGCCCGCTGTGGCGGCGCGAGATGAGGGGGTTTTGGGATGAGGGGAGTGATGGACCGAGCATTGCCCCATAGGGAGGAACACCCATCCTAGAGGCGAGGACACCATCGTGTGGGCCGCCGCCGTGGCGGATCCAGTGCCAGCAAGCCAGATCGGCCGGAGCCAAGGCCCAAGCCCCGTTCGCCTCATCCAGGGCCTCCTAGGCCCCAGGCAAGAGCGTCGGCTTGGCCCCTACCCCGCAACCATCCACGCGCAATGGGCCGACGCACGAAGCAAAGCAACCCTAGCTGGCCCAGTCCTCGGGGTGGGAGCATCCCCTCCCCCATGATCCGAGCCAGCCGGCGACAACGGTGGCACCTCCAAGGCATGCGACGATGGGACAAAGGCCACACTGGCGAGGGGCAGCCGCATGCCCAACGATGACGACGGCATCACCCCAACCGGTAGGGAAAGTGGCGCGACAACCAAGGCCCTAGCCTCCATGCCAATTGCAGCGAGCCGTGCGGCCCAGGCCAGGTGACCCGCAGCCATCACTGAAGCGCACATCCCCGCCTGAAGCCTTCGTCGCATGACCGTCGGTCGGGCCAGACCTAAGAACTCACCAAACTATGACGACGCTAAGGCAACCGACAGCTCCACCAGACTATTTGCGTCCGCCTCCTCCTCATCGTCTTCAACATCCGCCCACCAGAAGGGGGCTGGGCGCGGCCTCTAGCTTGGCCTCGATGCGGGAAAAACACTATCCACGTGCCCGCAAACCCGACCAGGCGCGCCGACGGCTCCGGCGGCCATGTTGCCGGCGGGAGCACAGAGGAGAGGGCGAATTTCAGATCGCCTCGAATCCACCGCTTCAATACAACCCCCTTGAGGCCTCATTCGGCAAAAGAGTTTTTACAGCCCCTAAAGAGTTGGGGATTGTAGGGGATTTGGTGATCCCCTTTCCTTCACCCAATCCCATCAAATCCCTCCCATCCCAATCCCCCACATTCACTTCACATACAAATACTGTTTCACGGGTGGGGATTGTCTTTGCACTATTAGATAATCAAGATAAAAATGTGATCTTTTTAGATCAGCACATCAATAACATAATTCTGCATGACTTGGAATCCGTCCCTTATCACAAAAACACTTCATCACATCCATAACATAATTTAGAGACAAAGATTATTGGATAATCAAAATAAAAATGTGATCATCACAACAACATCATAATTCTACATCACATTCACGACATTCTTTTGCAACAAAATAATGCAACATAGCCACACAATAGCTTTCCCTTTGATGATGTTTACATCCAACTGATAATGCAACAAATGTCTACTTGATCAATAATTATGTAGTTGCAAATCAAGCAAGGCTGAGTATTATTGCATACAAACAAAGGACTAGAAATGATGTTGGAATGGAGATAAGTTGCTCTTTTGATGTCATGGTCATCCAGTTTTTGAGCGGCCAAATCGTGCTTTCTTGGGTGCGTCAGAACCTCGTGAAACAAAAAAAAAGATGATCATGCTTGTTTATACTTGAAAGAGCGTTAATTTCTCACCCAGCTATAAAAAGATGAGGTACACATCCCAATCTTTTACCCATTAATTAATAAAGTATGCTGCCAATCCTAATTTATATCTAAGCTGAGTCATAATTCAGTTGAACATGGAACCATTTAACTTGTGCTGGCACTCCCTAATAGGATAATAAGGGCTAGTTCTTTTGTAGCTTCTAGTAGATTATTATCAAAATAAGCCAAAAGCTAAAAAGAACTCGATTTGGAGAAGTTGGCTTAGCTTATTTCCACCCCTCTCTCCTTCACAAGGAAAAAAAGTTAGGGGAGAGTGGCTTCCCGCAACTTCTGACATAAACCCGAAGGGGTATAGGGAACTTGCCCTGTTGTTTGCTCAATTTACAGTAAATGTGCCACCGCTCAGATCTGAGGCTAGACTTATCGATCCCCATCTCGCATTGAGGCTTTCGCTTCCACGCAGCAGAGAGAGCCGGCGCCGGCGCCGATGCCCTGCTCCTCTGCTCCTCGACACGACAAGCTCCAGCAACACGGTCGGCGGGTAGGCCTCCATCTCTAGCTGCTTCTCCTCCCTCGGGCGCGACCCCTCCCATCCCCCGGTCTCCAGCAGCAGTTTCGGATCAGTCCGACATGCGCTCATCTCTGGTGGCCGACACCCCACTCCGGATGAAGGACCCCGTTCTCCTTCCCCTCGCTGCAGTCCGTGGTAGTGAGCCCGAGCATTGGGTCGTCCAGCAAGGTATCAGACTATCGTTGCAATTTTTCATCTTGTTTGCTATGATGGTTGCTCACTGATTCGGTGATGCTAGATGGTTGCTCACGGATCGGCCACTAGTATGAGTAGTAGATGGTTGGTGTGATTGTGCTTTGGCTTGATTGTTCAAAGCAATATATGTACTACTAGATGGTTCCTCACTGTTATGTTGTATATGTCTATTGATGGCCTATTTGTCCTAATTTTTTGAAGAGATCTCATTTAATATGAACAACAATATAGTCCAAGGGCATTACAGACTTTTCACTGACAATACCATAGATAAGCAGAGAAAACGGTCACTCAAAAGAACTAGCTACCTTATGGTCTGGAGCTTATTTCTATGGGAGCTTATCTTGAGCTTATATTCAAAGGAGCTTATTTTCACTGCACAACTCAAAAGAACTGGCCCTAACTTTATTGTTGTTGCTACCTTATCAGACATTAAGGCCAAATCCTGCGGCCCAAATTTACCAATAAGTAGTAACTACTCCCTCCGTTTCTATTTTGCCTGCGTATAAATTTTCTGTGTTTTTTCCGCAATAGTCTACGGGCTCCCTTCATTTAGCCCTCCGTTCCAATGTTGCCCCTCTATTGCACTGCTCTGTTGAATCTGTGAGCCAATCCGTTGCATGTGTAGAGAGAAATTAGTGGGCAATCTAGCGGCATGCAAAGCGGGCCAGGCATGCAAAGCGGGCCAGGGACGCATGCAGAGGAGGGCCAATCCATTCACGAACAAATTTATTGCATGTCAGTTTTCTTGCCATCAACGCAGGGGCAAAACATTCTAAAAAAGCTCAGTTATTGCCTCCTTGGTATGCGATCTGGCTCTTATGCACAAAGAAAATGAAATCGGAGGGAGTACTTGCAGTTTTATTGCCTATTTTGGTAGCCTTATCACCATAAACCCTGCTTGCCAAATGCACAACAACCTCCTGGGTCTAAATTGTTGAGTAATTAGGCACAACTAGTCGTCAACCCGTGCATCTGCACGGGCTAGTAATTTTAATATCAGATATGATAAATATGTGAAAAATTCATATGTCAAACAATAATATTGAATATTTTGACAAAAGTTACTATTATTACACTTGCATGTGTAACTTGGTTGGACATAGGGTCTAACGCAATTACATTGCTCTGACTATTTTATAATTGTATTGTTTACGTATAATTGTATTTCAATGACATAAACACTGTTGTTGTGTGTTGGCAAACAACCTCAGATGTATATACGATATGTGAAAATATGGACGTACTACTTTATAAAGGATCAATAAAGGTATATGTGTTATATATCTTGGTAGAAAACATGGTTACGAACGCACGTGTTGTTGCATGTATTCGTGACCTATAAATTTCTAGAAGGTATAAAGTTCAAGTGCCCTATTTTACTATATATCTTCCTTACTTACCCTACCAAAAGAATACATACATCTTTCTTTTAGCCATGGAAGCATCAACGAACTATACAGAGTATGTTATATATTTAAAAATGATATTGTCGTATATTCTAATTATACTATGAGCACCATAAATTAGTAAGATTAGAAGTTCTTGTCCTTACCAGCAAATTCTTAGACAATTCATGTTTTTATCAATATGGATTGTCGTTCTTAATATTTTCTGTCCAACTAATGCCTATATAGTAGAGATAGTCATGTGTTTATATGAGATATTTGAGGCGCGTCATACATCCAGATTCTTTTTATTATTGCAGAAATTTATAAGTATTTAAAGATGGTTTAATAGCTAACTTTCTCTTTGTTGTAAGGACAAACAAAAGACATGGTGAACGACGAATGTGTAACAAACTAAAAAAAATCATCGTACCTCCAAAGGACAATTTAAAGATTATCCATATTGCCATTCGTGATTAATATTGAATCCCAAAGTGTGGCTATTTTATCCATGATTATTTATTTCTTTCTTCTCATACACTCAGATAAAGTTCTATATAAGGCTATTTTAGTTTTCACCATGATGAAATTGAAGAGAGATAATTTGACATACATTCGTTCCTATAAATATTTTACAGAAGAGTACAACTATGAAAACTGATTGGTGAGATGCGGATTGTAGGAGAAACTCGTGCCGTGTGGTTGATGGGATGTCTATTATGTTCAACCACAAAATTGTTGCCGATGACAACATGCACGTGTGTACACACAAGAGGCTTGAGATGGGTACCTTTGATGGGATGTCGCTGACATGTCCAAGCGAAATTCCGGAGAAGTTGTTACTACAAGATCCTGCGAGAAAGAATCTGTTGAAATAGTTCCTAGAGAGAGACAAAAAGGTTCGTAGAAGTGATTGGTTCATTGCAAAAAGAAGAAAAGTAAGTGCGCTACTTCCTCCGTCTAGGCTTATAAGGTATGCACTTCATTCTAGGTTGACAATTTAGCTAACTAAATATGTATTATATTTCATAAAAAATATATGTTTACAAACTATATCAGCTTAAGAATTCAATTATATACTTTTGATGACATACAACTTATACTTAGTTAGTCACATGATCTAGAACTACACGGATGCCCTATAAACCAAGACAGAGGGAGTATTATTTATGTTGCCCCAATCGCATCTCACATTATCTTTTTTTTCTCCATCTACATACTCCAACTCTAAGATAGGTCCGACATCACCACAAACTTTCGAATGGAAAACAATCAAATTGGTTACTATCCATAGAGATCAATTATATGAATGCTAGGATTGCACCTTTGACATGAGAAGAAGAATAAACCGAGGTTGCTACAATACCCCATGAGCAGACAAATTTCTTCAAGATATAAGCACATACATGGGAATAGGTAGAACATTGAGCGCTCTATGTTTAATCGTACACAATTAATCCCCATCAACAGAATTGATTTGAGATGTTAGAAAAAAATACAACTTGAATCTTGCATTTGTTTGATGGAACCTCATCATATATTCATGTATGCAAAAGATCCGTACTGGTTTGTATAGACATAGGTCAAGCAAAAGAATGCTGCTAGATTGAACGTTCGACATGAGAAGTAGAACTAATCCGAGGTTGTGATGATCCTCGAAGAGTGGACAAATTCTGCCAGATGTTAGCACATAACAGGGCAATAAGAGAACATCCAGTGCTCCATGCATAATCACATCACATCGTTCACCTTTGGCGGAATTGATCTGAGCATCCATATTGCAACAAAAAAAATATTTGAATCTTGCCTTTGGTTGGTCGATTGGAGCACATGTATGTGTCAATACCTGAATCATCATCGCTTGAGTGTCAGATAGAAGAAGCAGAACTGTACCGTACGAATAGATGTTGATCAATCTTCCAATTTTCTACTCAATCGTACCCTAGGAAGAGAAGATCTATTATAAGAGAGATTAGGGTCTGGGTAGGTGACAAATAGGAAGGGGTGAAGATAAAAAATAGATTAGGAAACAGGCGGAATTGATCTCAGCAGGCGTATTCCAGAAAAAAAGTATTTGAATCTTGCCTCTGATTGATCGATCTGTGCATGTGCATATGTCAATACCTGAATCCTGAATCATCACCACCTGAATCTCCGGCAGAGGAAGAAGTGTTCCTGTTGATGGATCTTACACTTCTTTCACGATCGCTGTAGGAAGAGAATTACGTGTGACATTGAGAGAGAGAGAGTTAGGCCATGGTCAGAGCTTTTCACGTGAGGGTTTCTTAGAGCGACGTGAGATATTTATGGAATTGGCTAATGGAAGAGAGATACATGTTTTTTTATTTCTAATTGAAGAGATATGCATGAGACGTGAGAGGTTGAAAGATAATGGTCATTCGAGATAGATACGTGACGCGACAGATTTTTAGAGTTGGGTCATGGAGAGAGATACATTTTTTTTCTTCTTATGTGAGTCGATCTAGACCGTAATTATTCGGTCCCACCAGATTAACGGTCCGTAAAATCTAATTAATGTGGTAATTTCTGGAAAGTCTTTAATTAGTATAGGTCTAGATTTCCATGATTAATTCCAGAATATAAAGCATGATGATACCAGCTACTAACATGTGAAACTCTGACATACTAGATGCAGCAGACAACATGAATAGCAGCAAGACCGTATAGCAAAACATGTACGCATCTAACATGTTCATCGGGCTAACGGGAACACGACGCATGTACCGAACGTTTGTAGAGGAAGCAGATGTGTTCGGTGCAGCTAAGTTGTTGACGATGACGTTGGCGATGATGGGATGAAGTAGACGACGCTTGAGGCGGCGGTACACAGCACCGCCCGACTTGCTTGGTAGACGACCCGTTATGGAAGCAGCGAGCAGTCGCACAGAGCGCTTCCCGAAAACCTAATTCGCCCTCTCCCATACAGGATTGCAAAGGCGACTGGTTCCGGAGACCTGCTCTCTCGTTTGCCGATGGACGCCGGCGCTTGGGATGAGGTAGACTATGATGGCAGCGCAAGTTGTGAGACGAGGCAAAACCCTAGATGGTTTTCGGTATGTCTTTGGCCGACCCCGATAAGCTGTATATATAGGAGGACCAAGCTCGGTTCCCTGTCGCGGCCACGTCTCAAACCGACTTGGTTTCCAAGTCGTATACTTACCGGACAAGAAATTAACTTGTGTTCCAAGAGATAAAAAATAAAACGGCAAAAGGTAGCCGCGCCCCCGCAAGGCATCAGACCGGAATTTGGCGGACCATTCACGCGCATGTCGCACGTACGCCCTGCCCTGCCCTGCCAGGCTAGGCCAGATGAGCCAGCGCGCGCGTGTGGTTCTCTCCTTTCTCTTCTCAACACACACTTAGAGTGGTGGGGAGAACTCGCTATATAAAGAGGTCCAACACTTCCTCCACTAGCGGTATGGGAGTAAACTTTAGCACCACCACACCACCACTTGCCATTTTATTCATGGGCTCAATTTGAGATTTCAGAATTTTGTAGATGGGCCAAGCCCATTTAATTCTAACAATCCCCCACCAAATCTCAAATACCCACTTAGAGATTTGTCTTGTCTCTCCACTTGTTTAATATACCAGTGTTTCTGCAGAGACTATTAAGTTGAACTTCTGCCTAGAACTTTAAGCTACATCCATCCACAACTTGACAATGGACTATGCCTTGAATTGCTAGTTTTGTGTGAACATGTTTCACTCAAAGTCTTAACCAGTACCTGGGTGCTAGTAGGCTACCCCGCGGTTTGGAGCATATACGTCGTACTCCCTGGTCTCTTCGTGAGCTTACTAGAGATTACCCAAATCTCCTATATTGCGACATTTTACAATCGGAGCTCATATAGGTGTGTTCTTTCAAGATTGTTCTGTAGGACAACATCTTTGCTATAATAGCCAATAGAATCACATTAAGGCATGTTGCCAACCTGCCTTACAGTACTTAAGCCTTACAGCTCTGAATGTTTTGCATCTTCACTTAGAGACGGTCACTTATTACTCTCCTCTGTTAACCAATAACTTGTTCTTCTCAGGTCCTAATTCACGGGATCTCCGATCACAAAGGTTGGGTAACTACTATGGTGTAACGTCTATGGGTCTCATACCCATTTCCCTAGATGCACTATGTATCACATTGCGTGATAGTCCCTTTGTAAAAGGATCTGTCAGGTTTTTGTCTGTTTGAATATACGTAACAATTATTACTCCGAAGTTTCTCAACTTCCTGACATATTTTAAACGTCTCTTCACGTGCTTGCTGATTTCGCGTTATCCTTACAATTATTCACTTTAGAAATAACCGTTTGGTTGTCAGAATTCATAAGAATAGCCTGTACAGGTTTTTCAACCACATGCAAGTCCATCAAGAGTTCACACAGCCATTCTGCGTCTATAGTGGATGTGTCTAACGCAATTAGTTTTGCTTCCATAGTTGACCTTGTCAATATGGTTTGCTTGCAAGACCTCCATGACATTGCACCACCTCCATGAGTAAATACATACCCACTTGTAGCATAGAGTACATCAACAATAGAGATCCAATTTGAATCACTATATCTTTCCAGCACAGCGGGGTGCCCTGAATAGTGAATTCCATAACTCATAGTACCTCTCAGATAGTGCAAGACCCTTTCTAGTGCATGCCAATGATCATTACCCGGGTTGGACATGAACCTACTCAGTTTTCTCACAGCAAAAGAGATGTCTGGTCTTGTAGCGCTAGCTAGGTACATGAGTGAACCGACAATTTGAGAGTATCTTAATTGCTCTCTCGTTTCTTTCTTGTTCTTTCTAAGTGTCACCCTGGGATCATAAGGTGTTGGAGAAGGCTTGCTATCCATAAAGCCGAAGCGGCTCAAGACCTTCTCAACATAGTGAGATTGCGTTAGAGTAATCTCACTCTCATCCTTAATAAGTTTGATGTTTAGGATCACATCGGCTTCTCCCAGATCTTTCATGTCAAAACTCTTTGATAGGAAAGTCTTGACCTCATTGATCACAACAATGTTTGTACCAAAGATCAATATGTCATCCACATATAAACATAATATGACACTATTGGCTCCACCATTGCGATAGTAGACACACCTATCAGCCTCATTAATGGCAAATCCCGCATAAGTCAAAGTTCTTTCAAACTTCTCATGCCATTGCTTAGGTGCTTGTTTCAGAGCATACAAAGATTTTAGCAACTTGCACACCATTTTCTCTTCTCCTTTTACCACAAACCCATCAGGCTGATCCATATAAATTTCCTCTTCCAACTCTCCATTTAGGAAAATTGTCTTTACATCCATTTGATGAATGATCAGACCATAAGAGGCAGCCAGGGAAATTAGCACCCAATGGTGGTTATTCTAGCAACAGGTGAATAGGTGTCAAAGTAATCTTCGCCTTCTTTCTAAGTGTAGCCCTTGGCCACAAGTCGTGCCTTGTACTTATCAATAGTACCATCAGGCCTTAACTTCTTTTTGAAGACCCATTTACAACCTACAGGTTTACAACCATAAGGTCGTTCAGTTAACTCCCAAGTTCCATTAGAATGAATTAAGCCCATCTCATTATGAACAACTTCTTTCCAATCATCTACATCTGGAGACGCATATGCCTCTTCAATAGACTTGGGAGTATCGTCCACAAGGTATACAATGAAATCATCACCCAAGGATTTTGCAACCCTTTGTCTCTTGCTCCTTACAGGAGCTTCATCGTTATCCTTATCATGGACTTCCTCGGGTGTTTGTTCAATATAATCATCAAGTGTACTAGATTTAGAATTTAACTCTGAAGAAAATCTAGCAATGCTATGCATATCTTTCATGGGAAATATATTCTCAAAAAATGTTGCATCACGAGATTCCATTACACTATCTACATGCATATTAGGAACATCAGATTTAACTACTAAAAATCTATAAGCAATGCCCCGATGAGCATAACCAAGAAAAATACAATCCACTGTAATTGGTCCAAGTTTGCATTTCTTGGGGATAGGAATATTGACCTTTGCCAAACATCCCCAAGTGCGCAGATAAGAAAGTGATGGTTTTCTCCCAACCCACTCTTCATAAGGGGTTTTCTCTTTATTTTTGTTAGGAACTCTATTCAGGACATGACATACAGTCAACAAAGCCTCCCCCCACTATGCCTTAGATAAACCAGCAGTGTCTATCATGGCGTTCACCAAGTCAGTCAACGTGCGGTTTTTCCTCTCGGCAATCCCGTTTGATTCAGGCGAATAGGGAGGCGTCCTCTCATGAATAATACCATGTTCCTCACAAAATTCATCAAAAACTTTGGAAAAATATTCTCCACCACGATCCGACCTAAGACGCTTGATCTTTCTCTGTAATTGATTTTCAACTTCAGCTTTATAAATCTTAAAGTAATCGAGAGCTTCATATTTAGTTTGCAACAAATAAGTATAGCAAAATCTAGTCGCATCATCAATCAAACTCATGAAATATTTCTTTCCACCTTTTGTCAACACACCATTCATCTCACATAGATCAGAATGTATGAGTTCTAGAGGTGCCAAGTTTCTCTCTTCCGCAACCGTGTGAGGCTTTCGAGGTTGCTTCAATTGCACACAACTATGGCACTTAGAACCTTTGGCAAGTGTGAAATTAGGAATTAAACTCATACTGGATAGTCGAGACATTAAACCAAAATTAATATGAAACAAACGAGAATGCCAAACACTTGTATCATCATTAATACTAGCACAAATTTGGTTTACTGACTTATTGCAAAAATCTGAAAGGGAAAAGCGGAACAAGCCTCCGCACTCATAGCCTTTACCTATAAATTGTCCAAATCTCGACAGAATTACTTTATTTGACTCTAAAGCTACCTTAAACCCATCTCAACATAGAAGGGAGCCGCTAACTAGATTATTGTTCATAGTAGGGACATGTTGCACGTTCCTTCGTTGCATGATCTTTCTCGAAGTAAACTTCAGATCCACCATGCCAATGCCACGAACAAAAGCATGCGACCCATTCCCCATTAGGACGGAAGAATCCCTTGCGACCTGATAAGAAGTAAACAAAGAGACGTCAGCACACACATGAACGTTAGCTCCTGAATCAATCTACCATGAAGATGATTGAAATACTGAAAGCACAATAGGTAAATTACCATACCCATCAGTATTTCTAGCGGTCACCATGTTGACTGTCTTGGAGCTAGTTTTCCCTCTGCGGTCTGCGTGTTCTGGGCATTCCTTGGAAAAGTGTCCGAGCTTCCTGCAGGCGTAGCACTCTAGCTCAGCCTTGTTGAACTTCTTCTTCTTGAAGGTAGTAGTCTTTATAGGCTTGTTGAAAACAGGCTTGTTCTTTCCTTTGTTCTTGTTCTATGGGAACCTTTGTACCATGTTGGTAGTAGGTTGAACCTCACCTCCTTTCTCACTAGTGTCTTTAGCCCGAGCTTTCTCTTCAACATCAAGAGATACAATCAGATTTTCAAATGATATCTCTTGTCTCTTATGTTTCAGAGAAGTGGCGAAGTTCCTCCATGAAGAAGGCAACTTTGCAATAATGCACCCAGCCACAAATTTATCGGGTAGATCACACTTCAGGAGTTCCAGTTCCTTCACAATACACTGTATCTCATGAGCTTGTTCAACCACAGAACGGTTATTCACCATCTTGTAGTCGTGAAAATTCTCCATGATGTACAATTCACTGCTTGCATCTGTAGCACTGAATTTAGCCTTCAGTGCAACCCACAGTGTCTTTTCATCTTGTATGTGCATGTACACATCACACAGACGGTCAACAAGAATACTCAAAATGCATCCCACAAACATAGTGTTGGCTTCCTGGAACTTCCTGTGATCTTCATCAGAGGCTCCCTCTGGCATGCCAGCACTAAACTGGAAAACTTTAAGAGCAGTAAGACAGAGCATGGATCTCACTTCTCACCTCTTGAAGTGCACACCGGTAAACTCATCCGGCCTCAGTGCATCAGAAAATCCAGCCATAGTTAACTCAGGAAATTGCCCACAATTAGGTTTTTGGATAGTTGAGTAATTAGGCACAATTTCCATGATTAATTCCAGAATATAAAGCATGACGATACCAGCTACTAACATGTAAAACTCTAACATAATAGATGCAGCAGACAACATGAATATCAGCAAGACTATATAGCAAAACATGTACGCATCTAACATGTTCATCAGGCTAACGGGAACACGACACACGTACCGAACATTTGTAGAGGAAGCAGATGTGTTCGGTGCAGCTACATTGTTGACGATGACGTTGGCGATGACGGGACGAAGTAGACGACGCTTGAGGCGGCGGTATGCAACACCGCCCGACTTGCTTGGTAGACGACCCGTTGTGGAAGCAGCGAGCAGTTGCGCAGAGCGCTTCCCAAAAACCTAATTCGCCCTCTCCCGTACAGGATTGCAAAGGCGACTGGTTCCGGAGACCTGCTCTCCCGTTTGCCGTTAGACGACGGCGCTCGGGATGAGGTAGACTACGATTGCGGCGCAAGTTGTGAGACGAGGCAAAAACCCTAGATGGTTTTCGGTGTGTCTTTGGCCGACCCCGATAAGCTGTATATATAGGAGGACAAAGGTCGGTTCCGTGTCGCGACCACGTCTCAAATCGACTTGATTTCCAAGTCGTATACTTACCGGACAAGAAATTAACTTGTCTGCCAAGACATAAAAAATAAAACGGCAAAAGGTAGCCACGCCCCCGCAAGGCATTGGACCGGAATTTGGCGGACCATTCACACGCATGTCGCACGTACGCGCCGCCCTGCCGAGGCGAGCAAGCGCGCGCGTGTGGTTCTCTCCTTTCTCTTCTCAACACACACTTAGAGTGATGGGGAGAACTCAATATATAAAGAGATCCAACACTTCCTCCACTAGCGGTATGGGACTAAACTTTAGCACCACCACACCACCACTTGCCATTTTATTCATGGGCTTAATTTGAGATTTCAGAATTTTGTAGATGGGCCAAGCCCATATAATTCTAACATAAATTGCATGCCAAATACACAACAATCTCCCTTCTTTCAGCACACAACAAGAGTTGTACGTCCATTGGCAGCCAAACATGTGCCCAAGTTCATGCTAAGGGAGGGCAACTATTTTTTTTGTTTAATGTCTATCATGCAGGACTAAATTATTATTTTCTCCTGCAAAAGAAGTGGACTGTTTTACTCACTCTCAAAACTCATAATATAACGTTAGTACTGTTGGTAGCACCTCCCAACTAAGATCCTAATTAACATCTCTACATACCTACACATGTATAGATCAACTAGTCTCCATAGCAGAAGATTCCAAAGAGTGAGTAAATCTTTACTAGCATAGTAAATAAAATGCTTATTTTGGAACCAGTATATCAGATGATGATCTGTCAAATAGCTCTTCTATATCAAGGTTCAAAGAGTGATGCAATTTGCATTGTTCTAACCAGCGTGCACACACACAAACCCCTAGAATTCAGATGCCATTTTAATCAACCTTAGGGCCGAGAAAACATCATCAACTACTAATTGAACCCATATTAAAAAAAGAATTAGCAAGTATGAGTTGTTCTTGATCTTGATATAAATTTAACAAAGGAAGGCATCACCTCTCTAATCAAAGATGTAAGTGCATCTTAACTAGAAGCTGCAGACCAAAGCTATCAAGGCTATCAAAGCATATGGGCAAGAACTAAGAATATACAAGGCTATCAAAGAATCATATAGGAGCACACCAATGGTGAAACCCTAGACAGACGAGAGGGGAGGGGTGAGGTGAAACCAGCCCATACAGGCGAAAATGGCAGGTTTCCAAAAGGATCTAGACGTCGGAGGTGGTAGGGGCTGAGGCAGCGCGGAAGACGGTGGCTACAGAGTGGATGGCAACGGCGGCAATGGAGTGGACGATGATGACAACGACGGAAATGGAGTGGACAACGGCGGCAGCAAGAGCCAAGAGGCTTCGATATCCGAGGCAGCACTTGTGTGGCTCGACTTGACCGATTCGAGGAAGAGGGCGAACCGGCGGCAAACTACGGGAGGGAGCACGACAGAGGAGGCAGCTCCGTCACAGCCGAGGGGGAAATTTTGCGAGGGGTTAGGCCGTGTCTCCTCTCACGAGTACTGGAGGGTTCGAGGTGTAATTTTCGGGATGGACCGGTCTAATACCGGAGTACCGAATGGACGTGTGGGGAATTTTCAGGATTTCTATACCGGTCGGTAAAATATCCATTGGAGCCTGCAAATACATAAGTGCTGAACGAGGTGTGACCGGGGCTCGGGCGGGAAAACAACGTCATTGAACGTGAATCCAATGGTTCAAACCGAATCGGCCGAAGCTGGTTTTCATTTTTGCGATTTCCTCATGTATCGGCGATCCTAGATAAAACGAATGTTGGCACAGATCCCCTTGTATGTTGCACGTCGACGAGTGCTTTCCGTCAAGAGCACGCTTGTATTCGTCAGACTGGTCGAGTTACTTTTACGGGCGGATGTAAGCTGACTATGCAGACGTACAACGAAACAAGCAGGCAAGCAGCTCAATGGATTCTGGAGATACTCGCGTATGCTAGCTAGCTAGGAGCACCACTACGAGAACATGAGCTGATGGCTAAACCGGGCCTTGTCGCTCCTGCTGTGTATATTGCTATTGATCTGATTCTGATTGTACAAGGGGACTAGATACAGGTATATATAGAAGCTATCGTACCTACCACCTAGCCGACTCGACAACAAATACCAGTCCGTGCCGGACATGGAAGCCTAATCGTGATTAGTTCTAACAATCACCCCCCTAAACATGATTTCCTCACTTCACAGCTTGGACGCCGATCCTTCCCCGCATCTCCGTGAACTTCTGTCATCCCAAAGACTTGGTCAGGATATCTGCAAGTTGATCATCGGTGCAAACGTAGTTGACTTCCATCTTGCCTTCTTCCACGCACTGCCGTATGTAGTGATACCTCGTATCAATGTGCTTGCTCCTGTCATGATGCACTGGATTCTTACATAGAGCAATCGCAGACTTGTTGTCAACATAGAGCACCACTCCTTTCGGTTCCTTGTGTGTGAGGTCACCGAGTAGCCTTTCTAAAAACACACCTTGACACGCCGCGGTTGCAGCTGCAATATACTCCGCTTCACAGGATGATAATGCGACCACCTTCTGCTTTTGTGATAGCCAACTCACTATGCTCCCGCGCAAGAAATATGCCACTCCCGAGGTACTTTTACGGTCGTCCACATCTCCTGTCAGGTCACTATCACTATAGCCAAGTAGCTCCACCATCTCCTTCTTCTTCCCTCTCAAATAGACACAACCGAAGGTTGTTGTCCCTTTGATGTATCTGAGTATATGTTTCACAGGTCCCCAATGTTCCTTCGTGGGTGCTTCCATGAAGCGACTCACTATGCCAACGGAATAGGCCAAGTCTGGTCGTGTATTCACAAGATACCTTAGGCTTCCGACCACAGTCCTATACTCCGTTGCATCAACCATGGGTGCTTTGCTTCTCTTGCTAAGTTTAAGACGAGGCTCCATCGAAACAAAAGTTGGTTTGCAGTCCTCCATGCCACAGCTTTCAAGAATCTTCTTTGCATATGCCTCCTGACATAGTGTGATCCCCTCAGGCTTTTGTTGTACCTCAATCCCGAGATAGTAACTCAAGAGCCTTAGGTCACTCATCTTGAATAGCTCCTTCTTTTGTAGCTTGAATCTAGCAATCTCCTCCTCATCTGCTCCGGTTATCAAAAGATCATCAACATAGATGCTCACTAAGAGACGATCCTTGCCTTTGCCTCGCTTATACATAGCGTGCTCTAGTGGACTTTTCTCAAAACCAAGAGAAATCAGTGTACGGTCAAGCTTGATGTTCCATGCCCAAGGAGCTTGACATAGCTCGTACAATGCCTTGTGTAGTTTCAGCACCTTGTGTTCCTCTCCTTCTTTGATGTACCCCGGTGGTTGCTTGAGATAAACTTCTTCTTCCAACTCCCCGTTCAAAAACGCGGATTTTACATCCATGTGATGTAGCCTCCAAGATTCTTGAGCCGCGAGAGCTATAACTAGCCTCACCGATTCCATCCTTGTAACTGGGGCAAACACTTCTTCGAAATCCACACCTTGCTCTTGCATGTATCCCTTAGCTACGAGCCTTGCTTTGTACTTCACAAGATTTCTATCGACATCCTTTTTGACCTTGTACACCCACTTGAGCCCTATAATTTTATGGCCGTTGGGAGGATCCACGAGCTGCCACATTATGTTGTCTCGGATCGACCCCAACTCCTCATCCATAGCACGATGCCAACACCCCTCCGTGTTTGCTTCTTCAAACTTTGTCGGTTTCTCGACGCTAAGCAAACATTGTCGTCCTCTTCTTTTAATTTTCACCGAATTTATGGTTTGAAATGTTTCCTCTGGATATAAATCCACCACTGATCGAAGATGTACTGGTGTTGGCGGATGTTCCCTCGTCTCCTCTTTCGTCGAAGACGAAGAATTTGTTGGGGAACGTCGCATGGGAAACAAAAAATTTCCTACGCGCACGAAGACCTATCATGGTGATGTCCATCCACGAGAGGGGATGTGTGATCTACGTACCCTTGTAGACCGTACAGCAGAAGCGTTAGTGAACGCGGTTGATGTAGTGGAACGTCCTCACGTCCCTCGATCCGCCAAGCGATCAGTCCCACGATCTAGTGCCGAACGGACGGCACCTCCGCGTTCAGCACACGTACAGCTCGACGATGATCTCGGCCTTCTTGATCCAGCAAGAGAGACAGAGAGGTAGAAGAGTTCTCTGGCAGCGTGACGGCGCTCCAGAGGTTGGTGATGATCTCGTCTCAGCAAGGCTCCGCCCGAGCTCCGCAGAAACGCGATCTAGAGGTAAAAACGTGGAGATATGTGGTTGGGCTGCCGTGGCAAAGTTGTCTCAAATCAGCCCTAAAACCCCACTATATATAGGAGGGAGAGGGGGAGCCTTGCCTTGGGGTCCAAGAACCACCAAGGGGTCGGCCGAGCCAAGGGGGGAAGGTCTCCCCCCCCCCAAACCGAGTCCTAATTGGTTTGGAAGGTGGAGTCCTTCTTCCCTTTCCCACCTCCTCCTTTTTTTTCTCTCTTTGATTTTCTTCCCAATGCGCATAGGCCCCTTTCGGGCTGTCCCACCAGCCCAATAAGGGCTGGTGCGGCACCCCCAATACCTATGGGCTTCCCCGAGGTGGGTGCCCCCCCCGGTGAACTCCCGGAACCCATTCGTCATTCCCGATACATTCCCGGTAACTCCAAAAACCTTCCGGTAATCAAATGAGGTCATCCTATATATCAATCTTCATTTCCGGACCATTCCGGAAACCCTCGTGACGTCCGTGCTCTCATCCGGGACTCCGAACAACATTCGGTAACCAACCATATAACTCAAATACGCATAAAACAACGTCGAACCTTAAGTGTGCAGACCCTGCGGGTTCGAGAACTATATTGACATGACCCGAGAGACTCCTCGGTCAATATCCAATAGCGGGACCTGGATGCCCATATTGGATCCTACGTATTCTACGAAGATCTTATCGTTTGAACCTCAGTGCCAAGGATTCATATAATCTCGTATGTCATTCCCTTTGTCCTTCGGTATGTTACTTGCCCGAGATTCGATCGTCAGTATCCGTATACCTATTTCAATCTCGTTTACCGGCAAGTCTCTTTACTCGTTCCATAATACAAGATCCTGCAACTTACACTAAGTCACATTGCTTGCAAGGCTTGTGTGTGATGTTGTATTACCGAGTGGGCCCCGAGATACCTCTCCGTCACACAGAGTGACAAATCCCAGTCTTGATCCATACTAACTCAACGAACACCTTTGGAGATACCTGTAGAGCATCTTTATAGTCACCTAGTTACGTTGCGATGTTTGATACACACAAAGTATTCCTCCGGTGTTAGTGAGTTATATGATCTCATGGTCATAGGAACAAATACTTGACACGCAGAAAACAGTTGCAATAAAATGACACGATCAACATGCTACATCTATTAGTTTGGGTCTAGTCCATCACGTGATTCTCCTAACGACGTGATCCAGTTATCAAGCAACAACACCTTGTTCTTAATCAGAATACACTGACTATCGTTGATCAACTGGCTAGCCAACTAGAGGCTTGCTAGGGACAGTGTTTTGTCTATGTATCCACACATGTATATAAGTCTTCATTCAATACAATTATAGCATGGATAATAAATGATTATCTTGATACAGGAATTATAATAATAACTATATTTATTATTGCCTCTAGGGCATAATTCCAACAGTCTCCCACTTGCACTAGAGTCAATAATCTAGCCCTCACATCATCATGCGAATTACATTGTAATAAATCTAACACCCATACAGTTCTGGTGTTGATCATGCTTTGCCCGTGGAAGAGGTTTAGTCAGCGGGTCTGCTACATTCAGATTCGTGTGCACTTTGCATATATTTACGTCCTCCCCTTCGACGTAGTCGCGGATGAGGTTGAAGCGTCGTTTGATGTGTTTGGACTTCTTGTGAAACCGTGGTTCCTTTGCTAGGGCAATGGCACCCATGTTATCACAGAACAAGGTTATTGGATTCAGTGCGCTTGGCACCACTCCAAGATCCGTCATGAATTGCTTCATCCAGACACCCTCCTTAGCCGCCTCCGAGGCAGCCATGTACTCCGCTTCACATGTAGAATCTGCTACGACGCTCTGCTTGGAACTGCACCAGCTTACCGCACCCCCATTAAGAATAAATACGTATCCGGTTTGTGACTTAGAGTCGTCCGGATCTGTGTCAAAGCTTGCATCGACGTAACCTTTTACGGCGAGCTCTTCGTCACCTCCATACACGAGAAACATCTCCTTAGTCCTTTTCAGGTACTTCAGGATATTCTTGACCGTCGTCCAGTGATTCACTCCTGGATTACTCTGGAACCTACCTGCCATACTTATGGCTAGGCTAACGTCCGGTCTAGTGCACAACATTGCATACATGATAGAACCTATGGCTGAAGCATAGGGGACGGAGCGCATATGCTCTCTATCTTCATCAGTTGCTGGGCACTGAGTCTTACTCAATCTCGTACCTTATAAAACTGGCAAGAACCCTTTCTTGGACTGTTCCATTTTGAACCTCTTCAAAACTCTATCAAGGTATGTGCTTTGTGAAAGTCCTATCAGGCGTTTTGATCTATCCGTGTAGATCTTAATGCCTAGAATGTAAGCAGCTTCTCCTAGGTCCTTCATAGAGAAACTTTTATTGAAGTAATCCTTTACGCTCTCCAAGAACTCTACGCTGTTTCCAATCAGCAATATGTCATCCACATATAATATTAGAAACGCCACAGAGCTCCCACTCACTTTCTTGTAAATACAAGATTCTCCAACCACTTATATAAACCCAAATGCTTTGATCACCTCATCAAAACGTTTGTTCCAACTCCGAGATGCCTGCACCAGTCCATAAATGGATCGCTGGAGTTTGCACACCTTGTTAGCATTCTTAGGATCGACAAAACCTTCGGGTTGCATCATATACAACTCTTCCTTAAGGAGACCGTTAAGGAACGCCGTTTTGACATCCATCTGCCAGATTTCATAATCGAAAAATGCAGCTATTGCTAACATGATTCTGACGGACTTAAGCATCGCTACGGGTGAGAATGTCTCATCGTAGTCAACTCCTTGAACTTGTGAAAAACCCTTTGCCACAAGTCGAGCTTTATAAACGGTCACATTGTCGTCAGCGTCCGTCTTCCTCTTAAGGATCCATTTGTTCTGAATAGCCTTGCGGCCCTCAGGTAGTACCTACAAAGTCCACACTTTGTTCTCATACATAGATCCTATCTCGGACTTCATGGCTTCTAGCCATTTGTTGGAATCTGGGCCCACCATTGCTTCTTCATAATTTGCAGGTTCATTGTTGTCTAACAACATGATTGACAAGACTTGATTACCGTACCACTCTGCAGCAGCACGTGGTCTCGTCGACCTGCGTGGTTCGACAGAAACTTGAACCGGAATTTCATGATCATCATCATTAACTTCCTCCTCAACTGGCGTCGCAACGACAGAGGTTTCCCCTTGTCCTGCGCCACCATCCAGAGGGATGAGAGGTTCGACAACCTCGTCAAGTTCTATCTTCCTCTCACACAATTCTCTCGAGAGAAACTCCTTCTCGAGAAAAGCTCCGTTTTTAGCAACAAACACTTTGCCCTCGGATTTGAGATAGAAGGTGTACCCAACTGTCTCTTTTGGGTAACCTATGAAGATGCACTTTTCCGCTTTGGGTTCCAGCTTTTCAGGCTGAAGTTTTTTGACATAAGCATCACATCCCCAAACTTTAAGAAACGACAACTTTGGCCTTTTGCCATACCACAGTTCATATGGTGTCGTCTCAACGGATTTTGATGGTGCCCTATTTAAAGTGAATGCAGCTGTTTCTAATGCATAACCCCAAAATGATAATGGCAAATCGGTAAGAGACATCATAGATCGCACCATATCTAATAAAGTACGATTACGACGTTCGGACACACCATTACGCTGTGGTGTTCCAGGCGGTGTCAACTGTGAAACAATTCCACATTGTCTTAAGTGAGCACCAAACTCGAAACTCAGATATTCACCCCCACGATCAGACCGTAGGAACTTGATCTTCTTGTTACGATGGTTTTCTACTTCACTCTGAAATTGCTTGAACTTTTCAAATGTTTCAGACTTGTGCTTCATTAAGTGGACATAACCATATCTAATCAAATCGTCAGTGAAGGTGAGAAAATAACGATATACGCCGCGTGCCTCTACGCTCATCGGACCACACACATCGGTATGTATGATTTCCAACAAGTCACTTGCACTCTCCATTGTTCCGGAGAACGGAGTTTTAGTCATCTTGCCCATGAGGCATGGTTCGCACGTGTCAAGTGAATCAAAGTCAAGTGACTCCAAAAGTCCATCGGCATGGAGTTTCTTCATGCGCTTTACACCAATATGACCTAAGCGGCAGTGCCACAAAAATATGGCGCTATCATTGTTAACTCTAACTCTTTTGGTCTCAATGTTATGTATGTGTGTATCACTATCAAGATTCAATATGAACAATCCTCTCACACTGGGTGCATGACCATAAAAGATGTTACTCATAGAAATAGAACAACCATTATTCTCTGACTTAAAAGAGTAACCGTCTCGCAATAAACAAGATCCAGATATAATGTTCATGCTCAACGCAGACACTAAATAACAATGATTTAAGTTCATAACTAATCCTGATGGTAACTGAAGTGAAACTGTGCCGACGGCGACTGCATCAACCTTGGAACCATTTCCTACGCGCATCGTCACTTCATCTTTCGCCAGCCTTCGTCTATTCCGCAGTTCCTGTTTCGAGTTGCAAATATGAGCAACAGAACCGGTATCGAATACCCAGGCACTACCACGAGAGACGGTTAAGTACACATCAATAACATGTATATCAAATATACCTGATTTTTCTTTGGCCCCCTTCTTATCAGCCAGATACTTGGGGCAATTGCGCTTCCAGTGACCCATACCCTTGCAATTGTAACACTCTGTTTCAGGCTTAGGTCCAGCTTTGGGTTTCTTCGTCGGATTGGCAACAGGCTTGCCGCTCTTCTTTGAATTACCCTTCTTGCCTTTGCCGTTTCTCTTGAAACTAGTGGTCTTATTCACCATCAACACTTGATGCTCTTTACGGAGTTCAGACTCTGCGACTTTCAGCATCGCAAACAACTCGCAGGGAGACTTGTTCATCCCTTGCATGTTGTAGTTCAACACAAAGCCTTTATAGCTTGGCGGCAGTGATTGAAGGATTCTGTCAATGATAGCTTCTTGCGGGAGTTCAATCCCCAGCTCAGCTAGACGGTTTGAGTACCCACACATTTTGAGCACATGTTCACTGACAGACGAGTTTTCCTCCATCTTGCAAGCATAGAATTTATCGGAGGTCTCATACCTCTCGATCCGGGCGTTCTTCTGAAAGATAAACTTCAACTCTTGGAACATCTCAAATGATCCATGACGCTCAAAGCGACGTTGAAGTCCCGGTTCCAAGCCATACAAGACTGCAGATTGAACTACTGAGTAGTCCTCCTTACGTGCTAACCAAGCGTTCTTAACATCCTGATCAGCCGTAGCGGGTGGTTCATCTCCTAGCGCAGCATTAAGGACATAATCCTTCTTCCCAGCTTGTAAGATTAGCTTAAGATTACGAGCCTAGTCTACAAAGTTGCTTCCATCATCTTTCAACTTAGCTTTCTCTAGGAACGTATTAAAATTCAGGGTGACTGACGCGTGAGCCATGATCTACAACACAAATATATTCAAAGTGGACTTAGACTATGTTCAAGATAATTAGAGTTTAACTTAATCAAATTACTCGCTAAACTCCCACTCAAAAAGTACATCTCTCTAGTCATTTGAGTGGTTCATGATCCACTTACACTAGCTCAAGTCCGATCATCACGTGAGTTGAGCATAGTTTCAGTGGTAAGCATCCCCATGCTAATCATATCATCTATATGATTCATGATCGACCTTTCGGTCTCATGTGTTCCGAGGCCATGTCTGCACATGCTAGGCTTGTCAAGCTTAACCCGAGTGTACCGCGTGCGCAACTGTTTTGCACCCATTGTATATGAACGTTGAGTCTATCACACCCGATCATCACGTGGTGTCTCGAAACGACGAACTGTAGCAACGGTGCACAGTCGGGGAGAACACAATTTCGTCTTGAAATTCTAGTGAGAGATCACCTCATAATGCTACCGTCTTGTTGGAAATATGCCCTAGAGGCAATAATAAATTAGTTATTATTATATTTCTTAGTTCATGATAATCGTTTATTATCCATGCTATAATTGTATTGATTGGAAACACAATACTTGTGTGGATACATAGACAAAACACTGTCCCTAGTAAGCCTCTAGTTGACTAGCTCGTTGATCAAAGATGGTCAAGGTTTCCTGGCCATAGGCAAGTGTTGTCACTTGATAAGGGGATCACATCATTAGGAGAATCATGTGATGGACTAGACCCAAACTAATAGACGTAGCATATTGATCGTGTCATTTTGTTGCTACTGTTTTCTACGTGTCAAGTATTTGTTCCTATGACCATGAGATCATATAACTCACGGACACCGGAAGAATGCTTTATGTGTATCAAACGTCGCAACGTAACAGGGTGACTATAAAGATGCTCTACAGTTATCTCCAAAGGTGTTCGTTGAGTTAGTATGGATCGAGACTGGGATTTGTCACTCCGTGTGACGGAGAGGTATCTCGGGGCCCACTCGGTAATACAACATCACACACAAGCCTTGCAAGCATTGTGACTTAGTGTAAGTTGCGGGATCTTGTATTACGGAACGAGTAAAGAGACTTGCCGGTAAATGAGATTGAAATAGGTATGTCGGATACTGACGATCGAATCTCGGGCAAGTAACATACCGAAGGACAAAGGGAATGACATACGGGATTATATGAATCCTTGGCACTGAGGTTCAAACGATAAGATCTTCGTAGAATATGTAGGATCCAATATGGGCATCCAGGTCCCGCTATTGGATATTGACCGAGGAGTCACTCGGGTCATGTCTACATAGTTTTCGAGCCCGCAGGGTCTGCACACTTAAGGTTCGACGTTGTTTTATGCGTATTTGAGTTATATGGTTGGTTACCGAATGTTGTTCGGAGTCTCGGATGAGATCACGGTCGTCACGAGGGTTTCCGGAATGGTCCGGAAACGAAGATTGATATATAGGATGACCTCATTTGGTTACCGAAAGGTTTTCGTGCATTACCGGAAAAGTTTCAGGCTCATCGGTAGTGTACTGGGAGTGCCGGGAGGGGTGCCGGGGACCATCAGGAGGGGTGTCACGCCCCAAGGGGTCTCATGGGCTATGGGAAGAGATAAACCAGCCCCTAGTGGGCTGGAATATGTTCCCACTAAGGCCCATAAGGTTTGAGAAAGAAAAAACACAAGGTGGAAAGAGTTTCCAAGTGGGAAGGTGGAATCCTACTCCAAGTAGGATTGGAGTAGGACTCCTCCACCTCCAATTTCGGCCAAACCTTTAGGTTTTGAGGATGCCTCCTCCCCTCCCTCCCTCCTATATATAGTGGAGTTTTAGGGCTGATTTGAGACAACTTTTTCCACGGCAGCCCAACCACATACCTCCACGGTTTTACCTCTAGATCGCGTTTCTGCGGAGCTCGGGCGGAGCCCTGCTGAGATTAGATCACCACCAACCTCTGGAGCGCCGTCACGCTGCCGGAGAACTCTTCTACCTCTCCGTATCTCTTGCTGGATCAAGAAGGCCGAGATCATCGTCGAGCTGTACGTGTGCTAAACGCGGAGGTGCCGTCCGTTCGGCACTAGATCGTGGGACTGATCGCGGGATAGTTTGCGGGGCGGATCGAGGGACGTGAGGACGTTCCACTACATCAACCGCGTTCACTAACGCTTCTGCTGTACGGTCTACAAGGGTACATAGATCACACATCCCCTCTCGTAGATGGACATCACCATGATAGGTCTTCGTGCGCGTAGGAAAATTTTTGTTTCCCATGCGACGTTCCCCAACACGTCGTTCTAAGCAAAATAAGGTGCATAAAAGGATTAACATGACATGCAATTCATAAGTGACATGATATGGCCATCATCACGTGCTCCTTGATCTCCATCACCAAAGCACCGACACGATCTTCTTGTCACCGGCGCCACACCATGATCTCCATCAACGTGTCGCCATCGGGGTTGTCGTGCTACTCATGCTATTACTACTAAAGCTACATCCTAGCAAAATAGTAAACGCATCTGCAAGCACAAATGTTAGTTATAAAGACAACCCTATGGCTCCTGCCGGTTGCCGTACCATCGACGTGCAAGTCGATATTATCTATTACAACATGATCATCTCATACATCCAATATATCACATCACATCGTTGGCCATATCACATCACAAGCATACCCTGCAAAAACAAGTTAGACGTCCTCTAATTTTGTTGTTGCATGTTTTACGTGGTGACCATGGGTATCTAGTAGGATCGCATCTTACTTACGCAAACACCACAACGGAGATATATGAGTTGCTATTTAACCTCATCCAAGGACCTCCTCGGTCAATTCCGATTCAACTAAAGTTGGAGAAACTGACACCCGCCAGTCATCTTTGAGCAACGGGGTTACTCGTAGCGATGAAACCAGTCTCTCATAAGCGTACGAGTAATGTCGGTCCGAGCCGCTTCGATCCAACAATACCGCGGAATCAAGAAAAGACTAAGGAGGGTAGCAA